>NW_023596805.1:22226893-22436970 GCF_011947565.3 Pollicipes pollicipes | reverse complement strand
CTTGCTGAGATCGTGCTCCTCTGGCCCAGGAGCGCGTGCGATGGCGGAACGCTGCCGATACGCCACGCACCATCGATGTCATTCGGAGCCGACGACAGTAAATCCTTACTCTCCATCTCTCGTCGATGACAGCTGGCGCGCCGCGACGTCACATTGACGTCAGTGGCTGCTGCCATCGAGCCCGCTCGATCTGAAAATGGTGCCATTCGACGGCAGCTGGTGCGCCGTGACGTCACGCTGACGTCAGCGCTGCTAGCCATCGGGCCGCACTGGCTGACAAGGAGGACGGGAACTAATAGGGTCACGTGGTCAGCCGCCACCAGCAGGCTGAAGATGAGTGACAGAAGAGGTGCTTTGCGCGAGGTTACAGCTTGCAAATGGACGTCTGCATAGAAGCGACTATCTCATTTTTAAGTGTGAAATGCCACTGCTAGGAATCCCAGAGGCTGTGAGGTTCCAGAGCCCCTACCTGCTTTTAACTTGGACGTTTGGCCGGCGGTGAGCGCCAGGTATCTGGCTTTCGGAAGGCGTTCGGCCCCGTCTCCAAGTACAGATGCCGCCGGTCCTCCGTATCTCCGATGAGACGATAATGACACCTGACAGCCATGCGAAACAGCACGTCCTTGACGTGATGTAGCCACGGCCCTTCAACCACATGTAATCGAAAGGAAGGGAAGGACAGTACAGCCTGTGCCCTTCAAACCTGCAAGAGAAGCCCAACACTACTCTTGCAGGTCTATGAACCATACAGCGAGAGATGCAGCGCCCAGCCCAGTGCTAACACACGCAGCAATGGTCGGGTTATTTGTTGATTTTTCATGAACTTTCATTGCTTTGCTTTTCAGAAATGCATTTTCTTTGGATTGCACGGGTGGCTTTTGGCTCAGAGGAACCACTATGCAAAGCTTGTTGCGTGAGCCCACCGCACTTGTTGCGTGAACCCACCGCACTTGTTGCGTAAACCCACCGCACTTATTGCGCGAACCCACCGCGCACGTTGTTGTGCTCGTGCATCGATAATGTTGCCTCTGCCCTGTCGCCAAACTTGACTGCAGATGGCTTCGCGGGACGCGGAATGCTGCGGCACGGCCGTCCCAGTCGCCCCGGAGTTGACCCTTGTTGGCCAGTTGCCAGCTGACCTTTCCATATAATTCGGCCCAAACAATACGCCAGCCCTGGGACCCTGCACCAGGTGCCGCATGGCAGTGAGTCACAATTTCCCCTAAATCACGAAGGAAGAAAGCGCATCGGTGTAGGTTTCCTCACTAATAGCTTCTCTTACCCAAAAGAAATTTCAGGGGAATTGCAGAAAGTTTTGGAAGTTTATGCGCGGGGTTGTAAGGTCTCCGTAGGAATCCCTCAACTGCGTGAGCCCTCGCGGTCCGTGACCAGTGACTTCGGCTACAGAGTTTGCCAACATACCTGAGACTCATCGAATACTTCCGGTGCCTCTTCCTGAGACTCGTCGAATGTCTCCGGTGTCCCTTCCTGAGATCCATCGAATGTCGGTCGTCTTCCAGAGACTCATGGAATGACTCTTGTGCCTCTTGCTGAGACTCATCGAATGTCCCCTGTGCCTCTTACCTATAAAAGAGCATTTTGACAGTCTGTGGGTGACCTTAACAACTGTGGACGTGGGAGAGCCAACGGGTGAACGAAACAGGAAGCACTGCAGGTAAGCGCTAAACAACAGGGCGACAGTGAAGGGACAGAGAGGCGAGCAGCAAAACCACATGCCGGAGATGAAGTCGGCCGCCGTTACCGTCGTTGACTAGCGCCCTGTGAAGTATTGTCGAGCCGAGATCTCCACTTTAAAAGTCGAGGCGGGTGTCGAAGCCGGCTGGTTACCATGGCGACCGGCCCCTTTCTCCCTCTGGGGCAAAACCTGCGCTCTGCAGTAAATCGATTGCGCTGGCAGCTGGCACGTCTCGTTGTTACCTCACACCCTTTGAAATGTAAACTGGGTGTCATGTGGCCAGGGTTATCTCGAACGCGTTGTCATCATCGTCACCGCAGATCAGCTTACACAATGTGGACCTGAAATTTATGGAATGCGAGAAATCCCTCGAGCGGCCAGTCGGTTTCACGGCTGGCTGACTTTCGTCGGATGGCCGGATGACGCGTGGCGCGGTCGATTCCGGACGCGCTGACCGACCCCTCCGGCGCGGAGGTCACTAGACCGCGCTGCTGCTGCGGCTTCTGCTCCGACTGGCCCCAGCTCCACCCGCAAGTCAGCCTTGCTCCGGAAACCGGCCAAGTGCGGTGCTGGGCGGGTGGCCGACCGGTCGCGCGCAGGTGCTGAGGCGGCCGGCTGCGCGCGTCGCCCGTCGAGGAGAGAGCGCGCGCCCACCCGTCGGGAGAGCCGCCGCCGCCGCCCAGGCGCTCGATAGCGGGGATGAGCAGATGCCGGCCTCGGCGCGCCCCACAGCCGGGAGAGCGCGGGGTCGGAGGAGGGGCGGAGGAGAGCTCGCGGGGCGCAGGAGGGTTCACGGCGGAGAACTCGCGCCGGGACAGAGGTCGTCGTGGAGGCGGCTCGCGGTGGAGGAGAACTTGCGACGGAGAACAGCTTGCGTAGCAGGAGAAATTCTGGTGGAGGGAAGAGCTCGCAGTGCAGGAGAGCTCGCGGCGGAGGAGATCTTGCGGGCAGGGAAGGTCATGAGCTCACTTCGGCGAACGGAATAGCTCATTCTCACGAGCTCACGAGGGCTCACGGAGGAGATAACTTGCATTGGAGGAGGTTTTGCGGTGGCGTGGAGCAAGTGTTCTCGATAGCTCGTCGTGGAGAGAAACCGAGAGAAGCTTATGATGTCGCCCGGCTGCCACTGCAGTCTGACGCAGACTAGAAAGTCATCCAGACTTAAGGAGAGACGCATTGAGCACCGCAGCGATTACCAAACAAATAACCTGAGGAGCAAATGAGTCTGGTTCTTCACTGCCTGGGACATAACCACCAGACTAGTGATTAATGCCGGTGGAAGCAATTCTGATTCAGGACGAATTTCTCGTTGACCTGAACTTGATTCGGAACCATTCACATCGGTTTCGCTCACCGTAATCGGACTCTCAAACGATTATCAAAGTTTGCGGCAAAATGGCAATCGGTACGATTCAGCTCTAAAAACACTCCACACCCAAAACGAGTAAACTATGCGTGTTTAAACATATATATATATATATATATATATATATATATAATATATATATATATATATATGTGTGTGTGTGTGTGTGTGTGTGTGTGTGTGTGTGTGTGTGTGTGTGTGTGTGTGTGTGTGTGCGTATGTGTGTGTGCACGTGCATCCTTGTCCGTTTGTTGACTGCTTATATTTTACCATTTTTATGAACAGCAAAAGCTGGATCGGACAAATAATCTGAATTTTAGCACCTATGTCGGAGGCAGACTCAGACTTAATCCAATTTTTAGCAGCTGCTTTGAATCAGCCAAGTCCAGATCCATCCACTCCTATTCAGATTCACAATCGATTCCACTGAAGCTGAATCTAGCACAAGCCTGATAGCCACGTTGCCCCCTCGCCCCTCCCTCCCCGCCCCGCCCCCCGTCGGATCTGTCATCGCTCAGTCCTGCTGGGTGATGTTCAGCTGAGCCAGTCCCCTGGGAGCATGCAGTGCTGTTTCTGCCTTTGCTTTCTGTCCGGCCGGTCGCTCAGCGTCCCCACATCTGCAGCTGCAGTTATCTGGCACTGACATAGTCCTCACGTCAGACTGGTTACGATCCGGCGCCTCTTCCGGGTCCAGTCGTGCCACGGTGCCGCCCCCATTCCCCGCTCGGTGGCAGATGGCCTGCCCACTTCAGCCGCCGCCGGTCGTGACTGTTACGCGGCTCCGCGTCCCTGACTCCAACGCCGTCATGGGGCCGACACGGCTGCGTGTCCACAGACACTCTCACGCCCCGAGCCGCCATCCGTTCTCCGCTCCCCGTCCCTGACTTCAACATCGTCATGGGGTCGACACGGCTGCGTGTCCACAGACACTCTCACGCCCCGAGCCGCCACTCGCAGATCGACCCCAGGCATCGACCTGGCGGGGCGACCCGAGGGACGCCGGCCGTCTGAAGCTGGGCTGGCGGCGCGGCGGCGCGCACCCGTGCCGGGCGGCGCAGCCTACCCCTGCGGACGGCCGGATCGTGATGTCACGCGCGCTGACACAGCGCGCGCGGCGGGTCGGCGGGTGGTGTCGACAGTGGCGCCAATATGTCGGCCGTCGCTAGAGCCCAGGAGGGCCGCCCGCGGTGCGGTCCGCGAGGATTGTCTCTGGCATCGATTCGCGGAAGGGCTGTGTAACCCCTGGATGAATGGCGATTGCCTTGGCAGCTGTGACTCGCCGCCCCCAAACACTTCCTTCCATTGAGTGCCCGTGGGCTATATGACATAGGTCAACAGAATGCCCGACGACATGTCGATGATCAATGCGAGCAAACCGCGTCCAAGTGCAGGCATTCGACATACGTGGCTCATCATGTTGTTGGGGTAAATGGTGCCTCCATAAACAAAAAAGTGCCAGAAGTCCTGGGATTTCTCAGCGGTCACTCCCTCCCCTCCCTCAGATCTTTTCAGTAATATGTGGATTGAACCAGCCATTTTGACACGGACACGCCTGTCAGCCATTTTTAACCCCCTCCTCCCCGTCCAGAACTGTTTGCAGCCCACCCTGTCACGCGGAGTTCAAAGGGCTTTAAAAGATTGGCGGCGGCTTAACGTTGCTGCAAGTATGATACCGCAGTACCACACACTCCAACCAGATGAATATATGATGAATGTAAGATATGCATTTTAAATGTCACCAGGGAGGCAACGGTCGCGCGGCAGAATGATTCGAGACACAGCATAGCGGTATCCTTACGGGTTGATGCCTCTCTGTTGTATCTGATACTGTCTGACATGTTAATAGCTTTGAAATTAGCGGTAATATTTTGCTAGCCAAGCCCGCATCGCCTAATCCATGATGAAACTGATAGACATTAACAACTAAATCTCGTTTGGCTTTGGAAAATCTTAGAAAGGCAATTGAACTCACCATGTCAGCTTAAGAAAGAGGAATCTCTTATCGCGCATGGCTGTCAAAACCGCTGTGGCTCAACTCTCTGGGCCGTAGTGCATCTGCGGGTCGACGGACTGACACAACCCCGCGTGTCATGGTCGACGGACTGGCACACCACCGTGTGTCGGAACGGCACTGCCACAAAACCGACGGAGCGTCCCATCGAGCGCCGACGGCCACTGCAACACGAGCTGCCAGGGTGACGAAACGAGGGAGGGTGAAGGGGAGGGTGGTGGCAGGGTGAGCGGAGGGGAGGAGAGGGGGAGGGGAAGAATGGGGGAGGGAGAGGTGAGGGATGGGGAGGGCACAGGAGCAGCAGCAGCGTCCCTTCATAGTCGGAAGGCCTCACGTCACGTCAACCTATGGTGTTGCATGAGGAGAACGGACCAGAGGCTGTCGACCGTCCCTGCAGTCGGCAGCCGATGGCGCACCCCGGGCCGCTGCCGGGAATCCAGTCCCGGTGGCCTAGCGAGGCACTGATGCGGGAGGCCGTCAGTCCGCGCGCCACCAAGGGAACGTCGCGGCCCAGCCTGTGACGGGAGGGAGACGGTCAGTCCGCGCGCCACCGAGGGAGCATCGCGGCCCAGCAGGTGATGGGAGGGAGGCGGTCACCCCGCGCGCCACCAAGGGAACCTCGCGGCCCAACCTGTGATGGGAGGGAGGCGGCCGGCCGCGCGGCAGCTCACCTGCCGTCACTGCCGACCCCGCCTCACGCTGACCCACTAAACCATGGGCCAGGATCGCTTGATATAAGTCGTGCTGTTTTGAATTAACAGAGGATTTTTAGGCGCGGCGTGATGAGGCGACCCATTTTAACCAGAGCTTTGCGTTCAACCGATTCCGCACCGGCTGACCGAGCCGGTGCGTGCCATAAGTGTGGCACGCACATACACATCACAGCTGCAGCTGAGTGGACGCGAGCAGTCTTCCCGCAAACATCCTTACCATATTCACCAGCGTGCGATCACGGTTCCGCACGGAAATAGCTGATCTCCGACCTAAGAAGACCCAACAGACTGAGCTCACCCTCAACCGAGCCGCCTTCTTTCCGTCGTTTCTGTGTGGGCTGCCGTGCTGCAGGCCGCACACAGTCAATGTCGGGTCGATTTTGCCCGTGGCACAACCCCGCGTAATCCTGTAGTGATCGATAGCCGCAACCCCACCCGTGCACGTCGTCAAATCCGGTCCAGGCGGCCTGCAAAGGTCATAATCCCTCGCTGCGAGGTACGCAGCGCTCTGGTAATTACTTCCGTGCAAAGTAGGGGGGATGTCGTGGTAGTTAATGCGCCGAGACGCATTCGTTACCTGGAAGCGGCTTCCTAATCCTCACAATATATGCCGTATGAATCAAGTTGCTGGTAGATCATGTAATTCCATTGGCCTGCTGTTGGCACTAAGACAAAACGTCACATTTGTCATCAGTTACAGTGTCGTATGGATGGCGCCAGTGACAGTCGCGCACCTCCGGCGACCCTAAAACTGTGGACGGGCGGCGGTACAGCAGGAGAGACGTGACGTCGGTTTTTCATGAGAAAGATGAAAGCGATATATTTAAGCTTTAAAAATGACTTTGAGATCGAAGCACACAAAAACACGTCGGCGCCTTCACGTGCTTGTTACATACACTTATCCAGGGTTAAGGCAGCTCGTGTCAGTAGGGAAGATTCACCACTCACGGAAAGGATCCTATCTAGATTCCATGCTCGTTTTTACTTTCTTGCTTGATTCAAAGTTCGCTGGGTGTTTGCCATTATGACAACATTGCCTTCCTTCATCCCAACAAATATTAACGAAACACGCAGCGGTATGCGTCGGTCAATGTGTAGAAAAATTGGACATCGACTTCACGCTGATGAAGTGGCCTTCCCCGTCAAAGGGACGGTTGTTGCACGCTATTGATAAATGTTAACTCGAGACCACATTTTCCGAGCTCTCCGCTCCAAGGACCGCTTTGAGCGAACACGACTAAGACGAGCCCAGCACGCCGTGTTTGGAGTGTGGTTATCCTAAGCACCGTTATTGCGAAGTTGGGGCGTAAACATCTGAAAGTCTGGACGGGGCCCCGTATTGGCGCCGCCAACTGAGATTTGTTTGATTTGATTGAGGCTTAGATTTGTCATTAGCGTTTGCCTGGCGCGGCGCCGGTGCAGGACCGGACCTTCAATATAAATGCTCAGTACGTGACGTCATGTCCCCAGCCGGGCAAATCACCGGCTCTGTCAGACCAGAAGCGCTCCAGTACCAGCTAGTGATTTAGTGGCGGTCACCGGAGCCGTGGTACAACAGCGAATCAATACAGAAGTATTACGCCGCGGTGGTGCACGATTGTGCACTTTTGCCCTGAACGACACGGAGCGGCGCGCCCCGGCAGCACCGACTCGGCGTCAGTCCGCGTGGTGGGCACTCGGTCTGATCGTTTCTCGCTTCCACGTGCGCTCCAAGTGGGAAACTTTCGTTGTAGCAGTCCTGCAGCCCATTTACATTCCATTAATCTACAGTCGTACCGTCATGCGTGAAAGTAAAATGCTTGCGCTGGCGGCGCGCAGTGTTACACATTGGTGCTACGAGATCGCATCACTGATAAAGCCCGCGGGCGGAAAATGCGCCGTTGCGAATGTGATTGAAGACTTACTTTTTTTTAGACCAAATTTGTTAGTGAGAAGCGTATAATTTTGCATTTACTGCGGCCTTTTTAATTACATTTTCCTTGATAATTGACACATTGTCGCTATGCGATGAAGACAAACGCATGATTTTGTTCAACGCCAGCAGCGATCTTTTTTAGGGAAAGTATTGAACATCCATTTTTCAGGAAAATAGTGCACGCTACAAAACAGCACGATGCCCTGACACCCACAGTGAAAAAGCACAAGTAAAAACATTGTTTTATTCGAAAATGCGACATAAAGAGGTCACCATTCGGGGGAAATAAGATTTTGGGAGTACGTTTGGTTTATGGCCTCATGGATCCGGCCGATGTTTGTCTGTTTTTGTTGTTTTGTTTTTTTCGGGGTTTTTTTGTTCACCTCTGAGTGGTGGTGCATGTTATCACAGTCTTGTCATCCCCGAATGAACCGTGGTGGGCATGGAGTCATAAACCAGGTTGCTCGGGTTTTAGGGAAAACCGTGATGCAGTGCCCCTTGTCTAAGCATAAGTTCAACAGTGCGCTGGAAGTGATAAGCACAAGCGTGTAGCCAGAGGAAAGGCCCAGGGGCCGGTCCAGGAGGTCCGGCTCCCTCCCTCCCCCTCTCTAGTCGATACCAGATGGCTATTCATTTTTGTATATACGATGTTAGATTTTCCAACGTGCCCGATGTGGAATCATGTCGTGCCATTTTATCATCCACGAGTACCGGGAAATGAATAAACGTAGTCAGGTGCGCATGTTCCCAGCGGTGTGTGAGGCGTTTTTCACGGTCCACCGCGTTACTAGACATGCATATTCCCAGCGGTATGTGAGGCGTTACTCTCAGCCTACCACGTTACTAGACATGCCTTTTCCTAGCGGTATGTGAGGCGTTACTATCAGCCCACTACGTTACTAGACATGCATATTCCCAGCAGTGTGTGGGGCGTTACTCTCAGCCCACCGCGTTACTAGACACGGATATTCCCAGCGGTATGTGAGGCGTTACTCTCAGCCCACCGCGTTACTAGACACGGATATTCCCAGCGGTATGTGAGGCGTTGCTCTCAGCCCACCGCGTTACTAGACATGCATATTCCCAGCGGTATGTGAGGCGTTACTCTCAGCCCACCGCGTTACTAGACATGCATATTCCCAGCGGTATGTGAGGCGTTACTCTCAGTCCACCGCATCATTAGACACGGATATTCTCAGCGGTGTGTGAGGCGTTACTCTCAGCCCACCGCGTTACTAGACATGCATATTCCCAGCGGTGTGTGAGGCGTTACTCTCAGCCCACCGCGTTACTAGACATGCATATTCCCAGCGGTGTGTGAGGCGTTACTCTCAGCCCACCGCATCATTAGACACGGATATTCTCAGCGGTGTGTGAGGCGTTACTCTCAGCCTACCGCGTTACTAGACATGCATATTCCCAGCGGTATGTGAGGTGTTGCTCTCAGCCCACCGCATTACTAGACACGGATATTCCCAGCGGTGTGTGAGGCGTTACTCTCAGCCCACCGCGTTACTAGACACGGATATTCCCAGCGGTGTGTGAGGCGTTTCTCTCAGCCTACCGCATCATTAGACACGGATATTCTCAGCGGTGTGTGAGGCGTTACCCTCAGCCCACCGCGTTACTAGACATGCATATTCCCAGCGGTATGTGAGGCGTTACTCTCAGCCCACTGCGTCACTAGACATGCATATTCCCAGCGGTATGTGAGGTGTTACTCTCAGCCCACCGCGCCACTAGACATGCATATTCCCAGCGGTGTGTGAGGCGTTATTCTCAGCCCACCACGTCACTAGACATACCTTTCCCAGCGGTGTGTGAGGCATTACTCTCAGCCCACCGCGTTACTAATGTCTGTGAGAAATCCGTCAGGTCTGGTTTTACTCGAAATGTGGATTCCAGCGTAAACTTTCTTTTGTCTTCTTGCAACCTGGACTGCCATGAACTGTTTGCTAGCTGTAGTCGGATTTTTCGGATGTTGCAGACGCTAGACCGGTGCAAAACACCACCGGGCGACCTTGGTTCTCCCCAGAGTACGTGGCCGTCTCGGTATCTGGCCTCCCCCCCCCCGCCCGCACCACCACCAAAAAAGGTGCAGACGCCGGACCACAGTTCGTGAGTGCAATGCTGTCATTTACCGGCCAGCTAAATCATTTGTTGGTGCTGCTCGCTTCCCCGTCGCGTGACGGTCGGACCTTGGTCCTATATCTGGCTGCGAAAACAAAGCTGACATTTCGAATTCCTTGCGTGCGACGACACGGGCACGGCCGCATTAAACTAGATTGAACTTTGCTGCCACGACAGGCATGTCTCCGCCGTCCAGAGGAGTCTGTCAGCACGCGGCTTGTCAGCACGCGGCTCTGGTGCGGCGCAGGTTGTCAGCACGCAGCTCTGGTGCGGCGCAGTCTGTCAGCACGCGGCTCTGGTGCGGCGCAGTCTGTCAGCACGCGGCTCTGGTGCGGCGTAGTCCGCCAGCACGCGGCTCTGGTGCGGCGCAGTTTGTCAGCACGCGGGTCTGGTGCGGCGCAGTTTGTTAGCACGCGACTCTGGTGCGGCGCAGTCTGTCAGCACGCGGGTCTGGTGCGGCGCAGCAGTCTGCCAATGCCCGGATCTTCTTATGTGCAATCTGTCGGGGCAAGACCGTGGTGCTGTGCAGTCTGACGAAACCCCAATTCTGACTGGTGCAATCTGTCCATTCACGGAGCCGGTACGGCGCAGTCTGTCCATACACGGAGCCGGTTCGGCGCACTATGACCGTACAAGGAGCCGGTGCGGTGCAGTCTGTCCATACACGGAGTCGGTGCGGTGCAGTCTGTCCATACACGGAGTCGGTCCGGTGCAGTCTGTCCATACACGGAGTCGGTGCGGTGCAGTCTGTCCATACACGGAGTCGGTGTGGTGCAGTCTGTCCATACACGGAGCAGGTGCGGTGCAGTCTCCATACACGGAGCAGGTGTGGTGCACTCTGTCCATACACGGAGCGGGTGCGGTGCAATCTGTCCATACACGGAGCAGGTACGGTGCAGTCTGTTCATACACGGAGCCTGCGCGGTGCAGTCTCCATACACGGAGCAGTGACGGTGCGGTCTGTCCATACACGGAGCAAGTGCGGTGCACTCTGTCCATACACGGAGCAGGTGCGGTGCAATCTGTCCATACACGGAGTCGGTGTGGTGCAGTCTGTCCATACACGGAGCAAGTGCGGTGCACTCTGTCCATACACGGAGCAGGTGCGGTGCAATCTGTCCATACACGGAGTCGGTGTGGTGCAGTCTGTCCATACATGGAGCAGGTGCGGTGCACTCTGTCCAAACACGGAGCAGGTACGATGCAGTCCGTCCATACACGGGGTCAGCGCGGCGCTGTTTACTGACCCCTGGCTGCGGTGCCGCACCGCCTACCAACGCCCGCCTCTGGTGCAACACAGCCCGCCAACGCCCGTCCCCGCCGCCGTCTGCCGTGCAGACCGCACAGTCTGGACAGGTGTCATTGCGGTCTATCGATACAAGGCGCTGGCTTTGTGCAGCCTGTTGATCCATGGCTCTAATCTCGTCGACTCTGACTCGGCAAGGGTGCGGTCGCATACCACCTGTCAAAACATGGTTTTACATAACCTGTGTAATCGGCTTATTGAACCCAGTCCAGTCCAGTACTGACCCCCGTCCGGTCCATGTAGTCTTTTTCGGCGCACGACCCCGAAGCCGGGTTCCTCTGTTCACATACTGGCATCACTGTTGACGTCACAGCTGGCCCCGGTTCCTTGCTCTATTGGGGCTCGCCACGGAGCTCCTCGATTTCATGCCGTTGGGGACCGACCCCGAAACGGTGCTGCAATGGGCGTCCGTCCGCACGCGGACCCCCTCCTCGCGGGCCTGCACTCTGCCGGCCGGCCCGGAATGTGGCGACAGGGTGAGCAAGGGGTGCAGACGGGAGCCAGGCACGGCATGTGGCGGACAAGGCGCAGGGCGTGGGAGTTGTCCCGGAATTTGGCGACACAATGAGTAGTGGGTGCAGGCGGGAACCAGGCACGGCATGCGGCGGACAATGCATAGGGCGTGAGAGTTGTCCCGGAATGTGGCGACACACTGAGCGGGGGCGCAGACGGCAGCCAGGTATGGCACGTGGCGTACAATGCATAGGGCGTGAGGGTTGCCCCGGAATGTGGCGACACACTGAGCGAGGGCGCAGACGACAGCTAGGTATGGCACGTAGCGTACAATGCGCAGGGCGTGAGGGTTGCCCTGGAAAGTGACGACACAGCGAGCTCGGGTTGCGGACGGTAGCAGGGCATGGCACGTGGCGTACAATGCATAGGGCGTGAGGGTTGCCCCGGAATGTGGCGACACACTGAGCGGGGGCGCAGATGGCAGCCAGGTATGGCATGTGGCGGACAAGGCGCAGAGCGTGAGGGTTGCCCCGGAATGTGGCGACACAGTGAGCAGGGGGTGCAGACGCTAGCCGGGCATGGCACGTGGCGGACAAGGCGCAGGGCGTGACACGACTGTTTGAATGGCTCGACAGGTATGGAATGAATGGGGTACTCCCTCAATGAGGACGGCAGAAACGTGCTCACTTTGTACTACCAGTCACGCCACAGGGGCAAAAAAACAGCACGAGGGATTCGGGCTCCGGCCGGCAGAAAAAAGCGGCTGGTGATAGGTACGGGACACACCGCTGTGAGCACCGAGCCCCTCTCCCGGCCAATGACAGGAGCAAGACACACCGCTGTGAACGGTGAGCCCCTCTCTCGGCCGATGACAGGTGCGTGACACACCGCCGTGAGCGCTGAGGTCCTCTCCCGGGCCTCGACGTCCCGTTTGGCTGCCACGCGCCCCTCGATGGGCCGTGACCTGCAGTTAGGTCAGGGGTCCGGCCGGGCGGTCCGGCCCGGCGCCCCGGGACGCCGCGTTTCGAGTTGCCGGTGGTCCGGGCTTCGGTGGCAGCTGGTCCGGCCGGTCTGGCTGGTCCGCGCCAGGTCCGTGGTCTGTGTCACCAGCAGCGGACGGCTCGGTCAACAGTAGGCACCACACTTGTATTTACACCCGTGGAAAGCAAGCCGTATGGTATCGGCTATCGCTGTGCTTCTCTGGCCTAATTCTATGCATGCATCCATTTACCCAGGGTTGTGTCAAACCTACGGAAGCCTTCGGCCACATTTGGGACTCAATGCTCGACATGGCAGCACAGTCAGGTCACGAGATCCCGTGTGTATCTCGCCTGGCGGTCCCACTAGCCTTCAGAAACCACGACGAACATGGCTAGACCCCAGAAGTCCCCTCCCCCCCCCCCCCCCAGCACGTGTATCTCCCCCAGAGCACCCGGCAATGAGCAGCACATATGCTGACGCTCGTCATGCCAGCGGGATTCGCGCCGTATTCCCCCAGCCGGCTGTGACGCTCATATCACCTCAGCGGCGATACGCGGCTGTGTAGGCCTGGAGCCGCGCCGCCGCCAGCTAGTGCACAAAAGGTCACACATCGATCCGGACGGCACACTTGGATGCCTTATCTCACTATGAGGGCGCCGCATCGAGTGTCAGAGCAGGCACGCGCCGCGCTGCACGCCGGGTAGTCCTGAGCGTCAGAGCTGGCACGCGCTGTGTCACACGCCGAGCAGCTCTGAACGTTAGAGCTGGCACGCACCGCGCTGCACCCCGGGCAGCTCTGAGTGTCGGAGCAGGCACGGTCCACATCACACGCCGAGCAGCTCCGGGTGTCAGAGCAGGCACGCGCCGCGCTGCACGCCGGGCAGCTCTGGGTGTTGGAGCAGGCACGCGTCGCGCCGCACGCCGAGCAGCTCTGAGTGTCAGAGCAGGCACGTGACGCGCTGCACGCCGGGCAGCTTGGGCGTCAGAGAGGCAAGGCGCGCTGACACGCGGGCAGCTGCGTGTCAGAACAGGCACGCACCCGACACACGCGGCGGGCCTCCGATGGTGTGAGTGGTTGCCTGACCTGGCGCCCGGGGCGGTCACGACGGCCTGACGAGAACCGTATCGCGACCAAGGCGTTCCTCGCGTGGCACGCCACGTGTGGGTCCCACTGGACCTGCCTTTTTGCGACGGGCCCTATCCTCCGCTGACCTCCCGCAGCTTGAAGCGGAGCTGCAGCTAGAAACGGAACAGCAGCGACCCTCGGGGACCGACGAAGAGACCGAGGTGCACCGAAGCCGCACGAAGGGAGGGTCGGCGAGCACGGAAGGTTCGCTGTTAGCTTGCGTGCGGCGGCGATCGTGTGCGGGATGTGATGACGGCACACAAACTGATCAACTCCGTCACACGATACACGCGCCGTTAATAAATAATGCTGAAACATCACTTCATCTGCAAATAGCGAGTTGCGCGCACCGTGTGGTCAATGAGTGACTCTGTAGTAACGAGCCGCTGGAGCGTTGCCGCACCAGTTGTCGGAAAACGATACGGGAACGCCATGTCAGCTACCATGGCTGCACTAGACCTCTGTCGTGGTGCTCTGTGTCACGTTACGCAGCCACACAGATCGCTCCGACAATAGCTCGGCGCCATATTTCCAGCTGCTGTGATGCTTTAAAACTATGTGACTATGGATGAATTGAGTTCGGGTGGGGTGGCCTAGTTATGCTGGAAACCGTTTGGCTCGGAGAACCGAGGACTAAACTGATGAGATGGCCTGCAGTTTTGTCGGTGGCCAAGGCTCTCGCCGCTCCCACCATCCTTTTGGGAGTAGTTTGAAGGTATTTTCGAGCACGCACTTGCCCACTAAATCCGCGATACTTCCCTGCAAATGCACCGGCGCCGGCACTGGCACCGACCCAGCTACTTGGTTCCTGGCCGTAAAACTGGCAATGCTGGGCTGGCATTCGCTCAATGAATTCAACTAGCAGGCAGACGTGTTCCATCACCAGCAACGTACCGGGGTGTACTAGGTGGCACAGAGCGCGCTGCGGTACCGCCGGTACCGCTCCCCGGCGGCGTGCCGGGGTGTATCAGCCGGCGGGGAGGGTGCTGCGGTACCACCAGTACCGCCTCCCAGTACGAACTACCGGCACCAGGGAGCAGAGGCATTACATGGCAGGGGAGAAGGTGCCCTGGCTCCACTCAGTGCAGTTCGTCTTGCCCACTCACGACATAAACATTCAGACAAACTAGCGGGAGGGGTGTGGGGAAGGGGAGGGAGGGTGTGGGGAGGGAGAGGGAGGGTGTGGGGGTGGGCTCGGTAGTATTAAAACAACAGGGGCGGTCCTGATCGTCTCCTGATCCTCATTAGCAACAGGGGCGGTCCTGATCGCCTCCTGATCCTCATTCGCCCGCGACGGCGCCGAGAAGAATGGATGCCGGGGAACCCAATTCGCCGGCGCGCTAACGATAATGAGGGGCTGCATCCCAAATGATTGGCCCGGGCGCACAGGATCGCCGGCTGATTAGCCGCCGCCGCCGCGTCCGGGGATGTGGGGGGAGGGGAGGGAGGAGGGGGGATCACGAGCTGGGAGGGACTCTGGGCGGACCGCCACGAGCTCTGCCGGCCTGAGCATGGACGCCGGGCGTGTACGTCCCGGGAAATGTCGAACGGTCGCCCTGTTCCGGAAGGGTCCCCGGACCCGTTTCCCCGGACCCGTTTTAGGGGCCCCTCTATCTTGGAACGGTGCTGGGGAGGGCGGGAATAGCTCAGTTACGGGGCGTGCTCAGACTCAACGTGAGAAGCCCAGGCTCGTCTCACGGCCGAGGCCATACTTCCGGCCGGTGCTGTGACCGCTGCAGTCGCTTGGCTCCACAAAACAAGAGTGGCGAGACGACGCGCGCCGCGCGGTCTCAAAAGAACGGCTCTGGAGCACCTTGTCCCGGCACTGTCCCAGGGTCCCTGCCTCAGCGCCTTCCCCCGGCCCGCTGTCTTTCAGAGGGCTCCAGATCAGCTGGAGCTGTGTAACTGGCCGCAGAGCCCCTCTGTCGGGGACAGACAGGTCTGCGAGTCTCTCTGACCGGGACCTGTCTGCGAGTCTCTCTGACCGGGACCTGTCTGCGTGCCTCTCTGACTGGGACCTGTCTTGCGAATGTCTTCTGACTGGGACCTGTCTGCGAGCCTCTCTGACTGGGACCTGTCTGCGTGCCTCTCTGACCGGGACCTGTCTGCGAGTCTCTCTGACTGGGACCTGTCTGCGAGTCCCTCTGACTGGGACCTGTCTGCGAGTCTCTCTGACCGGGACCTGTCTGCGAGTCTCTCTGACCTGGACCTGTCTGCGAGTAACTCTGACTGGGACCTGTCTGCGAGTCTCTCTGACCGGGACCTCTCTGCGAGTCTCTCTGTCCAGGAACTGTCTGAGAGAGTATCGGACAAAAAGTCAAATGAAAAAATTCGAATGGAAAAAGTTTAACGAGAAAAAGTAGAACGGGAGATAGTCGACAAAGATAAAAATCGGCACGTGTTAAAGTTGAATCAGAAGGTTGGAACACAACACGTCGCCGGGGATTTCAGTCGGATAGAATCAAGTGAAAAAGGTCAAAAGATGAAAAGTTCAAAGGTACAATATCCGACACGAAGTCCTCGAAGAGTTCGTGGGTGTTTAAGATGGCGCACTGGTTATCATAAGCGCAGCTTTAAACGTGGAGCCATGACAATGTAATCGATAATTGGACTACAATGTCGTTCGTCTCTACCTTCTGGTATATATGAATTGAGCATAATTCAGCACAGGAACTATGAGACAATAATGTTGAATACCGAGGGGTAGTTTCTCATTCATTTCGGGTAGGAGCCCCAGCCCGCCCCCCCCCCCCCCCCCCCTACTTCCACTTCAATTGAGCTAGAGCTAGGGCTATTAACTACAAGCAAACCATTAACTAAGGACCCATGAAATCCTCTGATTCTAAATATGGCCTTTTTAGAACACGATGGGGCCTTTTAGCTCATCTTAACCTTAACGCTTGACAAACGAAATAGTTCGATGCCTCATTCCACAGTAAACATGTTTATTTTGTGGAAGAATAGATGCAACATTGACCTCGGAATAATCCGGCATAAACCAAGATAAATGGATAAATATGGTGTAAACATTGAAACCACATCAGTAGACCGTGGGCATGCAGAAGTGATCGGATCCTAGCCGATTGTACTCGGTTCCGTCCGGTTACATCCAGTACCATCTGGTTCGGTCTGGTGTCGCCTTGTTTGGTCAAGATGGCACCGCACGCACAACCAAGTACGATCGCATCGGTCCCGTCCAGTCCTGTCTGGTTCCATCGTGCCCCGTCTGATAGCATCATGTTCCGTCCAGCCCCATCTGATTTCGTCCTGTGTCGTCCGGTTCCGTCCGTTTTCGTCTGGTCCCGTCTGGCTCCGTCCGGTTCCTTTCGGCCACGTCCGGTGGCTTGTGTCCGGCCACGCGTGGGCCCGTCTGGTGCCCTTCGGTTGGAAATCATTTTAACCACCAGTGTTTTTGTCTTATTCCAGTTGACGTTTATCCTAGTCGGCGTTACATTTTGTTTTTGTTTTTGCTATACTCCACTTCGAATGTTACCCTTGTTGTTTTCTTGCCTTATTACTTTTCCTATTGGCTTTTATCCTCCTCGACTTTTCGTCGTTCGACTTCTTTCCAATTCGATTTGTGTTCTTATCGACTTTTATCTCCTTCATCTTGTTACACTTCGCCTTTCCATTTGATTTCATTCCAGCCGTCCTTTATTCCTTTCTACTTTTTGTCGTGCGACCTGTTTCGTTTGACTTTCTATCGTCTGATTTTTTTCCATTCCACTTTTCCATTCGACTTTTTGTGCGCGAACTGTCTGAGAGTTCCACGGCTCTAGGATTGTCTGAAGGGTTTCCCTGTCCTCAGGTTCTCACCACAAAATGCAAGGAAACAGAATGTGGGGCTGAGTGACGCATCAGCTTTGTACTTTTAACCAAGCTGGGCTTTATATTTCGTTGGATCTGTTCTGCGAAGCGCATTCCGGCTTGATGGCTAATGTCCGCAGAAGATTGGCTGTAGAAGAAAAGTTTTTTCTCGAACTGGCCGGCATGAAGCCATTATTCCTGCCTCTAGTTGTGAGATGAAAATGTAGTTTTTCGCACCAAGACTCCAGCTGATTTGTTACGATAGACGTGGGCTTCTAGCGGAAGGGGACGCGGGGCCGGCGTGGACGTAAGAGTTCAATGTAAGTCCGATGATAAATTACATGCGTCATATCACGTGCTTGCAGCACCGGCACGCGATTTTGGAAGTGAACGTTTGGTGTCCCGACAAATGCAGTTCGAATTTTCGTACGCCATCTAAGGCGTCACTTGCCACTGGAGGGACGAATCTTATCTCGAAGAAATGGTAAAAGTTCTCGCCTTCTCCGTCTTTCGATGGTGCGCGCTCCGGGTCTCCCAGACTCTCCGAAGGCTTCCCATCTGCCGCTCGTGTCGGCGCCACGTGCGCCGCCCAGGCCGCGGTCGGCGCCGGACCGCGGCCGGAGCGGTTCGGCTGCCGCCGCCGTGACCTTGACGGCCGGTGAAGGTCAGCAGGTGCAGAGCAGTGAATCCCGGGAGAGAGCGGAAGCGCTGTGACTCGCCGCCGCGGACGTGCGGGCACGATGGGAAGCGGACATTTCGAGGAAGCCTTCTTCGTTGGGGCTGGGCGGGGAGTATCACCGCACGGGAATGGGCAAACACATTGAAGCAGAAGGGGCGGAGACATTCTGCCGATGGACTTGCCAATGCCGATGCCGCCGATGAACATGCCGATGAACATGCCGAAGGATCAAACGGCTGGTCTCTCTACCCCGATGTCTAGATTCTTAGGGAGCCAAGTCGGTCGACGGAGGGCCTTTCTAGGCACGCCCTCACGATGACGTTGGCAAGTTTTGATCATCAACGCTGCCAGGTTATCCGCATTGCAGCAACACCACAACACAGCATCGGCTTTCTCGAAGAACGCTTGACCTACTATTTCTATACGCATCCCAAGATTTTCGCCGCGGCAATGACGTCAGAGGCAGGGGCCTCGGTGCCGCCTCCAGAACACTCCACTTCAATCACTCTTCGCTCGAAGCTGGAGCCGCTCCTGACGATGACCGCGATAGCATGGCCTTTGATCCAGATCCCCGACAGAAAACCGTTGACGTACTAAGTTATCAACGCCAACATCTGCTCATGAACGCATGAACCTGGGCAATATGCAGTGAACGTAGCATGGAATGTTATATCATAGCCACAGTCGCCTTTCTTTCCAAAAAGTCCTTACTGTTACGTTTTCAGATGTGCCTAATCATTATCAGCCAGCTGATACTTTTTTGGAGATCATAACTGCCCAGTCAAGACTGTGACGACCAAAAATTGACAGTTTGTTGGCTGCTGCACAGAATCCTCCCAACTCTGTCTCGTTTTGGTTAATAACACGCATAGCCGCCTCCGTGTGGAGCTGTTGCTCCTAGGCCCGCTCTTCTTTCTTGTAATTACTGGACCCAAGCGTTGTACTGCAGATGTCATTAGCTTTTGACGTCTCTGAACACTGTTGTCCATGTGGTCGTGCACTTTAAAATGTATGCTCCTTATGGACCAGGTGCGATCAAGATCGGGAATATCCTTCCAACCGGCGAGCCCCTCGACGAGCTTTTTGTGCCTGCCTATGTTCGTTCTTCTTTGAATAACCATTGCTGTTTTTGCCGGTCGATGACCTTGAGTGACGTTGGCTGCCCAATTCCTCAGCAGATACAACGAGCGCTGGTAGCGGTCGCGTGGTCCTAAACGGCCTTTGGTGGCCGTGGCTGCTTTTTTGCGGCGCTTATTTCGATCGGAGATGGCCAATTGGCGGCGGTCGGAACGTATGGCGTTTATGAAGCGCAACATCCGAAAACTTCATGCTCCGCGGTTCCAAATACCCACAACAAAAAAAGGTGTATTTATTATGACTAGAGCGAGTTAGAGCTGGTTGCAGAAGCAGCTCTACCCCCATAAATCCTGACAGTTGGAAATTTGCAGTTCTGGGTTTTATTTCCGGCCGCATCCTTCAGCATAAAGCATTGTCATCATTGAAATTAACAGCAACACGCACCTGGCCACTATTGGGTCCATGTGGGGCTCAAAGCTTTTTAAGAATATTGCAGAGTAAATGGCAATCAGCTTTTCAAGAATGTGAAGCACGACAATAAGATGAGCAGTGTCATCACGGTGAAGCTTTGCAAATAGAACACGTGAAGCATTAGCACACAAACAAATTGAAAACAAAAATAATTATCTGGTTTCGAAACTACATCAATATTTGAAATCGCCGAATCTTGTGCTTCCGGATGACCTGCGTGGTGTTAACTGTGCGCCCGACCACTTCCAACACGCCATGTCGAAGCTGATCCAAGCGGAGGCGGTGGGGTGACCAGGACTGCCGTCTTTGCCGGCAGATACCTCGAGCGCAGGCGGCAGTCGCTTCAGCCCGCCGGCTCGGCTGCTGGTACTCCTGCTGACGACGTTTGGCTTTGTCGTCCAGGTAACCGACCTTGGGAGCCGCGATGCTGACCGTGACCGGAGCCACCCCCCGTCCTGTCCCGGTGGCATGTGGGTGCGATACCCCCTCCCCCCCCCCCCCCCCCCGGTGTCCAGACGGAGTCCAGCTGTCCTCTCAGCCTGACCTTCAAATACATTTTGTCGTCAATCAACCCTCTTGTTTCTACCCCGCTCTCGGGACCCATCCTGCCCGAGACGACGTCCACGTCAGACAACGCGCACGTCAGACAAGCCTACATCAGGCGGCACGCACGTCAGGCAAGCCCACGCCAGGCAACACACCCGCCAAACAAGCCCAGATCAGGCAACACGCACGTCAGACGCATGCATCTAAAGGCAACGCGGGCGTCAGACAACCACACATCAGGCAACATGCGCGTCAGGCAAACGCACATCAGACAATACGCACGTCAGACATATGCTCGGGCAACGCGAACATCAGACAATAGCCGTGTCAGACAATGTCTTTAACCACGAAGTCAACGTCTGTGCCCTGCTTGAACCCCTGCTGTAAATGCAAGCTGCTTCATTGCCGCCCGTGGTGGTAGGCTGCCCAAAGCATCAGATCTCGCCTAAATACCACTTTTTGTGTTTTTATGTTCGAAACTCTTCCAGAGAATAGTGTCCTGGTCTTTCGACTAGTAGATCTCGTCCAAACGACAACTGTCTCTGTCTTGGGCGTGCAGACCTCGACCCAAATAACAGTGCTCTAATCCAGTGTGACCAGCTCGGCCCCGGTCTAAAAGAAAGCTTGAAAGTGGTTTTATTCCTTCTCAAAAATTTTGCATTACAATTCTCTGGGAGGAAGAACGAGAAATGTTATTGCCAAGTTGAATTTTAGAGAGTGGCTGAGCTACACTCGGTGCTAAGCGGTGCTTTAATCGTCTTTTTTCGGTGGTACTGTCTTTTTGTTGAATGAGAATGATGCTAATATGCCTTTGACAATAGCCCTCAGATCCGGCACCCTGCTTCTGAACCACGAATCATTTGGCTATACGACAGTGCTGAAATATATTACAAACGTGACGTCATTGGTTAAGCGGCTTCACGCTCATAGAGAACGCATGGTAAACAAGCCTTGGTTAGCGACCAACGTGTAGGCTTATGTCGTTATTATTGAGCATGTTTGTCCGAATAGTCCTCGCGTCCTTCCCTTCGCGCTGCAGTGCGCCCAGTTACGCAACATAAGCGCCGCGGTGTGCATTGTTTCGGCTCGCGTCGCATCGGTACCGAAGCGTGCCGTCCGGGCAGCCACGCGTGACCGGCCCCACCACACGGCCCCACCACACGGCCCTCATCACACGGCCCCGCCACACGGCCTCATCACACGGTCCACCACACGGCCTCACCACACGGCCCCACCACACGGCCAGATCACACGGCCCCATCACACGGCCCCACCACATGGCCTCATCACACGGTCCCACTACACGGCCCCACCACACGGCCCCACCACACGGCCCCACACACGGCCCCAGCACACGGCCTCACCATACGGCCCCACCACACGGCCCCACCAAACGGCCCCAACATGCGGCCACACCACACTGCCCCACCACACAGCCTCACCACACGGCCCACCACACGGCCTCATTACGCGGTCCCACCACACGGACCCACCACACGGCCCCACCACACGGCCTCATCACGCGGTCCCACCACACGGCCGCACCACACGGCCCCACCACACTGCCCCAACATGCGGCCCCACCACACGGCCCCACCACACGGCCTCATCACACGGCCCTACCACACACCCCACCACACGGCCCCAGCCACGGCCCCACCACACGGCCCCCCACACGGTCCCAACATGCGGCCCCACCACATGGCCCCACCACACAGCCTCACCACACGGCCCCACCACACGGCCTCACCATACGGCCCCCACACGGCCTCATCACGCGGCCCTACCACACGACCCCACCACACGGCCCCACCGCACCGCCTCACCACACGGCCCTACCACACGACCCCACCACACGGCCCCGCCACACGGCCCTACCACACGACCCCACCACACGGCCCCAGCACACGGCCACACCACACGGCTCCACTACAAAGCCCGTTCCTGTCCATCCGATTTCTGCGCGCGGGCCACCGACTCTGTTCGGATCAATGCATTCCAGTCACGTGACGGGCCGACCAGCGACGACTGGGCCCGGGCGGGCAGCGCGGCCCACGAATAAAGAACGCGAGGCGCGCCCGTGACGCACCTCGATCGGAGTATGGCCCGTGACGGCCCAGCGACACCGAGCGGGCAACATCGCTGTTCTGTCCGGCGGTGCGGCGTTAAGGCTGACAGCAGCGGGTGAGAGTCGGCTGCAGGGGCCGACGCCTGAGCCCGGCGGTGTGAGATCTCACACTGTGGCATGGCATCTGACACTACGGCTTTGGGTCAGACAATGTGGTATGGGATCTGACCGCATGGTATGATATCTGACACCATGTTATGGGGCCTGGCCCATGGTATGGGATCAGACACCACAATATGGGATCAGACACCATATCATGTGGTCTGATCCCATGGCATGGGGCCTGGTTCCGTAGTATGGAGTCCGGTCCTATGGTGTGGGGCCAGACACCACGGCACAACCGGCATCCCGGCAAGAATGTCCGCGTTTGCAGACGCACGAGTGTGGAGGCACCGTTGGTAGCCGGGGCCAGTCACACGCCAATAGCGTGCAAAACTTCCCGGACGGCCAATCATGTGCACCATTCCTCAGGCTATCCACGTGGGAGGTTACACTCCGCGGCGATACATGTCGGGTGCCTCCCGATTCGCAGTCAGGCTTGGTCACTAGCTCCGGACTGGCTGGCTGGCTGGCTGGCTGGCTGGCTGGCTGGCCGCCTGCCTGGCTGGCTGTGTGTGGAGCTCTGACGTAGATCTTTGGTTTCGGGTCCCAGACCCAGGCTTCTGATCCCCTCAGGTCTCGCACCCAGGTCTCTGATCACCTTCGGGTTCCGGACCGAGGCCTCTGATTGCGTCGGGTCCCGGACCCACGCTTCTGATCTCCTCGGGTCCCGGACCCAAGCCTCTGGGCCCCTCGTGTCCCGGCAGTCTCCTGCCTCCGGCCCGGCATTGCCGCGCGCCTGTCTGGCTGGCCGTTTGCGGAGCCCTGACCCAGATATTTGATCCCCCGGGTCCCTGACCCAGACCTCTGACCCCCCTCGGGTTCCGGTAATTCCCTTCCTCCGGCCCGGCCCCGCGCTAGGTCTAGGTGACCGGCCTCTATTCCGTCGACGCAAGTCGCAAGTTCTAATATTAAACGGGTCGCCCGCGGCCCCGGCGGCGTTGCCAGAAAGACGACAGCTGTGTGTAGTACTGGGTCGGACTGTCAGCCGGCACCGCCGCCGCCGCCACCGCCGCCGCCGTCGCCGCCGCCACCGTCACGTGCAGCTCTGCCGTGGGGGGGACCGCCCTGCGAGCGAGAACGCGTCGCGCCTAAATGCTCGTCGTTAGCTGCAGTAAGAGCCGCAAGCAAGGAGAAACCGAAACGCGGAGACTTGCCTAGTGGTGCGGCCGATAGCTCGAGCGCACCCAAGTCTGGATGAATGGGTTACACAGGCGCCCGTGGTACATTGGTGTAAGCACTACCGGGCCGCAGCTGAAGCCTTGGCTAGTCTGTCGGAACATACTTCGCGGCCAAGAAATACCATATATATATATATATATATATATATATATATATATATATATATATATATATATATATATGTATATATATATATATATACATCGGCAGCATCAGAGCATTCCACGACAGATTTCAGTTTCGCAGTATTTTAAATCTTATTTTTATAGTGTTTCAAGAGGTTTTCATTCATAATGCATTTGTAATGGGACATGGCCGAAGTAGGGGCTTTTTGACTTGATGGCTTCTACTGTGGGCTTGTGAAGTGTTTTTTTTATGACTAGCGGCCACTTCAGGGCTTAGTTTGGCTGGCAAGCAAATGTTTAGGCTGTTTTGTCAGGCAACAGAGTAACGCTAGTCGTGTTGATGCCCCAACCTCGGAGAGAGGCCTTCTCTCCCGCCTCTTCTACCCCGTCTCCCGTCTGAAAGGCCCCGTAAAGCCCCGTATCTGTCGGGCCCGGCTCGCTGCGGATGACTGGTTCAAAATCACCGCGGACAAGATGGAGGAGAGTGCCACAGTCTGACAGAGAGCGGTGGACGGTCGGGATGGCCGCGGTGCGGCCACGCTTCGCGAGCCCCCAGGCAGTCCGCCGGCGCCCGCGTGGCCCAGTTGGCAGAGCGGAGGGCACGGAGGGTGTGCCAGCCGCCCCTGTCACGGGCACAACCTGACGTCACGGGTGGGCGGGGCGAGACCGGATGTCGCCGCCGCGGCACTGCTGGCGCAGCGTCAAGAACTTAACATATGTCCTCCGGATGGATACTGATCGAACTGTTCAGACGGTAGGTGGCTTGACGTATTGTGGCGCGATCCCATAAATGTTTGGTCCCTTCGGCGCCGATATTTACGTTTAGTTGTGACAGCTGTTCGACGTGAACGTGCAGTTTTTTTTGCAACAATGACCGCTTGGAATGCGGCGACAGCACTCAAACCTCGGGTTGACGCGAATGGCGTGTGCCCAGGCATTGAAGTGCTCCGAGCACCCGTGGTATCCATGCACCTGAGATCAATGTAGCCACGGCGATGCCTCTGAGAGTGATGTTTTTTTATCCGTGATGGACGAGAGCGACGGTGCAGCAAACGCGAAGGAAAGTGTAATGGGATGAACGGGTCAGCTCCCGGCTCTTTCTGACGACGCCGACGGCCGGGAAATGGTGGAAAGGGTTGCGGCCGGCGATAACTCTGCTCCAGCCTCTGATTGTATCGCCAGACGTCATGGAACTCTTCAACTTTTAGCTCGAGATGGCAACATTCGTGGAAGTTGTTGCGTTGTATTGCTCCGGCCACAACCGCTTCTTCGCCTTTGTTATCAGCGACGTTGTGATTCGTATGACCTTTATCTCGCGAAGAGCGTCATGCGATCTAAACCAGCCAATGGCGGCCGAAACGCAAGATCGCGTTGGTCAGGATTGATTAATGAATGATAAGCTCTGATACTTACAAACTATGCAAAATTAAATTTCGAGATGACATCGCTTCACGGAGAAGCCACGTTGACCTGTAGGTCCCATTGGTCACGTCACGTTGACATTCTATGTCCACGTCTGACGATAGCGTGACGACCATATAACGTACATGAGGACGCATCCTCGGCTTTGACGAGAGCCACCCGGCGGCAGAGGCTCAAACGGCTGCCCGCGGTCAGGAAGACAGCAGACGTTGTCTGGGTCGGCGGACGTCCGTATGCCCCATCGACTGACTCTATGACCCCTCTCGTGACCTCCGTGCTATATTGCGGTGCCGGACACGCCTATCCCAACCTACTGACAGCAGCCTTTGCCACCCGTGGCATACTACGTACAGGTTGCGGATTACGTGAACCTGCCATAGCCAGCTGCTGCACTGCCTGGAGTGATCGATGCGAACTCTCAGCCTGTTTCAGTCGTACCAGTAGCGTCAGACCTATTAAAGTGTGTCAGTAACTAATGCCCATGGGAGACGAGTCGGTGACCGCTGACATATGACAGCTGTGTCAGTAACCGCTGACTTCTGACACCGGTGTCAGCAACCACTGACTTGTGACAACGGTGTCAGTAACCATTGACTTGGGGCACCGGTGTCAGTAACCGCTGACTTGTAACATCGGTGTCAGTAACCGCTGACTTGTGACAGCGGTGTTAGTAACCGCTGACTTGTGACACCGGTGTCAGTAGCCGCTGACCTGCGACAGCGGTGTCAGTAACCGCTGACTTGTGACATTTGTGTCAGCGACCACCGACATGTGGCAGCCGTGCCAGTAACCGCTGAATTATGGCAATGGCGTCACTGGCTGCTGACGTATCACAACGGTGCCAGTGGCGCTACGACCCTGAATGGCATCCAACATTCTTTGTGCACCGGCGACGTCCTTCATCACGCCCGCAGGGCAAACGTGACAGAGTTCGTAGGTCTACGTGCCCTGAGAACGGCATCGGTCGCTTGTGCCGACCGTCGATCACCACCGGCCAGGCAGCCGGTCGGTTCGTGCGATAATGCAACTCCGTGAGCTTCCCCGTAACTCCCGCAATACCGTCGCTCTGTTGTGGGCGAGTAGGACTCCTCCATCAACGCTGACGCCGTGGTCTGGACTGTGACCTTCGCGCCAGTGTTTCTTGATTGTGTGCCAGAAAGTGGTCGAGCTTTACCAGTGGCCTCTACTATAGTGACGGCACATAGTGGGCTGGACAGGAGTAGTCTCCCTCGAAGACCTTCACAATAACCTCGCCGTACCATTGTATGGAAACAACGCACGCCACTGTCCGCCCCTCCCCATCGGTCCAGGATGGAGGGGTCTCATTACGGGCGGCGGCACGCTCGGCGTTCCGCCCCTTGTCGCCGGCAACAGACGCCGACGTGCCCTCGGGGACCGACCGTGCGGTGGCTGAGTGACACCGTGTGCCTCGTCATGCGTCACGTGACCAGGATCGATGACCTGGGAGCAGAGGGCCAGGGGCGCCTCGCTCCACCGGCACGGTCGCGTTATCAAACTTAAAACAGCGGCATGGTACGAGGACGCCCCAAGGTCATAACCGGTGGTGCGCCACTTTCGTGCTGCGGTCAATACCTGGTCGTGTTATTGAGCCTATTGATATATAAAGAACATTTTTATTCCCCGTGTCCCAGAGCACCACTTTGATTGCTAACATGTTTTAAAAGTACTACACTTTGCAGGGCATAATTATAGACTGCAACCATGCCAAAAGACAGACTACGAAAGGATTTGGGCGACCATGGTGGAATTCAAAAGATGCATTTTAATCTGATCTTGTAAACTGCGTGAAAACTTCAAAGTCGCTCACAATTTTTTTTTTGTTCACCTCGTCCCTTCATGGTTACCTTACACCAGCTTTCCGTTTGGCTAATTAGGCTAGACCGAAAAAGCTGCTTATTGTCAAAACACCAAGCCTCTTCCCACCCTCAAACTTCGCTGCAACTGCTGAATTGATTTTGGTTTCTGCTGTTTGACGGGCCTAACCGCCTATAAAGCATAACACAAACAAACCAAAACGCCTGTTGTCGCATGAAGACTGCACCACTCTGCTCTCTGTGTCGGTGCAAACGATAGGTTACGGTCGGTCATCCGCTGCCGAGCTACAGAAACGAAACCGCTAAATCTCCGACAGCGAAAGGTACTTACAGCCGCCTGGCTTCTTGGCCGAATAAACCGGTTGTAAACGGTCGAAGCGCTGCGCCCGTTCTGCTCAGTATGCTGCTCACGTGCTGTTCCTGTTTAGCGAAGGCGAAACGGCTGGGGCAATGTTGTCGGCTGTGAATGAAATGGTCATGAACGTCCGTCGGTGCCAAAGCCTTTCTCTCACCGATGGAACGGACCCTGCAGAGGTCAAGGAGGTCAAGGGGTGCCAGTGATCATGGTCTAGAACACGCGCCGATAACGTACTGCATAACAAATGCCTGTATCCTGCTCATCAATACCGCATGTTACCTGTTTCATAGACCTGCCTCTGACCTTGGATAGGATGATGACAGCCGCAATGTTGCAAAGCACCCACATAGCGTTTAGCCCAGGTCCACCTGGTCCGAAGCCAGCATCGCAAACGCTTGATCGGGAATCATGTCCTGTTTCAGCGATCCGTGACTGGCACGTCAGAGGCAGCCAACATGGCACCATTCTGTTGAGTGACGGTTCTCGATGAAGACTTTTCTCCCTGGTGATGTTTCTGCCCCCCGCCCCCCCCCCCCCCTCCCCCGGACCTTGCATGAACGGTGTCCGTTTATATCAGCTGATGATCTGGTGGACCGCTGCGTCCTCGGAATCATAATATTGCGCTGCATTGCTTCGGTGGAATCGTACCTTCGCTTTTCTTACCACCAAGGCTGGCAGGCAAACTCAGGGAACCGTCACTTTGCTGCCGCTTCCTGAAACCGTGAATATAGCATTATCATTGCCCGTTCTAACACCGACTGAATTGAGTGTTGATCAAACGCGGAGTAGTTCATGTGCGCTGCGCTCAGCTGCGGGTGAACTAGCTTGGCTGCATCGATTATCTTATTTGGCCACGGGCTTGGACGACTGATTGTTGTGTGTTGTTTCCCGAAAAATGGGTCAAATTCTCCAGCCTTTCGTTTCCATCTGTCGCGCTAGGTGTGATACCGTGGCGAAGCTTCTGCCGCGACACTGCAAACTTGTCAGCCCTGCCTTCGTTTGCTCCCGGCTCCTCCGACCTCCGCCCAGCTCCGTTGACCTCTGTCCGTCCGATGAAGAGTCCGTATGTGAGGTCTAGCCAACAAGTCCACATGGCTTGCGTACAATTTCGGTTTAGCATTCTGTATTCCAAACCAAAGATGGCTATGTTTTAAAGCAGATATCTTGAACATCGTGTTCTACAGATAAGACGATTGCGCTTCCTCTGACCTACGCATGTGCGTGTCTGCTCCCCCTGTAAGGCTGCACCCCGACTGATGTGTATGCGTGTCTGCTCTCCCGGTGAGGCTGTGCTCCGACTGATGTGTATGCGTGTCTGCTCCCCCTGTGAGGCTGCTCCCCGATTGATGTGTATGCGTGTCTGTTCTCCCGCTGAGGCTATACTCCGACTGATGAGTATGCATGTCTGCTCCCCCGGTGAGGCTATACTCCGACTGATGTGTATACGTGTCTGCTCCCCCGGTGAGGCTATACTCCGACTGATGTGTATGCGTGTCTGCTCCACCTATGAGGCTGCACCCCGACTGATGTGTATGCGTGTCTGCTCCCCCGGTGAGGCTGTGCTCCGACTGATGTATATGCGTATCTGTTTCCCCGGTGAGGCTGTACTCCGACTGATGTCTATGCGTGTCTGCTCCCCCGGTGAGGCTGTGCTCCGACTGATGTGTATGCGTGTCTGCCCGGTAGATGAGCCTGCGCGTCACCATGTCGGTGGGCGTGGTCGCCATGGTCAACCACACGGCCATCCCGCACGTACAGACATCGCACGTGGCCATCTGCCAGAACTCGAGCGTGGCGCCGCCGGCGGCAACGGCGGCTAACGCCAGCCTGGAGAAGACGACGCCGGCCGGCTCTGGACGGCCAGAGGACGGAGAGTACCTATGGGACGAGTTCACCCAGGGCCTGATCCTCTCGTCGTTCTACTGGGGCTACACGGTGACGCAGGTGCCGGGCGGCTACTTCACCGAGCGTTACGGCACCAAGATCGTGCTGGGCGTGTCACAGGGCAGTAACGCGGCGCTGAGCCTGCTCATCCCGTCGGCGGCGGCGCTCGGTGCGCCCTGGGTCATGGTGGTGCGCGTGCTGCAGGGCCTGGCGTGCGGCGTCATCTACCCCTGCCTCTACCCCACGCTAGGCCGCTGGTTCCCGATCAACGAGCGGCAGATGGCGCTGGGCTGCATCAACGGCTTCACGGCGTTCGGCATCGTCACGACGTCGGCATGCTCGGGCCTGGTGGCGTCCAGCTACGGCTGGCGCGCCATCTTCTACATCACGGGCGGCGTGGGCCTGTTCTGGCTGGCGTGCTGGGTGCTGCTGATGCACGATACGCCGGCCGACCACCCGCGCATCAGCGAGCGCGAGCGTCGCCTGATCGCCGCCGGCAACGCCACCAAGCGGCGCACGGAGCGGCGGCCGCCCTACCTGCAGATGCTGCTCTCGCCGCCCGTCTGGGCCATCGTCATCACCGAGTGCGCCAACAGCTGGGCGCTCACGTACCTGCTCACCTCGCTGCCCACCTACATGAAGCACATCCTCGGCTTCAACATCCGCGCCAACGGCCTGCTGAGCGGGCTGCCGCTGCTGGGGCGCGGCCTGGCGTTCTGCGGCGCCGGTCTGCTGGCCGACATGGCGCTGCGTCGCCGCTGGGTCACCACGGCCACCATCCGCCGCCTGGCCGCCACGCTCGTCAACGGCGGCTGCGGCCTCCTCCTGCTGCTGGTCACCTTCGTCGGCTGCCAGCCGGCCGTCGCCACCTTCTTCTTCTTCATGGCCGGCTTCTTCAACGGCTTCATCGGCACCGGCCACCTGGTTAACAGCCTCGACATTGCGCCGAACTATTCCGGCAGCCTGTACGGCATCGCCAACTTCCTAGCGAACGCCATGGCCATCCTCAACCCCATCGTGACCGGTAGGTGGCGCACGATTGTTGATCCCGCCGGAGAGAGGGGAGGGGGGAGGCGGCACAGTCGCTGGACATGGAACATTGTTATTGTGGGGTACCCACGGCATGCCGTCCCGAAAGCTCATGACATTGTCCTCAGAATCTTAACGATGTAGAGTTTATGTGTTGAATTGCGCACATGATAACAATCGGGCCGTGATTTAGCTGCGGATCCATGATGCTATAGGAATCAATGTTGGCATGAGCAAGTAAAAGATCGTGTTCATTCTGGCGTCTGCTCACCCAGCATGCAGAAGCCGTTTGTGCAGCAGCCAGCCCGAACTCCGAGATATGTAGAAAACGCGAGGTGCATAGTTAAGGTTAAAGAGGTCTTTTTTGTTGCACTTATTTGGCAATTAATCTTGGCTGCACAGTGCCAGCTTGCGTCAGGGCAATTCATGCGCCACCATAAGGCTGAACTGCACTCGTGTAAGGACCAATTTCTCTGAGAACAGTGATCATGTAGTAAATCGTGCAAATCTCTTAGTTCGTATAGATAAGACAGTAGTGACAGCCCCATTCCCCGGAGAAAAACAAGGAGAATGGAGGTAGAGCTGCGCATCATAACACATCTCTCTCCATATTCCTGTTTTTTTTCCGAGGAATGCGGCTATTACTATTGCATCATCTATGTGAATAATGCTCCTCGCAAATGCACGTAACAACATACGTATGTCCTAGTTCAGCCTTACCCGTATCATCCTAGAATGACTGCGATGCTGCACCTTGCCACCCAGCCGGATCGACGGCGGTGTATAACAGAGCATAGCGGTCCTAGCTATCCGAACAGCCTCGGTAAACAGTTTATGCAGGTGATTTGCTAAGGTCTGGCACCTCGGAAAGCGGCGCATTGCAAGGAATGAAATTAATGAAAATGTTTTTTTTTCTGCTCGAGATGTAGAATGTGATCTTCTGACTCATTTGATATAATTATTTTAGCCAGGTGTTTTTTGGTATACGCCGCAATGATTCCACGAAGCTTTGGCGCCACGGGCTGTTGGGCGGGGGGGGGGGGTCATTTGTCACAAAGCTGACACTTCAATAGCAACAACTTGTTATCCATAACGTTGCGGCTAGGGACAAAGCGCAGAAAGGCGGTAATATTCGGGTGCTCTGGATATGTATTGGTTGAAAAGGTGTGGGCTGGAATCCACATTTCCTTCTTGTTTGATAAAAAAATTGCTGAATTTTGGGTCAAAACTATTACCGTCAATGATTTTAGAATATCTGTGACGCCATGCCGTTTGCCGCTCTCGCCTGCCTACCTTACCTACGCACCTGACCTTTGCATTTTACCCGTGCACATTACCTATGCACCCTAGCTTTGTGCTTGGTCTAAACATCTAGACCCTACCTTTGCACCTTATATGTGTACTTAACCTATGCATCTTACTGATGCACCCAACCCGTGCACCTTACCTGCCCACCCTACCTGCGCATCTTACCTGTGCACCTGACGTAGGCACATTATTTATGCGCCTACCTGTACATCTAACCTATGCTCTTTATCTGCGCACCCTACCTGCGCATCTTAACTGTGCACTTTACTTGAACACCCTACCTATGCATCTTACCTATGCACCTTACCTGTGCACACGCCGTCCCATTAGCCTGAGCCTGACGTTTCGAGCGCGACCATCATTATATCACGCTGTGCCTGCCGCTGACGCCCTCTGCGCGTGCGTGCCGACAGGCGCCATCATCCGCGGCCAGCAGACCATGGAGCGGTGGAGCATCGTCTTCTACCTGGGCTGCGGCATCTTCTTCACCGCCCTGGTGCTGTACCAGCTGATGATGTCGGTGGAGCGACAGACGTGGGACAAGCAGGAGGACATCTGCGACGGTAACGACTACCGCGTCAAGAGCGGCGTAACCAACGCGGTGGACGTCTCCCTGGAGGAGCAGCGCTTCGACGATGGCCGTGGCCAAGAGTCCAACGGCTTCAGCCAGCCCCGATAGCCCAGCGGAGAGTCACCGGCGGCGGGGAGTGCCAGCGCGCCGCGTCACCGGCGACGGGGGGCACCAGCGCGCCGCGTCACCGGCGGCGGAGAGCGCCAGGGCGCCGCGTTACCGGCGGCGGGGAGCGCCAAGGTGCCGCGTCACCGGTGGCGGGGAGCGCCAGGGCGCTGTGTCACCGGCGGCAGGGATCACCAGGGCGCCGCGTCACCAGTGGCCGGGGCGCCCACCAGATGGTACCACCACCACCGACGGCGCGGCTGGTGGCCCCTGGTCGCTGGACGAGCCGCGAGACACCGCCGCGGGCGGGGCTGGCTGAGCCAGGGTGCGCTGCGATCGCCGACCGCCGCCGCTACACCACAGAGGGAACATGTGCGGATGTGCTCCGGTGTTTCGGTGAACGTTTGTGGACTCTGAGTGATACCGCTGCCCGTCGCTGCTGAGCGCTTGCTGGAGAACAAGTCCACGTGTAGAACATTTGAGGACCCCTGACCAATCTGCTCGAAGCATGGCTGGTTTGTAGGCCACTGTATCGCGTGCGACGTGAGGTCGCCGCGCGGTGGGGATGTCAGATAAATGACGTCACGCGACTCGTGACGTCTCTTCGGGCGTCGGTCCGGTTACGTCACATAGTGTGATCGGGTTCGCGTACGAGAGCCGTCTGCCACCTCCCCCCCCCCCCCCCCCCCCCCAACCCCCATCCATTCAGGCAAGCGGTGCAGTACACTGTTTCTACATTTGGGTTTTCCGAAAATTGTAATGGGTTCCCCCTTCCCCTGTCCCCATTTGGTGCATGCATGTATCGGCTCCTTCGAGTGGCTGGTCACGAACAGTGTTTCGTGTGCGGCCTGCCTCTGTTTTTTTATGCGTTTTTTTGCGGCCTTGTCCTGCAATCACACTGACTGGCGTACTACGACGGAGGCGTGTAGGCGACTCCGTGAAAACTAACCTGCAACACACATGGTTTTTCAATCTCATCGTGATAGCTTTTTTACGAATCAAATGGTTTCCTTGGGTTCCCATTGCTCATACATGACGGCATCAAAATTATAAGTACTATTGACCCATCGGATGCCGCGCTTTCGCCATGATCCAGTTGTGAGGGGCTGCATTGTACACCCGTGCTGCGGGCCATCGTCTGACTTCCAAATGTCTGGGGTTCGAGTCTTTGATGAGACTCAGATTTTCAGTGCCTGTCAGATTAACAATATCTGCAGTGCTGCTGCACAATGTGATCCTTCACAGTCACAGAGTATGGGGGACGGCGGCACACGATGTATGAGACCCCCTCCTGTAAATCTAAACTGCCATAATATTGACCTGTTCGCGGCCCATGATCTTGGGTCATGCGTGCTAGGATGACGTATGTCGTATTTTTATGTTACGAACCTCACTTTTGATGGGGTTCTCGTTCGGACTCTGTCCAGCCTCTGTCGTCCCCCGGCCAGGTGCCGGTCCGGGCTCGGTGGGTTCCGCTCCGACCTGCGAAAACCTGGCCGACCTCAGTGCGCGCTGTGGATGGCTGATCCGTCCTCGCCCTATGAGCAGACCCGGTCTGTGAGTGCGCACTGGCTCGATGTGTGCTCGGGCCGGAGTGAACCCGTGTGATTTGGTCGAGAGGTCATCCGCGCTCCCCCGCTTCACTTCATTGGGCTAAGGTCGTATGTAACGCGTGCAACGGCTGTTGAGATGACTCCGTCCCTGATCCAAGTAGGCTAGTGGCCGTATTCTTGATGGGAATGAGTTTTTTCAGCTCCTTAAATGGCGGATTTATTCTTGGAGTTTAAGCCTGATTTTGATACGATGTAACCCGCTGTTTGTCGCTCAGTTGGTAGAGGGCGGAGGCAGGACACTGGCTAACGTGTGGCAGGCATGTCACACCACGTCTCAAAGCGCAAGTTTTTGGGCGCCATATGACTAACGTAGTCGGTACGCCCCAAAGCCCGAATCGTCATCATCGAAGCGCAAGTTTGTGCCTCGTCACTGATGGGGCCAGTTGGCAAATTGCCAAGAAAGTCAGGCTGGAACAGGGGCAGCCGTGTCGGGGCGTCGTGTGGCACGGCAATATTTTCCGGTAAAAATTTGCAGTTCAACTGCGATTACTTTAACGAAGAGATGGCCTCCAATTTTATACAGAAACCAGTGCCTAGCAAACAAATCGATCCGGAATTAAACCCTGCAAAATATTCGGTCCAATTAAAAATGAACTGACAATCGTTCGCCAAGTCAGTACCGAAATAATTTCCGTTTGGCTGTGTGCTCTCGGCTGTCATCCCTTCGCACAGAACCATCATAAACCCGCACTGTTGGTCCCCACTGTCCCCAACCACGTGTCTCTGTGCCCTCCTACACGATTTAAGCTGCCAAACCTCATCGTGCCCTCGAAACGGAATTTGAAGTGACAGACCTTCACTTTTTTGTTGTCTTTCTCCGTTTGATATTTCACCAGATCTTTCTGCGTTCGCATTGCATTTTATGTTGAACATGTTGGCGATGCTGACATTCATCCTGCAGTCAAAACCAAATGGAGGATGTTCGGCCTAAAACTGTGTAGTTCTTGAGTCTGAGTCTCGGATAACAGTTTGTGCAGCATCTGTCGGAACTAATGTGCTGAGAATTTAGAAACGGATCATGCGATGTGTCCTCTAGGCGTCATGCAAGCTACCAGCTGCGAGTGTGGCTGGCTGGCTGACTTTATTGGGCAGTCGTGGCCGGCTGCCTGACTGTGTGACTGGCGCGACTGTAGTGGCTGCCTGGCCATGGCTGAACAGTTGTGTCTGACTGACTGTGTGGCCGACTGGCTGGCCATGGCTGGGCAGTTATAGCCGGCCGACTGAGTGACTGGCACGACTGTGGCTGGCTGGCTGGTCATGGCTGGGCAGTTGTGATCGGCTGGCTGTGTGACTGGCGCGACTGTGGCTGGCTGGCTGGCTAGCTGGCCATGGCTAGGCAGTTGTTACCGGCTGACTGTGTGCTGCGGCAGCTGCGACTGGCTGGCTGTGCGCTGCGGCAGCTGTGGCTGGCTGGCTGGCCATGGTTGGGCATTTGTGACCGGCTGGCCATGTCTGGCAGTTGTGACCGGCTGGCTGTGTGCTGCGGCAGCTGCGGCTGGCTGGCCGTGTGCTGCAGCAGCTGTGGCTGGCTGACCGGCCATGGTTGGGCAGTTGTGACCGGCTGACTGTGTGCTACGGCAGCTGCGGTTGGCTGGCTGGCCATGACTGGGCAGTTGTGACTGGCTGGCCACGGCTGGGCAGTTGTAGCCGGCTGGCTATGTGCTGCAACAGCTGCGGCTGGCCAGCTGGCCGTCAGCAACGTGATCGCTGACATGACGTCCGGGCCGCTTATCAAAGGTCCCTATTATCTTCGCTCTTCGATTCTACGTAGCGCCCCGAGCGTCGATCGCCGGCGCTTTTTTACCCCTGCACAGTCCGTAGACGTGATATTGACACGAGTGATGGCGTCTCTGGCCTTACCGAGGCATTGTTCACTCCTAGCAGGGCTAGCGGCAGTTCCAGGTCAGGACTAGTGCTGGCATATTGCGCTGCCATGAGGCGACGATCAATGCCGGATCTATGTCACTGCATCTAGCACCTTTAAGGTGCTGTCTGTTCTCTGCGAACGTCTTTCCAGTTATTCTACACATCACGTAGCTCTACTTCATGGCTGAAGGATGGAAGCAGTGCTGAACGGGGTGATGAAATGACAACACTGCGTTTTGCTGGTTTGAAAAATTCGAAAAGCAAAAACCAAATGCGAAAAGATACACATGAACGTTTTCTTTCAAAACGTCGCTTGGGATGAGATGAACTGATTCGCTTTCTGAACCATTACCCGCTCGGCGTGGCTGAGGCCTGCGCCGCCGATTATTCACCATCTATCGCCATGTGTCGGGGATATTCATCGCAGGCCGCCCGCCCTGAATGGCTCTCGCCGGTCGGCCCGCCCCGCCGACCACGCAGAAGGTGCTGGGGGACGGTGGGTCCGCGCGCGGGGATGGTTGGAACCGAAATAAGTCGGTCGGTCACGAGCTATTCAGTGCCAAAACGTAACCGCCGCGTCAGTGGAGTGACGCTGCGGATCAACTGTTGGTTGCACAGAGCCTTGCCTTTGATCAGAAACGAGGAGACGGCGTTTAGCCGGGTACAATCGTGTAGTTTTCATTCAGCGTTCATGCTAGGCATGTAGGCGGCGTCTCCGCTTCTATTCGTTTCTTCGATGATATTCGCTCCAGTTTGTCTCCGATTTTGACTATTGTCCACGTGCCTCAATAAACTGCGACCGTCTGTACACTGAACAGCCGACTGTCTGTACGCTGAACAACCGACTGTCTTACTGAGCAGCCGACCCGAGTGTCTCTTGGGATGTGTTCCTGCGAGAACTGTTGGGAGAAGGAGCGGAAGACACAGCTGTTCTTCACGCAGTGGTGCAGTCTGCGACAGGCGGCATAGCAAGCTGGGGTATCCGCTGTGCTACGTTAGATTTTCTCTTCAGCTGATTGGTTCTCATATACAGACTCCTCTCTGAGCCCATTGCAACGCAAGAGAGGGGATCACCTTGGTGTACATCTAGCAGGCGGCTCGAAACACTAAGATGTAGCATTTCCGCTTTCTTTAAAGAAAAAGGCAGAAAAACACTAGATTTCGAAAGAAAAAAACTGATGCATCATTACACTGGACCAGCTCGCGATTAGCGAAAGTTTTGGTGTAGCATAGGTTGGCACGTTATGCAGACTGCCAACAGTGCTAGGAGGTGTTGGGTTTCGGAACGATTCTAGACTGCATGAAACAGACACTCCTGCCTGCATGCTTACATACACGTACAGCAGCCTCGGGACGACATCCGTGCGCACTCCTCTCCATGCCAGGTGTGTCGTCTGGTGCAGAGTATGGGGAGCCAGCGATGATTCGGTGCGGAATAGCGTGCTATTTACACGCGCCCGGGTGTCCGGTTGAATACCCTTTGCTCGCGTGGGGGGCAACTTGCCCCCCCCAAGATTTAAGAAACTAACATAGCTAGAGACACCAAATTCACGGGGTTTGTTAGCCTGTATGTAAACTCACCGGTATAAAGATTTATGGTTCGTAAGTCATGACCTTTGGGTCAAATAGGGTCAAACAAGGTCAAAATCCAGATCGGTGTCTTAATATTCCCAGACCTCCTCATGCAATCGCCGTGGTGAAGCTAGATACCTGTTCTAAGCAAAAGGTCAGTGATGTTCATTTAGTGCCAGTGACTTTTTGGCCTTTATAAGGTCAAAGTGACAAAATACCCACGAGACTGTTCTTACTTTGCGATTCAAATAAGCGTCAGGAATTACGCCAGGCAATACCTGACGCTAATTTCACGCTCATTTTGTCCCTAAAAACAACTTGTTGACATTAGCCATTTCAGGTCAGTGACCAGCTCTGACACTTAAAAAGTCCATGAACATGTCTGCTGTGGCTTCTGACATTAATAAGCCCGAAATGAACGTCAAAAGCCACCCCATAAATCAAGCTCCTAAGAAAAAGCAGGCTATCTTTTACCTCGGTCTGACATTCATACCTGATCGTAGGTGAATGGAACTTGTTGTAGTTCTAAATTCATTTGGTTCATTGCCTAAGAATCTATTTCAGATAAGCATGGCTTCGTCTAACGTTCCTTTGTTGCATCACATTGAACGATTCCTTAGAAATGCCCTTTGCTATCAGTCACGGCATGGCTTTGACCTACCATAGGTCAACGAACTTACAGCATATATCTAATTCTTTACAGAAAAAAGTCCGCTATGCAATCGTTTACAGCTGTGCAAAGTTTGGTGCGGTTACGCAACGCCGTTCGGAAGTGTGTCTGAAAACCCATTGGGTAATTTGACCCCGCCCGAGCGCATTAAACTTTCTGACATACGTTTTTCGTAACATCAAAACTCAGCCTGCGCAAGCCCATGTTCCAGATTAAGCTTTCGTCAGTGCTGACATCGGGCGACACAAAGCATAGCTTCGCTATTTTTCATTGAGATGAGAAACACAATATATGTTTTGTGATTGGTTCGACAAGAAGAGGGATCAATTGGTGGGAAACTTGTTTCGTAATAACAGCCAGATATTGAGAAAATAGTCGAATACAGCTGTGAGGTAGAGCGTTTCTGTGAACATGGGGCATAACATCGAACAATGCCAAAACGGCGTTAAACGTTGTATCTGGTGCGCACATTTTACCCGCGACACCTGCACAAACATGACCCTGCACATCACGGGCGATTGAGTTTTATAAAGCGTTTGGGTGACCCCCACCCATGCCCCTGACGTAGGGAAAGTGTATCAATATAGGAACCAAAGGTGCGCAAAGTTGGGAAAATTGGGGAGTTACTGCTGCACGTGGCCCCTCCTGCTGCACGTGGCCTCTCCTGCTGCACGTGGCCGCTCCTGCTGCACGTGACCCCTCCTGCTGCACGTGGCCGCTCCTGCTGCACGTGACCCCTCCTGCTGCACGTGGCCCCTCCTGCTGCACGTGGCCCCTCCTGCTGCACGTGGCCCCTCCTGCTGTACGTGGCCCCTCCTGCTGCACGTGGCCCCTCCTGCTGCACGTGGCCGTTCCTGCTGCACTTTGCGCGATCGCATGGTCTCGGGTGGAAAATGCAAGGATGGCCTCAATCCTATAAGATATTGACCACGTGTTGGAGCACATGTTCTCTCACAGACAGCATTGCACGACTGTGTTTGAAGAAAGGCACGCCTTTCAATATCACGTGCTATGTACCAGTATCTTGCAAGCGTAAAGAAAGGTCTGACACAGGTTTTGAGTGGTGTGACGCAATATGTTTAACGAAATGCCGGGACATTCCCTTTGTTTAATTTCGTGCGTGTACCATTATACAGTACCACACGGGGTCAGTGAAACAGTTTTCCGCGACCGAGGTCGCTGTTGCAATTTCTGCCCTGAACTAAAGGCCGAGGCCAGAAATTTTGTGCAACCATGACCCTGGAAAATTTTCTGACTCAAGGATGGTATACCTCTTATCAGATCCTGCTGTGTAACGGAACATAGACAAAAAAGGGTTTAAGTCATTCCTCTCAACATACCTTGGATACGAAATCGTAGAAGACTACGAGTAGGCAATAAAGAGCTCATTTATTTTAGCCGTAATGAGGAGCTGCGATCTACAGCCATGGTAGTCACAGTGTTGCATCACCACAAAACAGCTTAGTTTCTCCTGTATCCTGTCTCTTGTTTGACCAACAAGACAGACAAATTATCATATAGTTTGAGGCACTACGGGTTGTAGATAAATGGCGTGGTGTGCCGACACATTTATCTTGTAACTGAAAAGGATCCATCGTTAAATGTATCGAAAAAAAATCATGCGCCGCACTGTTACCTACACGGTTTCAGATCACATGTCACGCAGACGCTATCACTCGTTTCACTTGGTTGGACCCAGCAAAGCTGGTTCAATCAATTTGCATCAGCATTGAGTGAACAGGTGGGTGGAAGATAATGTTCCTCGAAAATACACTTAGCAGCGAACTCGTGTACGGTACAAGCGACGGCCTGTGTTTAGTAATGAGTTAGTGATCACTGCGCCTTTTTCCGTCTTCCAGAAATTTCAAGCCAGTCATGTCATCTCCGTCGTATTTCTGCGCATATTACCACTGCTGCAATGCTTTGATACCATACCGTTTCAGTCTGGTCCTCACTTCACAGCGTGTCTAATGCCCACTGCTGCAACATCGCCGACAGCGTCAAGCATCGTTGAATGAGTCATCTACACTGTGATCCCCGCGATTGCCCTCGATGTGCAATCCTATATATGGCTCACTGGCACTATTCACGTACTCTACGTCCTCTTGATCCCAAAATTAATCGTTGCTTGCACAGCAAAGCGAATGTATTTTCGACGACTTGACTTGTTTCATCACGCACGTGATTAATGGAACCCCTATGGACTTGCACACGGACCTTCCCACCAGCGCGAGGCGCCCATCAACCTCCACACTGAGCTGTCAGCACGCATGCGCACTCCTCATGCTTGCTGCGAAAAGTTCAGCTTCTTACTGCTCTGCAAACGGGTTAACAAGCAGCCAGACGACAAACACGCAGGGAGACATGCGTGTTTGTCGTCTGGCTGCTTGTATACAGATGCATATTTGCGTGGATGTTATGTTATATTACAGCCCAGTTTGAACACGGAGCCAGTAAAGAAATGCTGCGCACCTCCATATTGAAGCCGACTTCATTCTGCTGCCCGGGGTTTTAGCCTGGTTCTATCCAAGATCACACGATTCTAACAAACAAACAAAAACAGACAAAAACACATAAGTGCACTTGCGAAGGACATTATGCATGCAAATAAGACAGTACCACTCGTCTTATTCCTCGTAGAATCATTAGGAAAATGGAGGGATAGATGCATTGACATTTCGGGTGTATGCTTTTATCGAAACGAATAGACAATGCCAAGTCTCCCTACCGCTCAGCATATTCTTTATACGTTATGAAGCAAGTTGAGCAATGGTTAAACTGTGGTTTCGTTTCAATGATGATATGTAGTCTATATCTTTATTTACCTAGTTATTCTTCAGGTAATAAGGCTATTAGTACTGTCTAATTAAAAAACAACAGCTGAAAAATGGATGCTGCACGCAACTGACCACATGCCTGCAAGGTAAAAAATGAATTTTATGAATGAATGACCAGGTTTTTCTTTCATGTTACCCGAAATTTAATTGGCTAAATCCAACGTGATTTGCTTTGAAAAATAGAACCTGATTCACTGCGATGTATGTTATAACATGTGTAATGGATGATTTTGACCAAACTTTTAACACATGATGTGATGAAACACATAAGTTATCAGCAACGTAACTTAATGGGCTTTTACCTGATCCAAAAATAGAACAAATGCGATTTCCAATGAGGAATATATTTCGGCCAACGTGCTTTATATATTCCGAAACAAGTTTGCATTGTTGTGTGCAGTAAAACAATAACATTTTGAGCAAACTAGGTTGAAATATGCATGTTGAAACACGCACGTTAAAGCACACAGTGAGCCGCGCCGATATGGCATACTGTAGCCAATTAAAAAGGAAATATTTCGTCAGCAGCAAATCAAATCTACCTTGTAAGATCACTAACTTATGACAGGTCAAAATGAGGCTATGGCTGTCAGCGAAGGCGATTCCTTGGGAATCTTTAATCTGACCAATTCTGATCAATCGTTCCATTGCTTTGTGAGGTAGTTTAGACGCTCACTTCCAACTTTTTATCCGGCGAAAGCGACAAAAAGGGGTTGTTTAGACTTGATAAAGTTTGTAAGAGGCCACTGACCTAGAATGACCCCGAAAACCTTCTGTTTTTAGAGCATATTGTTTAGTGTAAGCCTTGACGGTTATCGGAATTCACACATCAAAATAATTTCACAAGGTGCTAGTTACCATGACCTTCTGAAGGTCAAATAAGATCACTTAACTGCAAAGGACATCTGTGACCTTTCGCTTAGTAGAGGTATCCAGGTTAAAGATGGTTACGTGGATAGGTTTGATGGAATTTCAAAACTGATTTCAAATTGGGCCTTGTATGACCTTATCTGACCGGACAGTCATGACTTAGGATCTCCTTAATATGACACAGGTAATTTCACATGTATACCTAACTATCATGTGCATTTGGTATTTCTAGCTCTCTTCGTCATTGAGATTCCAGGGGGTCAAATTAACACTCTCCCCACCCGAGCGACGTTGCATACAATCAACTACCCGGGTGGGTGATAAACGCCGTTTAAAATGTGGCGTAGATTACGGTTATGCAAGTAAAACTCAGCAATTTTCTCTACTATACATGATATTCCTTTCACCCCGAAAGACTTGGGAAAGGTCACAATTACAGGCAATATTCATACTTTAAAAGTTCGCCTGTTCGTTCGTTCGTCCGGAGAGTCCGTCCGCCTGTTCGTTCGTTCGTCCGGTGGGTCCGTTCGCCTGATTCACATGACTGGCTCGACGCTCACAGCTGTACAAAGTTGAGGTCACCGCCGTGGGAAAAGAGGTAGTGCTGCATGCAGCGCTAACAAGTTTTGTTGGACGTTGCATATAAATGAATTGCTCATTGAATTCTTTGGGTGGGAGATGTGCGTTTTCACGTGTTGCATACACTAAGCAATGGTGACTAGCTTCACACGGTCATTTCAGAACATTGCAGTGTCCAAAGAAACCGTGCAAAGATTGGCATAAGGCACGAGCTGCAACATCAGACTGCAACATATTAAGACAATCTTGCGTTACGGCATGTTTAAGCAGCACGACAAAACACAAAATGTTGGGAGCAAACCCAGTGTGGCCGTTTAATTTCAGTCATGACACTGGACCTCGACCTCGCTGTTTTGCCTTCTTATTCAGCACTCCGGGTGAAATGCTGCTTTACGGGTTACGTCCGAAGACTTAGCATCCGCAGCTCCCACAACACCGGAATGAGCTGCCTAGCCTGGAAAGCAAGCTGAGCTTTCAACCATTACGTATTTGGCGCGTGGAAATACTATTTGTGTTAGAAAGACTCCATTGCAGGTAATGTGTTACAAACTTGAATTATTTCACCGCAAGCTATTGTGTCTGTCCGTGTAGCAGAAAGAACAAGACCATGATAGTTTGCATGCAATTATATATATATATATATATATATATATATATATATATATATATATATATGTGTGTGTGTGTGTGTGTGTGTGTGTGTGTGTTTATGAAGGTATAAAGGTATGGCGGTATATGAGTCCTCATACCTTCCACATTTGGATTTATCTTCCCAGATGCTCTCATGATTTACGTTCTCAGCGTAAATCATGTCCGTTCGCATTCTGTATCTCCAAACATTTCCAGCGAAGCACGTTTCATGTTCTACACGCCACCAACGCCCTGCTGGTTTTTGCAGCCAACCTAACGTCCGCGTGACATGTGCGGCAGCGATGCTTCTTTCGCGCGAGCCGTTTTTGAAGGGCCACCGTTAAATGACGTTAACTGACACGTGACGCTGATTGGTTAGGGCGGTCCGAGCGGCAGTACTTTCCAAATTTGGTCAATAGCGGTGGTTAGGCGACGGTGGTGCCGCCGTCCCAGTGAGGGTGGTGCTTGCTCGTGTGTGTTTCGGATGCCCCAGATTTGGTGTTGCCCTGCTACCTTAAATGCTGTTTTTCGCCCTCGTCAACATGGCTGTATTTCGCTGATCAGCAGCAGACTTGGCGACAGGCATGATTTTTATAAACGAGTTGGGGGGGGGGGGGGTTGAACAATACAAAACAACAGAGCATGCCCCACAATGTGCCAATAAACTTTGTCCTAGCATTTGGCAGACTTTTTGTTGAAAGTTTGATGGCTGGAGACCAAGTGGGGAAGTGACCCCCCCCCCCCCCCCCCACCACCACCAACTGAACAGGAAACTACGCTCCTGTACCCACTTCGCGGGACAACTGTTTTAATTTCCTTGCAGGCACATGATGCCCTTGTTTTCTTTGTTTGAAACTCAAAGACACGCTCTTATCGGATATTGAATTTGTCTGCAAAGGATGTAACTGCATTGGCTACCAAAGCGCGATGGCACATTCTGTGCTAACTTGACTTGAACCACTAACTTCAGCAGATCGTGCCAACCCAAACGCCCTATGCTGCTGGCAGGTCAAATGAGGTCGATCATGCCGCTGCAGCGGAGCGGGATTCCCTAATGGCTCATCGCTCCGCCCATAATTCCTTTTGCCTTTCCGACGACGACTCGGGAAAGTTTCATGTTCAATTGCCTACACATTACGTAGAAGCATTAAGCAGCCTGTTCTGCGACGATAAAGCCTAGAAGTTCATCGAGTAATGTTTTGCAAACTTTTTCTGGATGCTCCCTTCGTCGTTCTTGATTTTGTCACAATAACTTGCATCCTACACTGCATTCAAATGTGCCCACAGCCTCATCTTTGTTTGATGAAAATTTGTGCCAGTACTGCCAGTATAAACCCTCCCGCTCGATCATCATAGGACGGTGGAGTCTGAAAGCCAACAGCTCTCTCGAACCGACGTAGATGTGCGATCGGAAGCGTCTGTTGTGAAGTCGGCCTCGTGGCGTTACGGCGTGCGGCCGAGCTGAGCCTGACCGAGACCCTACACGCGTGAAGCCGAGTTGACGCCGCGGGAGCCCGCCGGAATCTGCCAGACCCTGCCGGAGCCCGCCGGAGCTTGCCGGGTCGTACTAGAGTCTGCCGGAGCCCACCGGAGCCCGCCAGAGCCTGCCGGATCCCACCGGAGTCTGCCGGAGCCCGCCGAAGCCTGTCGGAGCCCGGCGGAGCCTGCCAGATCTCACCGGAATCTTTCGGAGCCGGCAAGAGCCTGCCGAAGCCTGCCGGGTCCCAACGGAGTCTGCCGGAGCTCGCCGGAGCCTGCCGGGGCCTGCTGGAGCCTGCCGGGTCCTACCGAAGTTCGTCGAGGCCCGCCGGAGCCTGCCGGAGTCTGCCAGAACCTGCCGCAGCCCGCCGGAGCCTGCGTACGCAAATGGGCTGACGCTTGTGACCACTGCAGCTGCGTGCATCGACAACGTAGCCATTCTGTGCTAACAATAAACATTGTTTCTGAGGTCTGCTGACACGTTAGTGGCCGCGGTGTCAAACGGGCGTGTCTTTTGGCCGGAAAGTATTTTCACGCTTACAATGCATGACGATATTTCATTTGGGCCTCCAGGAACAATGGAAGTGTTCCCAAGTTGAGAGAACAACGTCCATAGCACCAATGTTAAGTTTTCGGAAAGAGGAACTCCTCCTTCCCTCCCCTCGCCCTAATTCAAGGGCGCCTGAGGGCATGGGCGAACCAATGACTGCAAATGTTCTTACCATCGGTTCAAAAAATATGAACATGTAGGCGGCTACGTAGAAAATGGCATACATAATATGTGCAACCACACCAGCTTAGGTCCTAAGCTCATGGGTCTAGGTCTGCATTTGTATTCGCTTAAGCACTATAACGGATGATATTTTCGGTTTTTATCATTGCAGTAATGCAAGTATCCGTCACGAATATTGCGATGCAATGATTGAGCGAATGTGCAAAGAAAGCGAAGGTAAAAAAATGCGATGTTGCACACACCAAACGAACAGCCCAAGAACAATGCACATGCGGAAATTTGCTGGTGTGATGTTTTTGCGCGTACCAAAGGTTTGCGTATGGAGACAGTGGGCGCCCAATTGCTATACGACCATTCGCGTGAGTTATGTTGAAATGACACACTGCAAAGCTATTTTTGAGCGCGCTTTTTCCCATAGACGAAATGGAGAGTCACGTGTCTTTGTTTCTCACAGCATGCTCTCGTCATACATCAAGAACGCGTGGTGGAGGACGGAAATTTTCAGGTGAGACGTTTTGCGCATACCAAAGGTTTGCGCGCGAAGCTGGTGGGCGCCGATATGCGACGCGAGCATTTGCGTGCGTGATGTTCAAATGACAACTTGCAAAAATATTTTCTCATCATGCCAGTTCTCGTAATACGAAATCGAATTTGCTTTTTATGGCATGCACTCGTCATATAACGAGGACATGTGGTACGAAGTTTTGTGCGGTCAAGAGTAAATGCGAAATTGAGTCTTGGCAGGCACCAGATATCGTTGGGGAAGGTACAATTTATAGCCCAGATTGTAGTTGTGCAAAGCGAGCAATAATTATATCAATTGGGAGGGATGCTAGTTGCCAGGACCTTGTACCCCTGGGCCCTGTATCCTCCTTTGTCTCCGGTCGCGGCTTTTTCACATGTCATGGTCGCAAATGCCGTCTACGCTTCTGCTTGGTCAGTCAGTGTAAGAGTACTTTGAATTCATGTCAGAGGCCAACATGACTTGTTTTCAAAAGGCCGCGTTTTTCATTCTGACGGTGTCACAGACAGCCTCGCAAAGCATGTGATGCGTGCCAAGGGGTCATTCATAAATTACGTTATGTATTTCAACCCTTCCTTCCACTCGCTACGCACTGGTTTCGCTGAGCAAATCCTGCTACCCTGGTTATGCCGCTTTAAGGAACGTCCCAAAATAGTAACATCCGCTCAGGCCCTGATAGAGTTAGAGGTGCGAAACAGATAATAGCATGCTCCTTGTCATGAGAGGAAGATTTTAACATCTGGCTGAGTTGTGCTTTTTTTAAATACTGGCAATTTGCGATTGCACTTGCGCGTAATAATAACGTAACTTAACTTTGCGCTGTCCAAACTTCCCACTTACTCCCTTGTTACGCTTTCGTTACGCTCCATCAAGAAGCCCACCGCACGTGACGCACTTGGTGGACGACTCTCCATTTACTCCTGTTTTATGCATGTGAGGACACATCCTGTTTTTACCTATTTTATTACACATATTTAGCAGCTATGTTCCCTTGTCGCCAAACTTACATTGCGAAGCAGCACTCATTTGAACTGTGTAGCCCTCAACCCAAAACAAATATTCCAGCTGATCATTCCACCATTTTGGCTTCTGGAGTTCTCTTTTGCGCATGGCAGGTTCGCGGCACGAGATCGAGGTGAGACGGGTTGGCATCTTCAGGTATATGCATATGGGGTATTAATGTTCTTGAAATTTTGCAAGGCTGTGGGGTTTTGAATAATAATTGTGATTTTTTAGGCACTTGTAGAGCATTGATTTCACGTCATCGTGTCTAGATTGCGTGGTGACGACGCCTGCGGAAGCGCGGCGAGGTCGGCGTTTCCTGTCGTCCTTTGTGGAACAAGGATTTAAGGGAGGGAACTATTTAAGTACTGTGATTCGGACCTTTTCGGTAAATATTTGTGATTTTTATGCTTTTCTGTTTGTCTATCGCTATCTTACATTATTTTGGTGAGGGTACCGTGGTGTGGCGACCATGCACCACAGTGCATCAAAAGTGATCATCAATCTTTCCAACTTAGCCCTGAGTATGGAACTTTAACTTTAGGGTTTATGCAGGTCTTTCACACATGAAAATGAAACCCAAATGACACAGCTGTTTGTTTAAGGTTAAGATTCTTAGAAATAGATCATGGCATCATAACCTGTGATCAAGGTTGTGAATACTTTAGGCATTAATGGCCATGTATGCTGGTGCGGAGGCCCATAGCAAAGTGTATAATGATGGTTAGGAATTCACTGATATTGAAATCACATGTAATATTTTTGTGTGGTTTATACTCACATGTGTCATTTGTCCATGTCAATGATTGGCATACACTTGGGTGGCATATTGCTTAAGTATATGGATTTGTGCATTTTGTGCACATAGGTAAGGAGAAGCATTATGCACAAAAACTGTTAATGTGATCTTGTCATAAGAAACAGCTTTACACAGAATCGGAAGCATCCAAAAGTGGACTGATTTTGTGGGATGTGGGAAATTTCTAAGAATGTTCTGTTTAGGATCATAGAGATATCTCTGGTGGATGGTCATTTAAATACTATGTGATTTAAAATACCATTTAATCACCACTGTGACTTGGATGTCACCTTCCAACTTGGAGATGATGAATTGGTGGGCCCAGGCTAATCACCACTTCAAACTTAGACCCGGCCATGCTGTTAGGGGACAGCCGTTTTGTTCTTTGGAAAGTTTAATTGTGGAACTTGCTTTGGGGGAGCATTGGCTCAGTCTTTCCAGCATACTTAGCTTTGCATGGACTCTGAGCTTAAAAATCATTCTAATGAATCATAAAGATAGGTTCCTTGAAAAGCCCACAGAAGTTCCATGGCTCTTGCTCCACAAGCAGATATATGCAGTGTAGGATAGCAAACAATTTTTGGTGTCATGTTCTAATTTAAAAATGATGACGTTTTGTGATTGATGACTAATCTCTTTGCTGATCCATGGCTGAGGATGATTATCAGATGTCATTCTTTAACTTGTCATTTCATAATGAGTTTGGTATGACTCAAGCTGATAATGTGATGTAAAATCCAGGAGCTTCAATTATGAAGTTGCATAATGGGGCATGATTGCCTTGACAAATTGTGTTTGAAACCATATAAGACCTGAGTATGTCTGTGTCTCTTTAAGACCTGAAATGGTCAATGTTTCTATGTAAGTCACCGTTATTTATATGTCAACGTTATTTATACTGGCCAGTTAGGGCTGATGCTTCTGTTTCAGTTGCAACTGTTATCTGACTGAATAGATTATCTTAATCAGGTTCAAAGTTAATTGCTGAGATTATCTTGCAGCAAGTCAAATTGATGTGAGATAACTTTACCAGGCAGATGCAGGTTAACTTGATGCTGAACATTGTATGATTGTCTTTTCCTTGAGTGCAGTGAAACATGCCTGTTGTGGTCAGTTGTTGATGTTTCAAGCATGTTAGTATGGGGCTTTAATCTCAGAGACATGATATAGCGTATTACAGTGTTGTGCAGTGTGTTGTGGGCCAGTTGTATGTTCATCAGCTGTTGAGCTGTTGGAAGCATAGTATAACTGTGTGTGCTGCCCTGCTCAGTACCTCATTGCTTAATCACCCATCATGCCTTGTTCTGGACAATTTTGTGTGTGTGTAGTTTTTTGGACTACCCCAAGCTTGGAAGTCTTGCTGGAGAGGCAAAGCCCCACCCACGAAATGAATAATGGCTTTTATAGGCTCAGGGCTGCTTTTCCTGCTTCCTCACTGTGCTGTCATGCAGTGCAAAATTTCCTGGGGGTAGTTTTAGTAGGCCTCTTTATGTTAGCAGGCATTTCATTTGCTCAGTTGTTCATGGAGATGTGTGTTATTTGAGCACTTTGATTTTGTGGTTCACTTGGATTGGATAGCTTTTGGCAAAATCTGTTGATAAAAGAATTCAGCATTGCCATGCAGTCTACTATAATTTTCTCACTCACAAGCCTGAAGAGCTGAAATAAAATTTCATGCAGTCATTTTAGGAGCAAAGTTAATGTTTCTAGCATCAAAGGAGCTTAAATATTTTATACAAGTACTGCCAGAGCATGTATTTAAGACCAAATCAGGCTCAGCATTGTGGCCAGGTGAAGTTAGTGTCAGCAACTTCCTAGTTTTTTTTTTATTTCATCAGTTAAAACTAATAGGACAGCATTATCGTTACAGAAGAGCTAAGAAAATGGGCATATAGATGTTTTCTATCCAACCTTCTGGATTGTCTATGAGGGATAGGGCTATTGCTGCTGTATTTATGCATAATGTTCCTCTCACATGCACTTAACAACTTACAGGAAAAACTGGCATTAAATGTCAAAAACATCAGGCCAGTATTTCTCCTTTTGAATGTTACTTGTCACCAGATTATGGCTGTAATGCTTCCTAGCAGTCACAATACCAGAAACAGGATGCCTGTGGGACAGTGTGAGGAAAATGTTTGAAGTATATGCCTTGAATAACACACCATTTAGTATCTGAGCTTGTGCCCCAGGGCTGGTGACCATGGGTGGTGATGTGTACAACTGTTCCTATTATCAGTGGCAATGTGTTGCTGGGCAGATGTATGGATGCATTATCCTGCATTTGGTGCATGGTATATTTTACCACAATTTTACATACCATTCAATGACATTTTGGCAAACTTTAAAAATATTGAGCATGATCAACTGGATTTAAAATACATAAGCATTTGTTCATGCTGTAAAGTTCAGGTATAGATACAGTACAAAGACATGACAAAATGACACTGCATTATTACCATCATGCTACATATGCACAAACTGAAGCAAGACTTAAAAAGCCTGTAATTCTTACACAGATAAAAGCCACTCTGCATGCTGTGCTCTCTGTGCTAATGGTGGATGAAATGGAGTAGTGGCTTGGGACCACTGTAGTGGCTGATGTAACAATGTTGTGCAGTTTTTGCTTTGGACTGGAGTGAAGGGGCTGTGAGTGATCGCCCCAAAACCTTCACCTGGTGACTGAGGCATTCATTCTGTGTTGTGGTTTTACCTCCTGGTTGCTCCTAGAATTGCCAGTCAATCACTTTGTGTCACTCACAATTTTTACCTGGAGTTTCTGCCATTGCCCCACCAGGAGTTTAAGCCAGGCAGTTGTAGCCATGGAGAGTGGGTGACAGAAACTCTGCAGTTAGATTCTGTCAACCCTGTACACAGTACTGAGATTCTTTTCAAAATACTTCTGACATGGTCAGTTTGGCTCAAAACATAGGCTGCAATGCTAGGTGCCTTTGAATTATGTGCATGTCTTTGGGGATGTCAAGTTAGTGTTCAGTTATTATTGACTAGAAAAGTTAGAACATCAAACTTGGCTTAATGATCCAGATTACTGTAGATGGTCATTTATTAGAATCTGAGTGGGGATTTTCAGTTCTCATTGGTTTGCAATAGAAATACTGAGTATGTTATGTGATGTTTTCTGATGACAATGAAGTTCTCACATAATTGAATGTGACTTATTATCACTGCATTTATCAGGATTACAAGGTTTCATTACTTGCATCTAGCATCAATGGGCATGTCCCATAACACAAATTGTGTGATTTAGCTTACTGTCATCATATGTGTGCATGGTCCTTGATCTGGCAGTAAGAGCTGACAGTAATGATGAAACTAATGTAAAGTAATGATGTGCATTGACTGTAGGCATGGCCAAGCCTGACATATGCAGTCTTTGAAGTCAGGGTGCATGCAATGACTTACAGGTCTGCTTGCTGTGACCTGAACCTTGGCACCATTAATACTTTGGGTGGTTAATGGTCACAATGAGAAGGGGAACTGGATAAAAACTCTGTATGGTTGTCTTGCCACACTATCTTAGGTCACAGCATCAGTTAAGTTTGTTTGGTGTGCTGTAATTGAGACAGGTTTTGGAGGGTTTGCCATTAGCTGGGTCTCCTTTAATTACTGATGCAGCTGGTGGTCAGACAGCAGTAAGGTTGAAAGGGTATTTCTGGGTGGGGCTTTCCTGGGCCCTGCAGTGGGTTTGACACAGTGATCTGGTCAGGTAAAACTTAAGGCAAGGTTGGCCAGGGTATAAATATTTGTGTGAGCAAAATTTGCCTCACTCATGATTAATCTTACCCCATGAAACATATGTCACATATTTTTACATGTATGCAATGCTTATCAAAAGTGGCTCTGTGCTCTGATTTCTCTTGGCGATGGAGAGCATTGCCACTAAGAATACATTAGGAGAAAGGTCAGCATTCCATGGCATTCTTCAATGCCATGAGTGTATGAGCACAGCCTTACAGCTGAAAGGTCTCTCATAACATGGCTCAGTGGTAGCCTGACCAGTAGCAGTTGGTATGTCATTTATTCAGTGCTACCCAGCATACTGAAGGTTGGCAATTTCCAACCTAGTGAATTATATTTGGACAATTGGGAGACAGAAAGGCTACTCTTTTTGAATTGACACACCAAGTATGGGGATGCACTCGTCCATTGCGTGGAAGCCGCGAGGGTTGAGATGATTATAACTACTGATATGCAAGTGCAGGATGCACGGAATTGTCTGTTATGTAGACTGGCCATAAATGGCACTTGAGAGGCACAAGTACTGTCTTATTGCGATCGATGTACGAGGGGTTGTGGCCGCGGCTGTAGCAGTGGATGTGCCACAAATGGCTAGAGGAAAGACGCGTTGTCAGAAGTGTTTGCCTTGCCGTGAAAGGTCGGAAACGTACACACGGTTTACAGGGATTAATGAAATTCTTAGAAGAGCTCTTGGGTAGTATACAATAGGTGAGACAAGATAAGTTAAACGGATCGCATGATTGTTCTGGCTACCATCCTCGTCTAGTGTGTAAGGAAGTATGCAGTGCTTCGGCCGGCAAATTGTCAGGTCGTTGTCAGATGTTGTCAGGTCCTGAGACTGACTGGGTGATGTGTGGGTTTTGGCCATGTACATGTCACATCCCGAATTTCCCCCTTGGCATTGCATGGGTTTGAACCGGGGTCTTCTGACTACTAATCTAATGTTCGACCGCTGAGATAACCGAGAAAGGGAGGACACTGTAATCCAGTCCCTCTCAGGACTCCGTAACACTTGATAACAGCTGGGAACTCCACTGGCCGAAGCCTCATGAGCATACCAGCACGCCGGATGAGGACGACGGGCCGAACAAGGAGCCCCTCCGTCGGAGCGTGTGACCCCGTCCCGGCCGACGCTCGGTCGCCTTGGCATCGCCCACGGAGCGCATCAGTGTTACGGGCGGCGTTGCTGGGCGCCGGCGGCGTGGCCGGTCCGTCCGTCCGTCCGTCTGCCTGCCCGCCCGCCCGCCTCACTCCGCTCTCTCGCCGTTTGCAGCCTGTCGGGGACTTTGGACACCAGTCGGCAGATAATGGTAATGGGAATGCCCACCGCTGTCATGGATGAACCCACGCCCCGCGACATCAGCATGGTCTTCGTCAAGCAGTACTACACGCTGCTGAACGAAGCGCCCGACCATGTGCACAGGTGAGGCACCCGGGCGCCGGGTTTCCGTCGGAGGCGCGTCCACCGCGCGTGCCGTCCGCGCCCGCGACCGAACGCTTCGTGCCTGTGATAGTTACGCTTGAGTTAATCCATGCGTCCATCCATGACCCATCCCCGCATAGTTCGGGAACGAAAGCTGGATCGTCCGATCGTGGTCTGCGCCACGCCACAAACGCACACGCGCTGTTCCAATGCCGGGCTGCGGTATAACGTGGGGCTTCTTCCTCGGACGGAGGAGCGCGAGGCTGATCTGGACCGGGTGCATGCCGTGGTCGTGACGTCAGGGGCCGCGGGGAAGTCTCGGTGCGGACGTCTTCCAGAGCGGCGCCGGCACGGCCGGAGCGTAGTGAGCCGGCGGGGTGACATCATCGGGCCGGGGCGGCGCGTGCTCGGCATGGGTCGTGTCTGACAACGTCGGGCATTTGCGTTATGTAACGGGATGACGGCTGCTGTCGGACGAGGGCCTCGAAGGCCCTGCCCTCTCCCGCAAGGGTGGCGAGCCTTCCCCTCCGCCAGAGACGAGTACGCTATCGTACACAATCCACAACGTATGCGAAGTGTAGGATTGTCGTTTGAGGTCACATAACGTGGCCCTAATACCCCGGTGACGTGTTGGGCGCCTTACACCTGCAACGTCCTGCGTTGTTCAAGGACGTCTCTATTTGGGGATCCTCGGGGATTGAAATTTAACACGCGTGAAATAGATATTGCGTCTGATGTCTCATGGGAAGAAGCGGATTAAAACGCTGAATAGGCCCTAGCGTTGGGCTGGTTTGCTCGCGGTTAACAGGACTGTGGGCTCCAAGGCCGTGCTCGTAGATGGAAATGATCTCTCAGAATACCTTAACGTGAGCATGACGTGGCTGGGAAGTACCCTCTGGTGCTGCGGCCGGTGCGCCCGGCGCTGCATACTCCGATGTCAGCTTCTGGCCTCGGGCGAAGGATGCGCGTATACCGGCTCAAGCCCTTCCCAGAGCAGGCCCGCAGTGCTGGTCCCTCCGAGCAGACCGGCTGTCCGGATAGGAGCGTGGCTGTCAGTGCGGCAGCCGTCGATTTCACCAACGACGGTCCGGCGGGGGGCATGGAGAGCAGGGGAGGGGGCTAGAGAACCGGGCAGCGCTCTGGCTCAGCGTAGAGTATCGAGCCGGTATATTAGATCGCGGGCTGGATGTGGCGGAGCGGATCGCGGCCTTCGGGCGCGCCGCTGCTGAGGCGCCGCCGCGAACGCAAGCCGTCAAGCGGGGCTGGAAAGCGTCGCGCAGGGCATGGTTCTTGGAACAGTTTCGTCGATGTCGCTGGCAGTTGGATCGAGTGGCGAGGCATGACGCGTCGGCCCAGCGGAGATGGCGGTCATTCCACACCCACGCGGGTGATCGTTTACCCGGAACGTGTTCGTCGGCGCGCTCCCCAGCTGGGGCTGCTCCGCTGAGTTTCGTGCGCACGGGGCATTGTGTGGCTCGATAACGCCGGGCACGTTATGACGCTGCCAGGCAGCCTCTCATGGACAGTGACTGCTTTGGGAATTGGGTTGCCGATATTATCAGGCCGTCTGGGGACACTGCAGACACGTGGTCAGCGGGCAGATGTTCCGCGAGCTCCTGAGAATGCGGACTGAATTCCTGCCAAATCGTCCAGTATGTGGTGTAAACTGCTCGGCTCAGGGGACGGGAATGGCTTCCGTGTCTCGTGCCCGCCCCCCCCCCCCCCCCCCCATCCCTTTAACTGTGCCGGTCGTTGGGGTTGGAAGCGAGCCTGCTCACACGGGCCGGCAGTAGGGAGACGCTGCCGCCGACCCGGCAACCAGCGGCCGACCGGGGCCGCTCCTTTGAGCGGGACTCGAGCCCGCCCGACTTCCGGCGGCCGGCGTAGGTCTTCGCCAGCGGCGCCGCGCCCGACAGCGGCGCCGGCACCCGACCCGGCCCGGCCCGAGCGACCCCTCCCCGCCAGCGGCCCGCGCCGGCGCCGGACCGATCTTGTGTCCGTGACGGCGGCGGCGGCGGGGCCAGCGCCGGATCCCGCGAGTGAATGCGGGGCGCTGCCGGGCCGGGCGTGGACGTGTGGGATCGGCTGTGGCGGCCGCGGCCGGCCCGAGAGCGGCCTTCAGCGGCCGACGGGGCCCGTCGGTCCGTATTGACGCGCGTGGAGCCGCCGCCGAACCCGGCCCGAGGCCCCGGCCACCGGTCGACGCCGGCGGCTCGATAGAGTCGGCCGCGCCGCGCCGCTGAGCAGCGCCGCGGCAGGCGTCCGTTTCGGGGAGGCTGGGTCACCCGCGCGGCTGAGCAGCGCCGGGGTAGGCGTCCGTGTCGGGGAGGCTGGGTCACCCGCGCGGCTGAGGGCAGGCGTCCGTGTCGGGGAGCTGGGTTACCGGCACGGCTGAGCAGCGCCGCATACGTGTGGCTGGCGTCCGTGCCCGGGAGGGTGTTTGACCCTACCGACGCTGCCGTCCCGGCGCCACGGCGGTGTCGCGCCGGAGCAGTTGATGGGCCCAGATCACGATCTGGTGCGCCGTCGTGTCTTTCATTTGGCACGCTCGGCGGCTCAGTGCTCGGCCGTTGCATGCGGAGCGTTGCCCACGTATTTCCGCAGTCGTCTCGCTCGGCTGAACTATAAAACCTCCAGCGGTAGCCACCATGATGAAGGTAATGGCGGCGAGAACTGAGTATGTGTTTGGATAAGGCAGTAGTGGACATTGTATAACTACGCAGCGAAACACAGTTTGCCCCCAAACATCTTCACAAATATGCCGCAGTTTACCTCAGCAGCAGTCTTGTAAAGGGTTCGGCCCCAACAGACAAGCCGCCGAACAGTTCCTTGCGCGGGTGACAACACCAGTTGTCCTATCAGCGACAGATAGGGCCGCTATCGGTGACCACCGCACGCCGGGGCACAGCGTGCACCCTTCCGGGCGAGCCGGCGGCCGGGCGGCGACGGTACGTGTGTGTGTGGGCCGGGCGGCACCGCCAGCCGGCTGACGTCACGGTCGCCGATCAAACGGGGCCGACGCGAAAACGGGCGCGCCGCCCGGCCCGGCCCGCTCGTCTGCCACAGCTGACGGGGGGGGGGGGGGCGGGGGCGGGAGGGGGCTGGACACGCGCCCCGGGGCGTGGCCGTCGGGAGAGAGAGAGGACACGCCGCTTATCGGCAGCGTATTGGACCGTCCGGGTCCAATGTCGCGAGGCGTCCGGGTCCACGCTTTAATGTCGCGAGGCGCAAAATATTCGATCAGATCTGTATCTAAAAAATGTGCTCGATGTTTGTGGCTGTGTGTCGATTCCGAGTGTTTGCGTAATGCGGGTTTGGACACCCCGCTTCACCCAAACTCGATGCGTTTCCCGCGGCGCGGCTTCTGTTGATACAGTGGGCCCCAATGGGCTGCGGCACGACTTCTATCGACACAGCGGGCCCCACTGGGCCGCGGTGCAGCTTCCATCGATACAGCGGGCCCCACTGGGCTGCGGTACGACTTCTGTCGACACAGCGGGTCCCACTGGGCCGCGGCGCGGCTTCCATCGCCACAGCTGGCCCCACTGGGCCGCGGCGCGGTTTCCATCGATACAGTGGGCCCCACTGGGCCGCGGCGCGGCTTCCATCGATACAGCGGGCCCCACTGCGGCTGCGGCGCCAGCCGTGTCCGGTGGCAGTCGTCTCCAGCCCGCCGCACCGCCGTCGGCCTCCGCTGGCGGGTCGGAGGTGGGCCGGGCCCGAGTCACCTCTGGGCAGAGCGACGACGCCCGCCCTTGTCCACTGCTGGTCCCGCTGCAATGTCTGCCCGTGCTGCGCCCCTCCCTTGCTGTACGGCGCAGACGCGCTAGGGTCATGCAGTCCTTCTACCGAGTGCATCCCGCGCCGTTCTGGTCTGCCCCGACCTGACCTGACCTGACCTGACCTGACCTGACCTGACCTGACCCGGCCGCGCTCGTCTCGCCAGGTTCTACAGCCAGGACTCGAGCTTCGTGCACGGCGGTCTGGAGCGCGGCAAGCAGTCGGAGACCAAGACTGCCCGCGGCCAGAAGGAGATCAACGACCGCATCCAGAAGCTGCAGTTCAAGGACGCCCGCACCAAGATCAAGCAGGTGGACGCTCACCCGACGCTGGCCGGCGGTGTCGTCATCCAGGTGCGTGGCGCGGCGCCGGCGGGCGCGAGACGCCCGCATGGATCGCGGTATGCGGGGGGCCAGATGTCTCAGAGGAGCCGGCACTGTGCGAGGGAGGGTGCGAAGTGAGGGTATAGCGCTGGCGTGTCCGTAGTTATCAAACAGCAGCTTGCCGCGATGGTGGAGGAGCTAGAGGTGTGTGTGGGGCAAGGATGATTTCCCCCGAGTGGTGTTGCGCCGGATGAAATCGGCGGTCAGGGGAAGGCTTTGAAACTTTGTATTATTGGGTCCGCCGCTCATCGCGTTTTGGATTAGAACTCCTTTGTTTACCGGGTTCAGTCCGACGTCCAACGTGTCCTCAGTCCGACGTGGAGTGGCTCAAACTTGTTTCGAAAGCAGTTACTGCATGTCGTGGCTTGTCGTCTGCTGTTCAGTGCCCGGCACGCACGTCTGGAGCGTGTGGTAGAGTCACTTACACTGCGATTTTACTCTAGATGTTTGGGGTGAATGGGAACAAAAGCGGACCCCAGCCCACCCGAGCGCGGCACACGGTGCAGCGGTGTAGCTCACGGCAGACAGTCTTGACGATGGTTGCGGCTCCTCGGGTGGCTGGTTCTGACAGCTTGACTTCTTTCCGCCTCCGCCAGGTGTCGGGCCATCTCTCCAACAACGGCGCCCCGATGCGGCCCTTCATGCAGACGTTCGTGCTGGCACCGCAGACCGCCCACAACTACTACGTCTACAACGACATCTTCCGCTACCAGGATGACGTGAGTGGTTGGCCGGGGGTCGTCCGTACTGGACAGGGAGTCAGTGCTGGATGTGGAGTCTGTGTGGGACACCAAGTCAGTGCTGGGACATGGAGTCCTTGTCCGTGCTGCATCGGGTGCCGTGTTCACGCTCAGGGAGCCGACGTTGGTCCACTCGGGTGCGTATTTTTTGTGAGATGCGTTGTAGACTTGGTGCAATCTCATACTATGTGTTACGGTCTTCATAAAACATGGTTTGCATTATTGTGTAGCCCTCCATAAAACATGGTTTGCATTGTTGCATATTTGTCACGCCGACTTATGCGCTGTTAAGCCACTTTTGTGATGGCATGACTGTTCAGTTGACACACCATTGGTGACATCTCTGCTGGCTGAGCCCTCCTCGACTTGACGGACGTCAGAGGCGGAGGCGGGCGTGGCTGACCATCCGCTCCTGCTCCCGCAGCTGTTCTCCGATGATGAGGAGGCCGGCGACGGCGCGGCTGAGGCGGACGACGAGGCTGAGCCGGAGGCGCCGCCGGCGCCGCAGACCATCCAGCCGCCAGCGCCGGCGCCTTTCGCGGCCGCCGCGCCGCCGGCGCCGGCGACGGCGCCGGCCGCCGAGCCGCCGTCGGCGCCGGCCGCCGGGCCCGGCTACGGTCAGCCGCCGCACGTGAACGGTCACAGCGCTCCCGCCGCCACCGCCGCCGCCGCGCCGCAGGTACGGGCGTGCCTCACGCCGCTAGGGACGGGGCAGGCTGCTGGACTGCCAATGGCATACACACGGGGGTGGGGCGGGCTGCTGGACTGCCAATGGCATACACACGGGGACAGGGCGGGGCTGCTAGGCTGCCTTTGGCATGCACACGGGGACGGGGTGGGGCTGCTGGACTGTCAATGACATACACATGGGGGTGGGTCGGGCTGCTAGGCTGCCTTTGGCATGCACACGGGGCGGGCTCAGGCAATGGCATGGCTGCGCTGGCGAGCACGAATGCGACAGCACCGCCACCACATCCGAATGTCAGCGTCACGTGACAGGTAGACACTGGGACGCCGCGCCGGTGCAGATGCAGCACACCGCACCGGAAGGGGTGACGGCGCGGTACATGCGCGGGTGCCGCCTCCACGCCGGCGCAGGCGCGACACGGCCGGCACACTGTGTCACAGTAGCTGGCAGCCACGGGCGCTGCAGTGTGCGCACGGGTGTGTAGTCAGCCACTGCACAGACACGTCACGGCGCCGTCGTCGCCGCTCATCGGGGACAGCGGAGCACACGTGGCGTGCGTGTCCGGGGATCTCTCTTGTGGCACGCCCGTTGTTGGAAGGCGGACCTGGGTGTCGTAGAGTTGCGAATGCTGCCAAGATCGGTCTTCGGAGCTCAAAGGCGTGAGGGTTGCCATGGCAGAGGCGTGTTGCCAAAGGGCGGGTCGCGTCATTAGTCCAGGTAAAGTATCTGGGCTCCAGACTTGCGCATGCCATGTGTCGTCGTTGAGTCTGCTCTGCTGTCTGCCGCCTGCTCCCGCTGAACTCGGTGCGTGTGTTCCAGCTGCCGGCCCCCGAGCCGGCCGCGGCACCCTCCCCGCCGGCCTCGCCGCCGCCGGCCGCGCCGCGCGCCGCCGAGCCCATGGAGGCGGAGCCGGCCGCGGCGCCGCCGCCGGCCGCCAGCCCGCAGCCGCGGCAGCCGTCGCCGCAGCCGCGCCAGCCTTCGCCGCAGCCCGGTGAGCCGCCGCTACGGCCCGGCTCTGTGTTGTCAGCCTGACTGGAGTCGTAACGTAAAGTACCGTGGTGGCCGACTTACTTAGAAGTGTTTGCGATGTCTCAGCACTTGTTTGTAGGTGTTCATGTTCACAGGAAGAAATGCCTGAAAGTCTACATCTTGAGCGTATGTATCTTATTTTGGAGAGCAAAATTTAACGAGACTGGACCCTATGTTTAATCATCATTATTTGTATCGATCCTGACTGGTCCATGATCCCTGAAGACAATCTAAGCCTGTCTGCCCAAGTGTATGGAGCCGTGGTCCGACCTTTGAGTGCCAGAGGGAGGGGGGGGGGGGGGGGCTGTCAGTCCTCTTCAGCCTCCCAGCCCGCCGGCGCACACTGGAGGCGGCTGTGGTGTGCCCGGCTGTGGAATGCACCGACCGGCTGTGACTGTCTATCACTGTGTTGCAGTCTCCAACGAGCCCAAGACGTACGCCAACCTGTTCAAGGCCTCCTCCGGGCGCCCCGCGCCGCCCCGGCCCGCCGAGAAGGTAGGCTCTCAGGCCGACCCGTGGGGCTGACAGACCGCCCGCTAGCGGGGCTGCCGCGGTGCCGTGCGCTGGTGTTGGTGGCGGTCTGCGGGATGTTCCGTGCTATGGTCACCTCTGCGCTGGTGATGTGTCGCGTGCGGTGCTGCCCGTAGTGGGGCAGGGGGGGGGGGGGGGCAGCAGCAGCAGCAGCAGCTGCTGGACTGATGAAATGATGGATTGGCCTCATTCGGCGAATTTAAAAAAAAAGAACTGAAAAAGTGCCCTCGACGCGTGTTGCACTGCTGTACAATTTCTGGCGTCATGCACTGCTCGTGTCGTCTGTTATCCGGGGCAGTGGTGGTGTGAGCTGCTAGCATTGGCGGCTAGCCTGGGCGCCGGGCTTCGTGGCCAGCCTGTAGGGCGCATCTGCTCTGAGGGTTCGGACCATGTGCGAGAGTTGGCCGTCAGTGGCAGGCGGCTGTGCTGCCCGGCCGCTTACGCCGCCGCCGCCGGCCCGCAGGAGCAGTCTCCGCCCAGCCGCCCGGCGGTGCCGCGCCCGGCGCCGGCCGCCGCTGCTGAGCCGTCAGAGTCGGCCGCCGCCTCTGGCGAGGCCACCGACCGCCGCCGGCCGCTCTCTGCCCACCCGGACAGCCACCAGATCTTCGTTGGCAACCTGCCTCCCGACATCAGCGACCAGGAGCTCATCAACCACTTCAACCCCTTCGGTGGGTGGCCGGGCCGCTGTTCGCCGGACCTCTGGCGGGCTTCAGCGGGCGGCAGTCCTGTGTACACGGGCCTGGGCGCCCTGATCAGTGTTTTTGGACGCGTTGTATCACGTGTTATGCGGCAGCCTTGCCTTGATTGTCGGTGCCGGCGCCAGGCTGAGCTGGGCTCGTGCGCGCGGTCGCCAGCGGCCGGCCGCACCGTCACAGTCACGCACGGCACCATGGCGCGAGGCGATGGGTCATCGAGGGCCGAGCACGTCCTGCGTCAGCCACCTGTGTCACGAGCTGGCTGTGGTCCTTGTCCGCCATGGATAGTGTAACACGTCAGCCACTTGTGGGATGAGCTGGCTGTGGTCCTTGTCCGCCCTGGATAGTGTAACACGTCAGCCACTTGTGGGATGAGCTGGCTGTGGTCCTTGTCCGCCCTGGATAGTGTAACACGCCAGCCACCTGTGTGATGTGCTGGCTGTGGTACCCATCCGCCCGGGATAGTGCAACATGTCAGCCGCCGCTACCACGGGCGTACTCTCGCCTTGTCGTCCCTCTCCGACCGGCCCTGACACGCTGCCGTCCCCTGCAGGCGAGGTGGTGGACGTCAAGATCTACTCCAGCAAGCCACCGCCCAAGGGTGTCCCGCCGCGTACCTACCCCAACTACGGCTTCGTCATCTTCGACTCGGCCGCGACCGTGCAGAAGGTGCTCGCTGATATGGTACGTGCCGGGGCGGGGTGGGGGTGCTCCGACCCGGTGGGTGAGGGGCGTGTCAGTACTGCACGGCAGGCGTGGCCGCTCCGCTCCCTCCAGTGCTGCCTGTCCGAGGCTGCGGTCGAAGCCCGGAGGTCACGATTCCGGCTGGTGGGGAGGCATTTCAGGCGAGCGAAGCCAGTATTTTGTAGGAGTTTGGAGATGCAGTTTTGGTGCGTTAAGACGGAATATGATTGTTGTCTTTACCACAGCTTCTGGAGGCCGCAGTGCCTCATTCGCCAGTGCATTGTGTGAAATGTTCTGCATAGACAATATTTGATGCGGTACTTTTTTGCACGTTTGTATATGTAAGAAGAGCTCAGGGTGTGGCACCGTGAGAAGCGGGCAGCGGCTGCCCGTTTCACGTCTTGATCACGGTCATTGGAGAATGATAGTCACGGACCATCAGCCGCGAACTGCGTGCTCGGGAGCAGGCAGTGATTCAGATACTTTGGATCTCTGTGAAAAACCGCCCAAGCAGGAACAATTTATCAGTATCTATCTCCATGTCATGTCGCGTGTTTCATTTCGTGAATGACAAATGTCTACCTTTCAAATCGCTGTGAGGACATTGTTGAATTGCGCCCTGTGATGTATAATTGCAGTTTTCCTTAACAGTTCTTGGCGAGATTTGTCCACTCGTGATGGGCACAAACTTACATGAAGATAGGTGCAGACTTGTCTAAAAATGATACAACAGTTAAGTAAATTTGGCTACCCGAGAAGCCAACAAAGCGCCAAACAGGAATGACCAGCTCTGCGCCAATACGTGGTCGCCTCGCGCGAGACGATTCGTCGGCAGGCGTCGGTCATCCGCGGACCATCTGACTGTGCGTGGCCTGGAGTCGGCGAGGATCAGCTCCGGCAGTGACGCTGTGTTGTGTACACGATATCAAAGCAGAGGGTACGCGTCTGGAGGGTCCCGCTGGCGGCCGACAGCAGAGATGTCTGCGCGTGGCTCCCTCCGCGCCGTGTGCCCTCTGGACTGTCGCTGCCCTGCTGACGCCGTGCTGGCGCGGCTGGCCGGCGTCTCTGTCCTCCCGACAGGCAGCTCGCTCTGACACTGCCCCCTCTGCCGTTGCAGCCGGTCAGACTGTCGCGCCAGGGCGACGAGGGCCACCGCCTGAACATCGAGAAGAAGCAGCAGCAGCAGCGGGTGGGCGAGGGCCGCGGCCGTGGTGACCGGGGCGGCTCGGGCCGCGGCGGCTTCGGCCGCGGCGCCCCGCGCGGCCGCGGCGGCTACGGTCGCGGCGAGGGCAGCCGCGGCCGCGGCGGCTACCAGGGCGGCCCGCGGCGCTGAGCGGCCGGCGGCGAGCGGCCGGCCGGCCGGCCGGCTGACCAGCTGGTCGTGCCGCCGCCGCCCGCGCGCCCGCCGGCCCGCACGCCGGTCCGCCGCCGACCGGCCCGACCGGTCGGTCGGTCGTCTATTTATATTGCGGGAGGAGCAGAGGGCGCGGCGTCGGCGTGAGAGGCGCGGCGGACCGGCCGCCGGCGTGCGGCGTCGGGCGGCTGCCGTCTCTGAGACGGCCGGCCGGCGCGCCCCGACCGTCCTGGCCGGCGGCGAGACGCCGGCGCGCGGCGGCCGCCGACCGCCGGCCGCCACTCGTGTGCGGGTCTGCTCAAGCGCCTGTGTGCCGCCGCGTGGCCCGCGCGGCGACGCCGACCGCTGGTTCATTTCGTTCCTCTCATCCGTGGCTTCTCCGGTAGCGAACCTGTCACCCCTGTGTGGGCGTGTCCGCCGCGGCGTGCTCCGATTGGTCGCCCAGCGCCGCCGCGCTCTGCGATTGGCTGCCGAAACCTAGCCGCCGGGCCGGGCGCGCGCGCGCGCCCCCAGTCTCCAACAAAATACTGTGATCTTCAGTGTCTGTGTGTGGCTTGTGTTCTGGGAGCGCGCACCGGTCGGCCGGTCCCCGCGCGCCCGCGTGAGCCGTTTCCGTAGCAAATTCGCCGCGCCTGAGTTGTGGGCGGCGGGGCGCGCCGCCGGCCTGGCCAGCGGGCGCGCGCGCTCCCAGCTGGCGACCCGCCGCGGCCGCGCCGTCAGAAGTGCCTGGTGTGTGTGGGGCCACCCTGCCTGCGTTTTTTACTTGTCTGCCGACCCGGCCCCCGCGAGCGTGGCGCGCGCGACGGACGGTCCCCGGCGAGCTGGCGGCGGCGGCGGTGCCGCCGGCTGGTGATGCGCCGGGCGTGGCTCGCGAGAGCGCGCCAGCGCTGTTTTACGGGCCGCCCGGCACCGAAACCCCAGAAAGGGATAGGTTAGCCAAGTTTTAACGTGAGGTAAACACTGTTACACCGCTATCCGGGAGGTAGAGGGATGTGAAATTCCTGAGAGCTGCGACCAGTGGATGTGGTGTTGTTGATTGGGGTAGGCAATGGAAGGCCAAGGCGGGTGAATTAAGATTTCAAACCGAATGTTTTGACCATTTAACAATTGTGTTGCTTACATTATTTGCCTATTAATTGTGTGCGTGCGTGTGTGCCTCTACTCCTTGTTTCGTCCTTGCCTGTGGACTTTTCCTTGTGCTGCTCGGAGAGTAAAATCAGCAGTAGCGGATGTGCGACTGGTTGCGTGATGCGGCCGCCAGGGGCGCTGGTGTCGCACCGCCGGCAGGCGCCGTCTGACCAAAAGAGGGAGGGGACCTGGCCACCCGGCGGCGGGAGACCGCTCATCGGCTGCAGTGGGCGGAGCTTGGAGCATTCCCTCGGACTTTGCCTCCTAGTCGAACGTATCTGTAAAAAACAATTACATCATCATCAATAAAGCGCTGAATTGTGAACCCTGTTTTTTTCGTGGAGTCGCCGGGTTTGTGCGAGGTTGAAGCCGATGCCAGTAGAACCGATGGGGCAGCGACATCGGCGCCAAGAGTGAGATTCTCTGGCGGCCTCTGCCTCTCGCCCTTACATGTCTTATTCTAGCACCGGAACCACCGGTGGTGCCGTGATACTCTGCGCGTCTGGGAAACCAGAGGTGCGGCGTTGAACTCCCCGCAGTGGCCGCCCCCCCGTCAGGCTGAGGTAGGCAACGCCACTTTGCCTCAATTGCTGCACGCGTCGAGAGGCCAAAATGAAGACGACGTCTTTGTAGCGTTTCTGTTCACCCACATCGGGCCAAACGGAACCTAGGATACACCTGTTCAATTCTCAGAGTCCTGGTCAAGCCGACGTTCCGTTTGCGTTGGCGGGGAGACCTGCACGTCAAGATAGGCTGTCAATGTGCGGGCCTACAGCACCAAAACGGTCTGATCGCGCCTTGTGCTTTCTGCTCCCCGGGATGTTTTGGGAACTTGCGGCTGTTGAGGATAGCTCCTGGACTGTGGAGCATACCAGGTGGATCTCTCCAGTGTTTGTTGGTGTCTTCGGCGGACCTGGGTCCGTGCTATCGCTCTTCGCAATATTTGCTTTATGTTTCGAATGCCTTGTCGGGAGGGTCGCTGCTCAGTGGTTGGATTTCAATGACGTACTTCTAAGCAAATTTTTAAAGGGGAGAATTTAAGCAGTGCATATAACTAAAAAAGTCGGCACTATATACGACTTTATTGCTTAGAGCAAGACTGAAAGCGCCATAGATATACATAACCCTGGAATGGGAATGCCATCCTAGAATATACTGACTGGTCTGCATTTTCTTCTAGATATATCAACGCCAGTGATTACGCAGCCAAATAAAAACGCTTGAACCACTTGACAGATGCGTTAAAATAATCAATTGGACTAATAACTTACCCTTACCGCTCCATGATAGCGCCTATACTCACATATTTGATCAAATACCTCAAAGTTATATACTATCAGACTAGCTGACGCAAACAACGAAGTGCGGCATATCTGGAGCACAAATACAAACCAATGGTTGTACACGACGGCAAGGCCACGAAGACGCATTATTGGAGACTGATATTCTGATTTTGGTGTTGGTGACCCCGAATAATGAAAAGGCAGTAAATCAGCATTCAGGAGGGGCCGAGTGTGTTCTCTGTAAACCAAACTGTGTTTTCGTTCATTTAAAACATGGATTCATTTTTTAGAAAGGTTTTAATAGTCACTTTATCGTTGGCTGTGTGTACCGGCGATGAACATGACCATAAGGTAAGATAGCTGGTTCCCAAGCATTGGCAGTCTACGTGGGTGCTGCGCTGTGCAATGTCCATACTATACATGTGGTTATTGTGTCTGTGTTTTCTGTAACTGATTGGAGTGTGTTTGCAAAACTCTTAACATTTAGTCCAATTAAGCCTTACATATTTATTTGGCCAACAAATGCTCCCATCATGTGATATCCTATGGGAATTGCTCCACAGCAACTGAGGACTGTTGAATCGCCAACCCATCCTAATTGCATTCCAGGGATGCATGCATGCATCAATGAATTGGGAGCACCTGCCATTTTTCTAGTGTGTTGTGATTTTTAAAGAATATTGTGTATTGCTGGATCAAATACATACTTTGCTGAGCAGAATTCTACTTGCAAGCTCTGACAGTATGTGTACAAAAAGATGTGTTACACAGTGAAGTATACTACTTATTTATTTTTACACTTAAAGGAACCATATGTCAGAGTGCAAAAAATAAATGTTACACTGAACATGCTCCGCATAGCAGCAGCATTGCAGTGACAGTTTCAGTACATGTGCATGGTCCTCTGAGTGCTCCAAGTTTGGTGTTTTTTTGTGTGTTTTTTTTCACCACCAATTCAAGGTCATAGAGAGGCAATCATTCATTGCTTTAAGATTGTGCAAAAACCATTTTAAACAACACTCCCAAATTCGCATGCTTGAATAATGCTAAAGTTTTAGAGCAATCTGGCTAGGCTTGAGTTAAGCAGACAAAAATAAGGTTTAGCTCACTTATGCCCCACAGGCAGGGTGGTGCATTGGATGGTTTTTTATAGTTACAGAGAAGGCAATAGGTAGGACCCCATTATATTACATTGACACTTTGATCCTAATATTTACTGGTCAAATTTCAGTACTGAAAATGGTGTGTCTGCCATTTGCAGTTGTTTCTAAACAGGACAACCCATTGGCATAATAGAGAATTTCAGCAAGTAGAGGGCCAAATTGGGACATGGGGCTGGGGTATTTTTAGCTGGAGGGGCCTACTTTGTCATTGGGCCCTGTTCTTTTTCAGAGCTGCTTCACTGACTGTTATTCCAGCTGTCTGTGGTCTTCCACAAGCAACCCACTATGCATTGATTTCAATGTTTTGCTGATGATTGGCAATGCTATGTTTTATCAATGTTATATAATGATTCATGTAGAATATTATACACATGTCATTTGGAGGCATTTGATAAATATGACTGCTATTGTTTTCGTGCTGTGTGGCATGTGATGGGCTTTAAGCGCCATGTGACCATGCACCTTAAACATTCTAATATCCCAATGATGTTGCCTGGTATATACTAGAAAGAGGCCTGTGAGTTTTGCACATATCAAAATGTAGACAGTTTTTTATTTGAGTGGTGGCAGAATGTTGTTATTGTGTCTGGTTGCAAAATGCCTTTCTGTAATTACATGTTTTGGGGATGATCTCTTTGAACAGACATCACCAGGGAATTTTTAACCAGTCTTTCATTGTCATCTAGTTCCACAGGTGCTTTCAAGCATTAGATGTCTCTGAGATGTAGTGTGCCACCACACTCCAGTGCCTGCCTAACAAGAGCTATGGTTAGCTCTATGAGACCCCTTGCACTACTGTGAGAAGCAAGAGCTTGGGGCAGCACCACCAGATGCTGCCCAGCACCACAGCAGCTCCAAGCCCTGCTTTCGGAGCTGGTGTGGTGGGAGTGTTGGAGGCGGTTCTGATGCTCTGCCCATCACCAGAGGCCAGCGCGTCCCCAGCATCAGCCTGAGTCGCGGCGTCTCCCACTGTTGCAGTACGACTCGGGCGAGGAGGTGGTGCTATGGATGAACACCGTGGGCCCGTACCACAACCGCCAGGAGACCTACAGCTACTTCTCGCTACCCTTCTGCAAAGGCAACAAGGCGGGAATCAGCCACTATCACGAGACGCTGGGAGAGGCGCTGCAGGGCGTCGAGCTGGAGTTCAGCGGGCTCGACATTCAGTTCAACTGTGAGTATGACTGGGGTCGGCACCAGCCGAGAATGTCAAAAGGGAGGGACGGAGGGGATCTCGCGAAGGTGCGGGAAGGAGCATCCTGAAGTGGTAGGGATGCGAAAAGCACGCAAATTTGTGTGGAAGCTGACACAGCTGCTGTCGTTTTCGCCGCGTCATGTGCTCCATGCATGGTCGCCAGAGGAGGCAGGGCGATGGAGGATTCGGATCAGATCAGATTTTCCGCTCGAATTTCGACTTTCGGGGCCGTGTTCGGATTCGGGTTTGGGTTTCGGGACGTCGCTTCTTAGGCTGTGCTGCGTCTGGTATGGGCCTCGTGTCCGCGGCGCTACAGGGTACCTTATTTGCTTTTCTCAGGTGCATTGGGGGCTGCAATATTCATGAATATGCCATTTGTTTGTTGATGCAGAACACCACTGGGGTGGCGACAAAGTTGGCCAAGTAGCTTGATAAGCGTGTTTCAGTGAAAGTAGTGGCACATATAGAAACTTGCGGCAAGATTCCACAAGCTGGCGACTCGGGCCTGAACAATTGGTGTGTCTTGATGAGCCTGGACCCATTTCCCTGGGGCACTGGGCCGTCGGGCCGCCTGACCTCGTGGTCACCTGGCGGGCGGGCCGCCGACCATTCACGGACAACACCTAGGTCGTCGGGAGTCCCGCTCAGCTGGGTCTCACGTCTGTGATGAACACGGCCTGGACACGACCATGTGAGCCTGTGACGTCCCACTGGTTTCACGTCTGCGATGGACACGGCCGTGTGAGCGTGTGTCGCTCCACTGGCCTCACATCTGGGATGGACACGGCCGTGTGTCGCTCTCCGGACGTCATGTCTCGGAGATGAAGATGTTCGATTTCGTGTTGGAGCTGCCGAGGTCACGTTGCGGTCGGTGGACGTCTGTCTTGGGTCGAGACACTGTCCGTGATCTTTGCTGGGGCTTCGGGGTCACTAGGTCTCTTCCCCATAGGTAGTTCATTCCGCTCCGCCTTTGTCTTCGAAATCGTCGCACGTCAGTGATGTTCAACAGACCTCTGGACACCGACATCCTTGTATTGACAATGCGACATCCGACAGCATTATCGGCGGTTGCCGGGCCTTTACCGACCACTAGGGGTCGGGCACTGTTCGGTATGTGGTGGCGAAACGGGCTTAACGTGGTTTTCTGGGGAGCTGGGTGTTTTTCGGTGAATACGAAAGCTGTCATGTAGTTCCCGTCCCACTCCTATCCCCCCGCCCCCACCCAAAGAAAGATGTGGGCATTCTTGTTCTCAACAGACACAGTATGCAATGTTTGTAAAGAAGTTGGGACATGATTGAGAAGATTACGGTCTTAGCTTTTCAAAGGTGGCCTTAATTTTGCGGTAGAATCATTTCCCCGCAACTTAAGCAAAATAAAAGCGCTAACATTCACCGGAAGATAATAACGACCAAAATCGGCAAATTTTCAGATAGAAAGCGGAAAGCTAAATTGCTTTTTGAAAACACAATGGCTGTTTTCGTACTCATCTACACCAAAATAAAAGTTCTCAGCACCCCTCAAAATAATGTATTCTGTGTATTGTCGCTGCCAGTGCTCCGCCCGCCGCCGCTCGTGGCGAGCAGCTCCGATGGCTAGCAGATGTCGGCCGGCGGCCGGCGGCGGGCGCACTGGCCACGGCTCGCCGGCCAGCCGGCACCAGCTATTGGGAACCCGCCCGGTGCTGGCCGCCATCGGTGACCGCCATCGGGTGCCAGTCGTCAGCAGGCCGGCCTGCGGGCCTGGAAGAGGCCCCACACCTGGCTGCCCTCGGACACGTCAGCAGGCCGGCCTGTGGGCCTGGAAGAGGCCCCACACCTGGCTGCCCTCGGACACGTCAGCAGGCCGGCCTGCGGGCCTGGAAGAGGCCCCACACCTGGCTGCCCTCGGACACGTCAGCAGGCCGGCCTGTGGGCCTGGAAGAGGCCCCACACCTGGCTGCCCTCGGACACGCGCCTCAGCTTCGGCCTCCCAGCCGCCGACAATGTCGTCGTAGTCCTTCTGGCTGAACGTCTGCAACGGCCACACACAGCGGGTCACAGGGACTGCCGACATTGGGGCGAGGCTGGGGGACGCGCCACAGTGGGGCCGGGTTGGGGGACGCTCCACAGCGGGGCGGGGCTGGGGGACGCGCCACGGCGGGGCGGGCTGTCGTCACGCGGCAGCCGGGCTGGGTAGGCCGCCGGCCGAAGCCGAATCCACACGGATTTGGGATGGTGCGAGCCCGATTGGGGTTCATGGCGCCGGCCCACTCGCTGACAGGTGAGTAGGCAGCGCTTTTAGTCGGGTGAGCGGCGTCGCAGTCATTGGAGGCCGGATGACGGCTTGGAGAGCCGCTAGCGAGGCGGGTCCAGCGCGGCAGACTCATGCTCTGCTGCCAGGGGCACCTCGACCTGGCAATGGGTTTGCAGATAGCATGAATTTGGAGTTGTTTGAGTTGTCCATTACCATCGCGGCATGAATGCAGGGTTAGTGGCTTGTTGGCACACCACCGCTGTCGCTCAGTCAGATTGTGTGGGCGTCCTCACCTCGAGGAAGTCGGCGCGCTGCTGCTTGAACCTGGTCAGCTCGTCCTGCAGGATCTCCAGGTAGTAGGCCGAGTTGTCGATGGCCTCCACCTGCTGGAAGCCGGCCGATCGCAGGCAGTCGCCGTACTGTGTCACGGTCAGCAGGTGGTAGCCTGGAGCGTGGAGGGCGGGCGGGTCTCAGCCGGAGGCGCAGCGTCAGGCGCCGTATTGGCTGGAGTATGCCGCTGGTCAGTGAGGCCGACGTCGGAGGCTAGAAGATCGAGAGATAGTGGAAAGTGGATGGTGGACTGCGACCTGAGCTATCACTGCGGCACCACAGATCACCAGCCACCACTGCACCGCTCCCTCCGTCCCCTGTCGCCACCCCTCTGCCGCCAGTCCTGTACGATCTTGCTGCCGAGCTGGCCTGCGCCCGGATAGCAGTCTCAGGCTAGCAGCTGTGACCACCAGTCACGGCTGAGGCGCTCCTCGCCGCCGCTGCTGGCGGTCTGCGCCTCACCTCTGCTCTCAGACCAGCAGCTGTGACCACCAGTCACGGCTGAGGCGCTCCTCGCCGCCGCTGCTGGCGGTCTGCGCCTCACCTCCGCTCTCAGACCAGCAGCTGTGACCACCAGTCACGGCTGAGGCGCTCCTCCTCGCCGCCGCTGGCGGTCTGCGCCTCACCTCTGCTCTCAGACCAGCAGCTGTGACCACCAGTCACAGCTGAGGCACTCCTCATCGCCGCTGCTGGCGGTCTGCACCTCACCTCTGCTCTCAGACCAGCAGCTGTGACCACCAGTCACGGCTGAGGCACTCCTCCTCGCCGCTGCTGGCGGTCTGCGCCTCACCTCTGCTCTCAGACCAGCAGCTGTGACCACCAGTCACGGCTGAGGCACTCCTCCTCGCCGCTGCTGGCGGTCTGCGCCTCACCTCTGCTCTCAGACCAGCAGCTGTGACCACCAGTCACGGCTGAGGCACTCCTCCTCGCCGGCGCTGGTGGTCTGCGCCTCACCTCTGCTCTCAGACCAGCAGCTGTCACCACCAGTCACGGCTGAGGCGCTCCTCATCGCCGCTGCTGGCGGTCTGCGCCTCACCTCTGCTCTCAGGCTAGCAGCTGTGACCACCAGTCACGGCTGAGGCGCTCCTCGCCGCTGCTGGCGGTCTGCACCTCACCTCTCTGCTGGCGGTACCGGACGAACTCGTCGCTCAGCGGGCCCTCGCCCTGGCAGTAGTCGGACACGAGCAGCTGGCCGCCGGGCCGCAGCCAGCGCAGGCAGCGGCCGTACAGGGCGCGCTTGTCGGCGATGTGGAGCACCGTGTCCCGGCTGTAGACGACGTCAAACGACTCCGGCTCGTACTCGGCCTCCGTCACGTCGGCGATCTGGAACTCCAGCCGCGACCGCAGCTGCCGTGGGGCGGGGCGCACCGGGTCAGCGCGGAGTCAAGGGGGCGCACCGGGTCAGTACGGGGTCAAGGGGATGCACCGGGTCAGCGCAGGGTCAGGGGGCACTTCGGGTCAGTGCGGGGTCAAGGGGGCTCACCGGTTCAGCGTGGGCTTAAGGGGGCTTACGGGGTCAGTACAAGGTCAAGAGGACGCGCCGGGCCAGTGCGGGATCAAGGGGCGCACCGGGTCAGTGCGAGGTCAGCTCCGGGTCCGGCGGCGGCTCGGTTGAGCAGGGGTGCTTATATGGTGGGATGGTCGACACGGGGTTAACATGTGGTTAGGTGATAGTATGGAAGGTGACGGTGAATACGGATCAAGGGACAAGGCAGGTGGAGGACGGCAAGATTCGAGTCAGGGATCCGAGTCCGGGTCCGAGTCCGAGTCGTAGTCCAAGTCCGATTAGCGAGTCAGGGTTACGGCATGGAGACGAGGACGGTCTGCATGGGTCAGGGGAGATCACCAGGGTTGACACAGGGTTTGTGCATGGAGGTCAGCAGTAGGCAGAGGTCACACGGTGCGTCGGATGGGATAGCGAGGCGCAGTCAGGTCCAGGCGGACGGGGAACGGTCTCAGACCCCCCTCACGATCCCTCAAACTGTGAGAGCTGCCGAAACCTGCACGGCTGGATCGGAGTCCTGAAACGGACCTCAGTGTGCGAACGATACAGCGGGTAACATGGGGTGCTCGTGAGCTCGAGCCGAGATGGCTGCCGGCCGGCCCCAGCGTCCACTCCACCGACGGATGGGGACTTATGCTAACGACCCTCGTGGGGCGTCCGCGAGGTCACACACGGTCGCCGCGGGGTTTCTCCGAGGTCTGACATGGTCGCCTTGGGTTGTCCCCCGAGGTCACACACGGTTGCCGTGGGGTTTCCCAGAGGTCACGCACGCGGTCGTTGCGGGTTTTCCCCGAGGTGACACGTGGTCGCCCCGGGGTGTCCTGAGGTCACACACGCGACGTTGGTCACCTGTTCGGGCAGCGCGCAGCGCCGCTCCTCGGCGATTTCCATCATGTTGCGCGAGAGGTCGACCCCGACCACGTGGCATCTGAACTGGCGCGCCATGTAGAAAGCCGAGCCGCCGGTGCCGGCGCCCACGTCCAGCACGCGCGCGCCTGGCGTCAGACGCAGCCGGCCGCAGAACTTCTGCGGAGCGGCGGCGGACCGGGGGTTATGTGCGGCTACTGGTTCAGGCCGGGACATGAGCGACAGACTGGCAGGGGCTCAGCCGACTGTGTGCATAATAAATAAATGATCGCGGCGTCGCTACTGGAGACAGCAGCGGAGCTCGAACACTTTGTGCAAGGCAGCTCCCCATCAGAACATGAACAGCGTGAACGAAGCCCGTTGAAACGAGTACTCGAGCCAGGTTTGAGACTGTATGCCGCGGGGTGAGCGCACCATGTATTTATTTGGTCGAGGGTCTTGGTTGACGTTCAGAGAGGGATGATGACTGATTTCAGCTGCGTCGTAGGCTAACGTTATTCGACGGCCCAGCAGCGTTTGCCGCGATCTCCCCTTGATGGCGCGCGCTTCCTCCCCCTCCCCATCCCTCCCTCCATCCCCCTCCCCCATCCCTCCCTCCCTCCCTCCCCCCATCCCTCCTTCCCTCCTTGCGCTGCCATCTCACCTCGGTCGTCCGTTGTCCTCCGGTACTGACGTACGTGTCGCCGAAGATGCGCTCGTAGCGCAGTATACCATTGCGCGTGTACTGGTTGTCATCCAGAAACTGCTGCGACGCGCTCTCGTTGGCGGCCATGTTGTCCAGCTGTGAGTCCCGTCCGGACCGCTGGACTCCAGAGGGCTGCTGGACTCCGAGGGCTGGTGAACTGGGTCGGGCCGCGAGGTTCGGGCGCGAGCTGCTGCGCTGGGACGCGTCCTGGGACCGGACCGGGCGGCGGCGCCGGACGGCCAGGAGCTCTGGCAGATGGGCTGGCGGCGGGACAGGGACTGGCTGCTGGATCTGGCGGGCGCCGCACCAGTGGTGGTGGGTGTGCACGTGTGGTGTGTACACGGCGGCTCTGCCAGACCACGGCGGCGGCGGCGGCGGCGGTGGCCGGCTATTGGTGGCGGCGGTGGCGGCCGGCTATTGGCGGGGACAACGACGCGTCACTGCCTCCCTGGCAGCTTCTCTTCCCCCTCCCCCCAAACTTAAGCGCCGGGGGTCGGCGCCAAACGTAAACGCCCTCAGGCGCTCGGCCCCGGTACGATACAGCCTTGATACGACACTGGCTTTTGTCGTGCGGGCAGGCACGCCCAGCACGTGCCAGCGTCAAGGGCGGGGCTGTGGCTTGGCCGCCGTTGTCGCCCGGTGGGGCCGTGGTTATGTACAGCGGCTGTGCAGCTGACCCTAAGACAGCGAAGAAGTCGGCGATGTAGTTCGACGTCGAGCTGCCTTGCCGCGGGTTTGTTGGTCTGGACCGCAGGTGGAGGAATTCGGCATCTAATGGTACAGACGGCCGCGTAACGCGGTTGATCTTTCGCCGTGCGCTGCTCTGTATTGTTCAGCACGCGCAGATGTGTGATGTGAGATGCAGATGTGTGATGGCAACCCATTGTTGGGGACTCGGGCCACCATCATCCCTCGGAAACACTCGTCAGGTCCGTCCCTGCGGCTGTCGGCCTTCTCATGTCGCGCTGTGACTTGGCCGGGTCGCCGGGAGCTCGCCAGTGTATACAGTGCGACGGCGTCCGCCGCTGAGAAGCCGCGACGTGGCGGATGTCGGCCGCGTCCGCGGAGTCCGGCACACCGCGTGTGGAAGGCGAGCGGGCCGGCGGTTCGGCAGTGCATGGCCTCCCGCTGAGGGTACGGCTGCTGTGACATGAGCCCTGAGCTGTCCCGGGGCCGCGCGCCACGGTCGACGAAGGCGTGCGGTTTGGTCGGCCGGTCAGTCTCGGTTACGTCTAATGAGCTTCAGGGCTAACGAGCACTACCATGAACCAAGTCGTCCGTTTAAACCACGCCATGATATTCTGTGGCTGCATGCAAGTGAGGCCCAGTGCTGTTTCTACGGACATTTTGGGCAGGAGGAAGAAACAGCCAGCACGCGTCACGACGCTCTAGTTTGTGACGGCGCACGTGCGTAGTTCGCACGAGTGCGCTCTATTTTTCATCACAGCACACAGCTTTCGCATCAGACCGAACGACTTAGAATAAACGGGATTTGCCAACATGCGTTTGCAATAGGTATTCAGCCTTGCGAAGCCTGTTTTCACAATAATCGCGTCTTAGGAAGAAATCCAATGCAATAGGCACGAAGTGCATTACCATTCCAATGGTTTCGTTAGAAAAAATACACCTAAGGTGAATCCCGTAGGGTTACATACGTACCGGCCCGACTGTCTTTGTGCTCCTGAGCTGTCGACTACGGTGTTGTGACACACGTCTTGTGACGGGCGCCCCAGAACACCTGTGACCTGAAGGCATCGCACTGGTGCTCCTTGTTGTGACCCTCTTGGTTCGGCAGATACGTTTCAGTAAGGTGTAAGGCAAGTACAGAACAATATTGTTTAAAATCGTTGGATGACGATCATTGTGAGTCGAGTTTTGATAGGATTGCAGGTCTTGATGTTATTAGAGCTTTCCGTCTCATTAAGTTTCTATTAACTTCAACTGAAATACGTCGATAGCGAGAACGCCGGACGTACGTCAGAAGACGAGGTCGGCACTGTTCATGAAATGAAGGAAAGGCTGGACTGAACAGAAATTCTTCCGGCCTTCGTGGAATCGGGTCGCATTGGTTTTCCCTGTTCCCAATAGCCTTATGAGTTGAAGTACACGATCCGTCCTTGTCAAGCAATACAAGCATACCGGTGTTGATTCGTGTCAGACTTATGGGCTGAGGTTTCCACTGCACTGTCCGTGTTGGAAGTGGTCTCCCGTGATATGTATATATATATATATATATATATATATATATATATATATATGTGTGTATATATATATATATATATATATATATATATATATATATATATATATATATAGGACAATCCCAGACGCCAATATTTGTCGGATGGTCGACGTTCCCAGCTTCACAATACGTGGCAGATGCTGGGATGTTGTGAACAGGAAGGTCACCTTCTCGCCTCCTGGACACAACTTGCCCGCGCTTTCTGTGGGAGACGGTCGGTGAGCACCATTTTGTCATGTGGAGACTGAGCCGCGGGCTCCACTGGCCGTCCTGCCCGTGTCCTGCCCCTGGCGACCCGGCCGAGTCTCCGCCTGCCGCCGGGCCGGCCGCGGTCGGCTCGTGCAGCTCGCCGCCGAGCAGCGGTGTCGCCGGGCGCCGGGGCCGACACCCGCCCGCCGCCCGGGCGGCCCGTGCGGCTCCCGTCCGATGCCGCCTGACGCCCGGCTGGTCACGCCGGCCCGGCTCTGTATAAACAGCCGCCGGCCAGGACACTCCCGTACAATGGATGGCGGCAGGCGCGATGATAAAAGCCAGCCCAATCATTGCATCGTCGGCCGTCTCACAGTGTAGCGCTGAATGATGACGTTCGTGCATGGTTCCTGTGGTACACAACGTTGACTACTTTGACATGTTATAGGGTGCGGTATACCGTAGCATACTGTAGGACACCGTGGGATGCTAAAGTCGTGTCCGCGAATCCTTGAGATGTGGCAAACTGGGCCGGAGCACCGGCCCTCGTGTTGTAAATAGCCGACTGAAGCTGGGCGCTGCGCGAAGCGGGCGGCAACAGCGCGGCTGCCGTCGAACGCGCGAATCAAGTTACGTAATGGCGCGAGATCGCCGAGCGGTGGCTGCGATCTGTGAGCCCGAACCTGAGGAGGCCACCGCCGTCCGTCTCTCTGCGCACGATCCGTCAGCATGCTCCTGGCGTGTGTCAGTTCGAGAGCTCGTGCCGGGCACCTGGCTTGTGTCAGTCGGGAAGCTCTGTCCTGGCCACGCGGTGTCGGGAGAAAGAGTCGAGGACACAGACCAGCGGGACTGGAAGCCGTCATCAGACGATCACCAGGGTAGCGTGCGACACCGGCGCTTGGCTGGGCGGGTGACGCGAGCTTTGACCGGTCGTCGTACCAGCCAGGGGGGGGGGGGAGGAGGGCGGGGCATCTTCGAGGGCGTTGCGATGTATGCCTGGGATGAAACACCGTTGGCTCAGTGCGCAAACTCCTGGAAATTTAGAGGCCTAAGCATGTTTGCTCAGCCACGATTTGCCGCGCTTTTTTCTTCATTTCACCAGCTGCTTAAGATGACGACAATTTTGGGACCAGCCGCACCACGTGGCTCACTGATTTGTGGTCTCACAAAGTACGCAGAAACTTAACCGTGGCCTTGTGGGCTAGATTGATTACACTGACAGCCACTTTGAGGTGCTCGGCTATTAGCACAGGCCTCAATGTATCGTAGTGGAGAAGTCTATGATGTAACCCGTCACATCTTGAGCCACCTTAGAAGTTATCGCCCGGTCTTATTTCGTGTGATTGTCCGTCAGGTTCCAACCCGATGTTTTGACGTCGGGGTACGTATACTGCCTTAAAGGTGCAGCTCGGCACAATACGTCTGGATTTTGCTGTTAGCCACCAGAAGCGCCACTTCAGGTCAGGGGCCTGATGGGGCCTGATGCCCTGTGCTCTGTCCGGCGCGCTCACCTAGAGTGTCCCCCGGCTTGGCCCAAGGTCGTCGCGCCGTGACAACGACCGTGGTGGTGTGACACGTGACCTGTGGTTGGGTGCAGCCCCGGTGCTGTGCTGACCCCGGCCCGTCGTTGTGTGATCAGTGGTCCGTGGTTGGGTGCAGCCCCGGTGCTGTGCTGACCCCGGTCCGTCGTTGTGTGATCAGTGGTCCGTGGTTGGGTGCAGCCCCGGTGCTGTGCTGACCCCAGCTCTCCGTTGCAGCCAACCAGCCGAAGGAGACGTACTGTCAGATCGCGCTGGACGAAGAGGGCCTGGCCGCCTTCCGGTATGCCGTACGAAACCACTACTGGTACCAAATGTACATCGACGACCTGCCCATCTGGGGCATCATCGGAGAGGTCAGTCAGAGCAGCGCGCTGCGCCGGTCAGGTCATGGATCGGCGTCAGGGGTCGGCAGGGACGGAGCGGAGCTGTGGGCCGGAGGGGTTCGCACGGGTCCGAGGGATACGCTCGATGCTGTCGAGCGTCGAGATACAATTGGCCGATGCGCCATATGTCCGTGTGTCGGGACGCTCTTCACATCATGATGCCCTCCGTTGGCCAGTACTGGGGCCGGGGTGTGTTGCACATTGGACGCCTCCCCAAGTGCCGCCATAGTTGCCCACGCTCTGCCCCCGGTCGGACGTGTGTGTGCCGCTGGGTGTTGAGCCGCGGGCCGGCCCACGTGACGCGCGTCTGCCCTCCAGTCGGACGAGGATGGAGAGTACCTGTGGACCCACAAGCGCTTCGACATCGGCGTCAACGACGGCATGATCGTGGACGTCAACCTGACGTCCGAGGCGAAGGTAGGACATGGTGGTGCCTGGTCAGGTCAGGCCAGGTCTCACCTGACACCCTATCAGGCCAGGTCAGGTATCACCTGGTACATCCATTCAGGTCAGGTCAGGTATCACCTGACACACCCGGTCAGGTTAGGTCCTACAAGCTAGGCCCGGTTAGGTCTCACCTGATCCACCCAGTCAGGCCAGGATAGGCATCACCGGATTCACCCAGTTAGGCCAGGTCAGGTATCACGAAGCGCACCTGGTCAGTCCAGGTCAGGTCTCACCTAGCTCAGATGTGAGGGGCTGAGCGGCGCACACATGCACACACCATGTCTGCCGCCGTCCGGCATGAGTAAGCAGGTCTCACCTAGCTGAGATGTGAGGGGCTGAGGGGCGCACGCATGCACACTATGTCTGCCGCCGTCCGGCATGTCTGATGTCCATCATGCCCTCGCGTTGCGGTTGAGGAGACAGCTGTAGATGTGGTCCGTGTACGAGTTGTTCCCCGTCGCGGCGGCGGTGGTGCGGCTGGCCATCCTGTTCCACTGCCGGTCTCCGGTTCAGGCGGGGGTGAAGGTGGCTTGATGATGCGTCGACACGTGGTATTGTCGTGTTGCTGACCGAGGCGGGGCGCCAGGACTGACAACGGCGCCCGCCAACCGTATCATCGTGCCCCTGGGAGTCGTCTGAGAAATATAATAATAGTACTTGTATTTGAGAAATACTAAAATAAATAAGTATTTGTCGGCATTCCATGGGCGTTGTAGTTGGCTTGTGATGAGTTGCGGCAGCAGTGATGCATGAGAAGTTACGATTGTTTCTGTTTTGTAGGTGAAATTGACCCTGGGCGCTAAGATACCTTTGACGTACGAAGTCGTGTGGAAGAAGTCTGCCGTCAAGTTCGAGGACAGATTCGACAAGTACCTGGATCCCAGCTTTTTCCAACACCGGGTGAGTCATCCTGTTTCCTGATGAAGGAGCCAATAGAGCCCGTGGCCTAAGCGTTTCGAAACTCTGGTCTTGTTGCTGCTCATTGTATTTGGTATTTGGCTCTCTTTTGGTTGGTTACCTTCTGATTGGTCACTGTTTTGTGGCACATTATAGCCCGTATTGATGCACTGAATGGCGGCATTGTAGCGATTTACGGCCTTCATACTGTGTTGTTCCTGTACACCCCATTTTTGTTTCCCTGTGGTTGCATTCGGTAGCTTTTCCTGTTGGGTGCGGGAATCTGACAGCCCTGGCTTTTCGGTATGCGGCAGATCCACTGGTTCAGCATATTCAACAGCTTCATGATGGTGATCTTCCTGGTGGGCCTTGTGTCCATGATCCTGATGCGAACGCTGAAGAAGGACTACCAGCGCTACAGCAGGGACGAGGAGATGGACGACGTGGTGAGGGGCAGACGGCTGACGGGAGGGTAGCTGAAACAGGGGGTGGAGGCTGACTGGAACAGGGGGTGGAGGGTGACTGGAATAGAGGGGTGGATGGGGCGACTGGAATAGAGGGGTGGAGGGTGGCTGGAACAGAGGGGTGGAGGGTAGCTGAAACAGGGGGTGGAGGGTGACTGGAATAGAGGGGTGGAGGGCGACTGGAACAGAGGGGTGGAGGGTAGCTGAAACAGGGGGTGGAGGGTGACTGGAACAGAAGGGTGAGCAGCTGGACTTGGCTAACCCTCAGGAGCCTGGCCAGACCGCTCTGCCCGCCCCAGTCGCCGGAGACAGAACATGAGTGCATCACACACGTATTCGAATCACATCGAAAGGAAAGAGACAGTAGACATGGACGGTCTCGTGGTCACGCGGACCGGGGATCTGCCGCCACTGGGAGGGTGGTGGTGCGGTGCCGTGGCGGGCTTGGTGGGCACAGCTGCTACAGCTCCCTGTGGGGCGTGATAATGCATACGGCGTATGCAATGAATACAGCTGGTGAGGGTGGTAGCGTTGACCTGGCAGCGTAGATTGCGCCCTCCCGATTGTCTGACCCCGGTGGCGCTCGCGTCGAACCGGCGGCCTCTGATCTGGGACCGACGCCCTGTGACCTGTGACCGGCGACCCCTCTGAGCTGTGACCGGCGACCCCTCTGAGCTGTGACCGGCGCCCCGTGACCTGTGGCCGGCACCATCTGACCTGTTCCGGACGGCCGGCCGCAGGAGCGTGATCTCGGGGACGAGTATGGCTGGAAGCAGGTGCACGGCGACGTCTTCCGCCCGGCCAGCCACCCCATCATTTTCTCGGCGCTGATCGGCACCGGCTGCCAGGTACGGTCAGCAGGAGCCGGCCGCCGAGCTGGAGCCGCTCTTCAGTCGGAGGCAGGCACGCCCGCCCCGGTGGTGTCGAGGTGTGCCACACCCGGCCGGGCGGGGCTGCTCTGGCCGCCGGTACCGCTGTTCCAGCCGTGTTTTGGGGACTGCGCCCCGCCGGCGTGGCGTGCCGTGTCCGTCTGCAGGTGCGTTAGGTGGAGCCGCCCGTCTGCTGTCCGGTTCTGCCAGGCCGTGCTCAGTCTGCTGTCCGTAGTCTGTGCTCGGTCTGCACTCCACAGTCTGGGTTTTTAGTCTGCCCAGCTTGTGGGCCATACTCGAAGTTTCCAGCTTCTGTTGACCTGTACCTGCTCTGACCTGACCTGACATGCATTGTATCTCCTGTGCCTTTCTGTCCTGTCCTGTCTTCCACCTTCTCACTTACTGTGCTGCCCTGCGCTACCCTGCTACTTTCACACACTGACCTGACCACACACTGGCAACAAGTGCCATGTTCCTGACCTGACCTGACCTGACCTGCGTCCCGTCTGCGGCAGGTGGCGGCCGTGGTGCTGCTGGTGGTGCTGATCGCCATCATCGGCGAGCTGTACACGGAGCGAGGCAGTCTGCTGAGCACGGCCATCTTCGTGTACGCCGCCACCAGCCCTGTCAACGGGTACTTCGGCGGCGGCCTGTACGCCCGCATGGGCGGCAAGGTACGGCCGCATGGGTGGCGAGGTGGGCGCACGCGGCGGGGCGCCCGCATGGGCGACAAGGTGGGCACTCGCCACGCGGCTGAACACCCGCATGAGTGGCGAGGTGGACACACGCAGCTGTACGCTCGCGTGGGTGGCGAGGTGGACACAGGCGGCTGTTCGCCCGGGGTCGCGAGGCAGTGGTGAGAACGCACGGCGAAGTGAGAACACACGGCTTGCCCAGCTTAGATGCTCCGCGCGAGGGGTAACGTGACACCACGCCGCTTACCTTGCTTACCTATAGAGTATGTGCGTGGTGAGACCACATTGCTCACGTGTCCAGGGTATGTGCTGAAGTGAGAACCAGTGGGAAGAAAAAAGGAAGAGAAATTCAGGAGGAATTGTTTGCAGACCACGAGTACGTGTCGAGTCGATAATCCTCTTTCAGGGCTAGGTTTGACTTGCAAATGAAGGTTTCACTGGCATGTCCTCAGTACATGTACTTTCAGCTCAGATACATGGTGACGTGAGCGATGCCTGTTTGGCTTGAACACATGGTAGGGCGGGCGCTGCAGCTGATCTGCCCTCAGGAGGGTGTGCCTGCTGGTGTGTTCCCAGGCCGTGTCGTGGCGAGCACACGGCGTGCGCGCGCTCTCATTAGGTGAGCACGTGAGTGAGCATTGTGTTAGTGTCCGACGTGCAGTGGAACGGGCCAGGTGAGCACTCTACTTACCAACTGGAGTTGGGTGCATGCGGGTGTCCAGGAAGTAGCGTGCTGGTGATATGCCTCCCGGGACAGCCACGAATGTGTAACAACGCCAGCTGCTGCCGCGGCCGGCTGTGACCGGGCCCGCCCGCGCTGTTTCAGATCTGGATCCGCCAGATGGCAGTGTCGGCGGCGCTGCTGCCCGCCCTGGTCTGCGGCACCGCCTTCCTCATCAACTTCATCGCGCTCTACTACCACGCCAGCCGGGCCATCCCCTTCGTCACCATGGTAACGTGTTGCCGTGTCAGCCGGGCCGTCCCTTTCTTCATCCTGCCAGCGCTATGCCGCGCTGTGTGTAGGCAACACTCCCTCTCTCTCTCTCGTCCGCCGTGGTAACGGGCCAGCACGTCAGGCCGCGCCGCGTCCTCTGTCTTCATGGCAACGCGCTGTCACGCCCCTTGTGCCGTTCATTCGTCACCATGGTATCGTGTTGTACATCATGTGTGCAATGCTGGGCTCGTGCTCAGTATTCGGTGGGGCCACGCATCGTGTGACTACTTCAATGCGCTCTGTGACGTGTGGCGTGATCAAGACATGAATGAGATTGTATAGTCAGGACACGTTGGCGTTGGGAATAAGCTGCGAGGCTGCTGGGTATCACTGTAGATAGTGGTATTGCTCTCCCCTTTTCAACATGGCGGCAGTGCTATTTTGCCCACTCAGACTGTTGCTGTACCGTTCGACTGTCGGCCATATCGTGAACTTGCATGTTCATCCATGACAACCTGTTAGTCACCTTGTCCTGACCTCTGCCGCTGTGTTCTGACTCCGCCACCGTGTCCGCCGGCAGCTGGCGGTGGCCTGTATCTGTTAAGCACCCTGTCCTGACCTCTGCCGCTGTGTTCTGACCCCGCCACCGTGTTCGCCGGCAGCTGGCGGTGGCCTGTATCTGCCTGTTCGTCATTCTGCCGCTGACCCTGGTCGGCACAGTGCTGGGCAGGAACCTGAACGGCCAGGCCGACTTCCCCTGCAGGTGAGGCGCCGCCCCGAGCGCGGGGGGGACGGGTGGTCACGGGGTCAGCAGGTGACGCCGGACCGGCGCTGCTGCGGAGATTGGGCGGGTTCGCGAGCGCTGGCGGCGGGGCTTGTCGGCCGGCGGGCGGTGGCCCGGCCTCAGCCCTGTGTCTCCGGGTACATCCCACGTGTATACCCGACCAACCGCTCGTCGGCGGCCAGGCGCTAATGGCTCACCTACGTGTTTGTGGGTTCGGTGCAGCTTTTCGCAAGCGTCAGCTCCTGCTGCGCCAGCTGTATATTGTTGTAGCGTCACGCCCTGTTGCGCAGTTTGATGCTGTTTCTACTGACGGAGCTATTCCGCTTCTGGCCTCTGACTGTGCCCAGTGACCTCGAACCGTGGTGCGTGACCTCTGACCTATGTACATTGACGGGCCGATCCTCGCTGACTGCTGGCCTGTAGCTGGTGACCTCTGACCGGTGGTTACGAACCTCTTACCCGTTTCTGGTGACGTCTGACCCGTGGCCGGTGGGCTGTCACCAGTAACATCTGGCCGACGTCCGTCAGCCACGTGCCCGTATGCATTGATCTCTGACCCGTGAGTAGTGACCACTGACCCGTGAGTGGTGACCTCTGACCCGTGAGTAGTGACCTCTGACCCACGAGTGGTGACCTCTGACCCGTGAGTAATGACATCTGACCCGTGAGTAATGACCTCTGACCCCGTGAGCGGGGACCTCTGGCCGGTGACCGGTGACCTATGCCGCAGAGTGAACGCCGTGCCCCGTCCGATACCGGAGAAGAAGTGGTTCATGGAGCCCTGGGTCATCATCCCGCTCGGTGGCGTGTTGCCCTTCGGCAGTATCTTCATTGAGATGTGAGTCTACGCCCACCGCCGTCGGATTGTGCAGCGCTGCGGCTGTGTGGTCGTCCAATGAGTGTTCTGCTTAAAAGAACGCTCATTATTCTTCTGAGCGTTCTTTGAAAGCCGTGAAATGATTGCTGTACGGCTTTAAAAAAGGTGCACGTACGGCAGGCTGTCATGATAATATTCTCTGTAATTAGTGTAGAAATGGGTATTAGGGTCTTAGACTATTCGAGTGTTTAGTTATAGATATTCCAAGGCCTTCGTGAAAAGCACACACATCTGCAGAGCAACTCAAGTATCAGTTTAGGCCCTCACTAGCTGTGAGCTGTGGCATCCCCGCCGCCAAGGGATGGGACCAAGTACCCCCAGTCGCCGAGGGATGAGACCGAGTACCTCCAGTCGCCGAGGGATGGGACCGAGTACCTCCAGTCGCCGAGGGGTGAGACCGAGTACCTCCAGTCGCCGAGGGATGAGACTGGGTACCCCCAGTCGCCGGGGAATGGGACCGAGTACCTCCAGTCGCCGAGGGATGAGACTGGGTACCCCCAGTCGCCGAGGGATGGGACCGAGTACCTCCAGTCGCCGAGGGACGAGACCGAGTACCCCCAGTCGCCGAGGGATGGGACCGAGTACCCCCAGTCGCCGAGGGATGAGACCGAGTACCCCCAGTCGCCGAGGGATGGGACCGAGTACCTCCAGTCGCCGAGGGATGGGACCGAGTGCCTCCAGTCGCCGAGGGATGAGACCGAGTACATAGGCTCATAAGTACTGACTCGAGGTCGATACAGAGCGGAACCCGCCGCGGCACTGGCCTGCCGGGCTCTCACATGGTTCGACGTTAATAGCGACGAGCTGCTGAAACACGGCAACGTTAGAATTGAAAACCTCTCTATGCGAAACATTTCGCGAGATGTAGGTGAAATGCTGGGAATCTTAAGACATGTACTGGGAAAAGAGCTTCGCTGGGCTCAGGCCTTGGCCTGATCTCCACCTGCGGGGAACGCTATGGATTTAATTTGCCGATCTCGGACGGTCTTAGGCTTTCTCGTTGATGTCCTTCCAGTTCACAACGCAACTGAGTCGTTTGTTCTGCCCGTCAAATGTCTTCATTGGTATTCGGTTGAAAATTTGTGTAAAATGTCGAAATGCTGGGACAGGACATGTGTTTCATCGTTTTGCTGTTTGTCATTGAAAGTCCACCGCTGGATTGTGTGCTTACCCGGTCGCAGGTACTTCATCTTCACGTCGTTCTGGGCGTACAAGATTTACTACGTGTACGGCTTCATGCTGCTGGTGCTGCTCATCCTGTCGGTGGTCTCCGTCTGCGTCACCATCGTCTGCACCTACTTCCTGCTCAACGCTGAAGACTACCGATGGTGCGTGCTGGGGCCGAGGCGGTGGGACGAGACGACCCCGCCTGCCGTCCGGCTGGTGCCTGGTGGTCTCGTGGGATGACTGTCCGCCATGTCGGCGGTAGCGGGTGGGCTGAGGCTGTCGGCCCCTGTTAGCAGAACTGCCTCGCATGCGGTAACGTGGCATGCGATGCGGTACTACTGCATCATGGGTAGTATCGCAGCTTCAGGTGCCGAATGCCGGGAAAGTCAGTCCGGTTCAACCTCCAGAACGAGCGACTTTCAGTGTCGAATTGTTAAAAGCACGTAAATGTAAATGTTAAGTGTCGTGACGGCTGCCGTGCCTGCTACACGGTATCCCACATACTGTTACACAGTACTGTTGCACCTGCTACCCCGTACCCCACATACTGTTACACCATACAGCTTCACCTGCCACATCGTGCTGCCACACCTGCTGCGCTGTACTGCCACATCTGCTGCATCGTACTTCACGTTCTGTTATACCGCCCTGCTACACCTGCTACACCGTGCCTCACGTACCGTGTAGCAGGAGGCTGACCGCCCCGTCCTCCTCCGCGTGCCCGCAGGCAGTGGACCAGCTTCCTGGCCGGCTGCTCCACCTCGGCTTACGTCTACATGTACTCCATCTACTATTTCTTCTTCAAGACCAAGTGAGTGACGCCGTTCGCGATGTCGTGGCCCGTTTGGGTACGCCCCAGGCGCTCTACCGCGGTAGGTGGGGCTGGGCATGTTGCATCTCGGGCGCCCGTTCCTTGTGCGAGGCGGATCCGACTGTGATTTTAGCGGGATCTTCTTGTGCAGTGTGGACCTGTGTGCGGGCTAAAACTTTGTCAAATTATTGCGGCATGAGAGAAGACTTCTGGCGTGATCTACTGAAAAAAACGATCCTATCCCTTCCAGCTGTTCATCATCTGCCCGCTTTCTTCCGCAGAATGTACGGCCTGTTCCAGACAGCATTCTACTTCACCTACATGGGCCTCTTCAGTTCCGTGCTCGGCATCATGTGCGGCACCATCGGCTACCTTGGCACCAACTACTTCGTCCACAAGATCTACAGCACCGTCAAGATCGACTAGCCGGGCGGCGGTCTCCGCCCAGCCCCGGAAGCCGGGGCCATTGTTACGCGGCGCGGCGCGGCGCGGCGCAGCACGAACGCCCGACATTTGGCAGCCGCGGAGGCCGTCCAGAGCTGCCAGATCCGCCGGGCGTCGGTGTCTGTTGTCCTTAGTCGGACCGTCTGCTGTCGGATGGACGCTCAGCGCACGTCGACGCTGCCAGAGCGGCGCGGCCGGCCGCCGCTGGCCGGGTGAGCTGGCCGCAGCCCGTCTGAGGGTGTGGGGACGTGCGGAGCCCCGCCGCCGGGTGTGCGGTGCTGGAGGCCTGGCCAGGCACTGCCGTGTGTGGAACGTTCGGACCGGCGCCAGGGGGAGCGGCGGCCGGGCTGCGCCCCGATCTCCGGACCGTGCGTGGCAGTAGGAGCTCGGGCGCCGGCCGCGCGCCGGCCGCCCCCCGAACACCTGAGGCGGGGACGGCGCCGGCCGGGCTGTCGGACAGACGGCGAGCCGTGCCGACCGGCTGAGCGCTATAAGACCGAGCGGGGCGGCGGCGGTCTGGGCCCGAGCCTGAGCACCGGACGCCGCCAAACGGTCGACAACGCCGCGGCGGCGCTGCTGCTCCCACCGGACCGACGACGGCGCTGTGCGCACCTCCAGGCCCCGGCAGCCTCTCCCCTCCCAGCTGTGGCAGGCTGGCGCGGACCCTCCACACTCGGACGTCCGCGGCAGGTGACCAGCGCGCCTGTCAGCGTGCTCTGGCCCCGCGTCGCCGTCCGGTCTGCGGCGGCGTCGGCGCGCGCTGACAGCGTCCGCTCCGAACGTGTGCGCGGCCGCCCCCGCCCTCGGTGGCGCGCCTGAACGCCTGCTGGGCGAGCGACAGCCGCCGGCGGACCGGAGCGTCGGCGCGGCTCCGGTGCGGCGGCCGGTCGGACCCACAGCCCGGGGGTGCGGCACGCTCGCGGGCTGAGCGGGCCACCTCGCCCCTCTCCAGCGGCGGGCGCACGCCGCGTCCCCCGCCTGTGATAAAGAGGCGGCGGGGATCGCCCCACTCCGGCCGCCTGCTCGGTCGGACCGGAGGTCTCGGCGTGTGTGTGCTTGTGTGGTGGGGTGTATGGTCTGTTCTGGTCTCGTTCTGTCTGGTAATGGACTTTTGCGTCGATCGTCTTGAGAAAAATGTGCTGTGCTAGGAGGGCCGCCTAAATCGCCGCTTTGTCCATTGTGTCACTCGTGCGAACTCGGATCGTTAGAGCGCGCGGGGTCCACTTGGGGTTGTGGGTTCGGAGTCGGCGTGTGTTTTTATTGTTGGGTATCCGCGTGCTGGACCAGGCCTGCTGGCTGACGTGATGTCCGCGAGTGAGTCGGGAGTAAGGCCCCCGAGCGGCAGCGGCGATGACCTGTGAACGCTGGACGCCGTCCGGTTCGTGTGCTCCTCACTGGTGCTTTTGAAACACGCTTGAACCCCTTCGTCACGCGCTTTAGCGGCGAGCGCTGCCGCCGTTCGGACACCGCACGCCCGGCCGCCATTGTTCGCTGTGATTGGCTCGCTTCGATCCCGCGAGACGCGGCATAAATCCAGCAGCGTTGATGTTACCTTCGGCCTTGGTGGGGTGGTGACCAATCAGATCACAGGCGCGTAGCTGCCGCCTGTCCGGGCACGACGTCTGCGGCACGGGGAGCTGCTGTGCCGAGTGCAACACTATTTATGTCGTTGATTGCATTATTTAAAGTTTCACCGAAGTTTATGTTAAGCGGCATTTGCCTAGCATTCTAATGACACATTGTAAATATATTGAAAAATGTAGCCTGGAGTGTTGACTACTGCGCATGTCATTTCATCAGGCTGCACAACGTTGAGTACACGCGGATAAGCTCTAGGTTGAATGTCTGCCGCGCGTACAAATGCCGTTGTAACCATAGCGTTACTATTGGTGTCTAACACGAAAATCTATCAGCATGACGTCACGGCCCGTTTGGCGATGTCTGAGAGGGCCGTACGTCAGCGTGGTGACTCGGCGTCACGAGGAGGGCTGGCGCGATGACTCGGCGTCACGGGGCGGGCTGGCGTGATGACTCGGCGTCACGGGGTGGGCTGGCGTGGTGACTCGGCGTCACGGGGCGGGCTGACGTGGTGACTCGGCGTCACGGGGCGGGCTGGCGTGATGACCCGGCGCCACAGGGCGGGCTGGCGTGAGGACTCGGCGTCACGGTGCGGGCTGGAATGATGACTCGGCGTCACAGGGCGGGCTGGCGTGATGACTCGACGTCAAAAGGCGGGATGACGTGATGACTCGGCGTCACGGGGCGGGCTGACGTGATGACTCGGCGTCACGGGGAGGGCTGACGTGATGACTCGGCGTCACGGGGTGGCTTGGCGTGATGACTCGGCGTCACAGGGCGGGCTAGCGTGATGACTCGGCGTCACGGGGCGGGCTGACGTGATGACTCGGCGTCACGGGGTGGCTTGGCGTGATTACTCGGCGTCACGGGGCGGGCTGGCATGAGGACTCGGCGTCACAGGGCGGGCTGGCGTGATGACTCGACGTCAAAAGGCGGGCTAACGTGATGACTCGGCGTCACGGGGAGGGATGACGTGATGACTCGGCGTCACGGGGAGGGCTGGCGTGGTGACTCGGCGTCACGGGGCGGCCTGGCGTGATGACTCGGCGTCACGGGGAGGGCTGGCGTGGTGACTCGGCGTCACGGGGCGGCCTGGCGTGATGACTCGGCGTCACGGGGAGGGCTGGCGTGGTGACTCGGCGTCACAGGGCGGGCTGGCGTGATGACTCGGCGTCGCGGGGCGGGCTGACGTGATGACTCGGCGTCACGGGGTGGGCTGGCGTGGTGTCTCGGCGTCACAGGGCGGGCTGGCGTGATGACTCGGCGTCACGGGGCGGGCTGACGTGATGACTCGACGTCACGGGGCGGGCTGGCGTGGTGACTCGGCGTCACGGGGCGGGCTGACGTGATGACTCGACGTCACGGGGCGGGCTGGCGTGGTGACTCGGCGTCACGGGGCGGGCTGGCGTGATGACTCGGCGTCACGGGGCGGGCTGACGTGATGACTCGGCGTCACGGGGCGGGCTAACGTGATAACTCGGCGTCACGGGGCGGCCTGGCGTGATGACTCGACGTCACGGGGCGGGCTTGTGACGGGCTCAGCTGACGATAGCGAGCCTCGGCCGTCACGGTCCGAGGATCTGTGGCTGGCCACCAGGCGCGAACGGCCGTGCAGGGCTGGGGCTGGGCCTGGGATGCCCGGAGGACCACTGGCTGCCCGCACAGGGCTGGAGCTGGGGCTGAGGCTGTCCGGAGAATCACTGGCATGGCCGGCTGGCCGTGGAGGAGAGCATGCGGCGTGGCACTGCGTGACTGTTCACATTAACTGGGACTGGGCCAGCTGATTAGAGGTCTGTGTCATCTAATAACCATGAATTCATGAATGAATCAAGCGGCTGGAAGTCAAATTGCATGTCAGCTATGAGAGAATGACATCGTAATCTGGACTTAAGAAATGCATGAAATTTGAAAAGACACTCAGATCATTCTACAAGTATAACCACGGAACGTACGGGAGGTCCTGTCAACCTGCACGGTGTCCGACCCTAACCATTACTGGGGCCCTTGACTGCCAAGAATCAATCCTACGGACTCGAGATCCCTTGAACGTCCTGTCCTTTTCGAAGGCCGTCAGTTCTGTCCCTGATCTCTTGACTGCTTTAGGACCCCTGACGGCCTCAGGCTCCCTCGCATCTTAAGAGGAGCCAGACCAGCTCGGATGCCGGAGATCATGTATGCGACCTTGCTGTTAATTGGGAATGCTTCCTTGTTTAGAGCTACTATAATCATAATATCAATGTTTTAATGTATTGGGGATGTAGCTCCATCCCCAATGTGCCAGAACATTGGCATAAGGTCCGTGACATTGTATACAAGGAATGAACTAAGAAATAGCGCTTGCATACATTTCTTGAAAGGTTTCGCCTCCGCCAATGACGGAAATATGTTTCAACAGAAGCGACAACTTTTGAAACTTCAACTCTTTTCGAGCATGACAGTAAACCGTTCAGTTCTTTTCACGCATCGCAGAAGGCTGTTCAGTCCTTCTCACGTATCACAGGAGGCTGTTTAGTTCTTCTCACGCATCAAATGAGGCTGTTCAGTTCTTCTCACGCATCTCAGAAATGTCTATTTCAACTTCCACGAGGTGAAGGTGGTCCATTCATTCCCCCTTCCCTGACATATGCCCGTGGGTATTGTCGTTATCCAGTGATCCCTTTGCTATCCTGGAGGTCAACAGCCATTACAGACCCTGCTGACTGCATATTGTTTCTCCTACAGTGTCGACATCTGTCGCGCGTCTCCAGCTTCATGACCTCGCCTTGAGGATTTTGAGTCCGTCTAGGGTCTTGCCGACTTCGGCGCCATAAACTTTTGGCCTACCTGGCTGTTTTGAGTGCTGCCATCGACCTAGGTGCCTTCAAGTGTTTCGTGAAAGTTTGGCCATCCCAGAGATCATGCTTGTTCTGCGCCCACCGTTTGGGATGAACGGCCTTTAGGGGTCACCTGACCCCCTGACTTGACTGGCCTGCCACTGACCCAACTGCCACTGGTCCGGTTCCTTGACTATCAGATCCCGCTGGCCGGCTACGTGCTCGCCCCCTACCCCCCTAACGTTTTCGAGGCCCGCTGTCTAAGTCAAGCATCTGCTGAGCCGAGTAATGTGCAAGGGCCAGGTGACAGCCCCCGAAAGAAAGCATTGGCCACATAGGTTCATCAGTTCTCGAGGTTTTCAACCGTCGTGTCTCTCGAGCGCCTGCGGGCTTGGCAATTTTATTGGTCCATTGATTAATTACGAATTTTGATTGGACTATTGGCACAAGCGCCTTTTATTAAGTAGTCTACTCTGATTGTAGCGTCAAAGTCAACAGAAATTGCTATATCCTGGAAAGACGTGCAGAGCACTTAACGAAATCCCTTACCCGTATAGGTGCCGATGGTCATGTGATAAAGATGAAAGGTGGACACTATATGCACGCCTTGCTGTATGGCGAGCGCCGGCTACTTCCCGCACAGAAGCCCTCTCTGTCACTGCTTCGGCCCCTGATGGGCGCAAGGCAGTGTTTCGTTCCGGGCGTAAGAAAGCTCATGTCAGTCCAGGAGGCCCTGGACCACCCTCGATGGTCTCGGCGTCCCTTGACCGCCTCTGAGCTCCAGGGATAGGTTCATGCGGACCAAGGCGGCCAAGTGACAGTAAGCGGCCAGGCATCCGCTCTGATGTCATCGCTCGCCGCGGTCAGTCCTCGCAGCGGGAGCCGACTCGAGGCTGACGGTCGCCGCGTGCTCCCGTCCAGTCTGGCCGGGAGCCGACTCGAGGCTGACGGTCGCCGCGTGCTCCCGTCCCGTCTGGCCGGGAGCCGACTCGAGGCTGACGGTCGCCGCGTGCTCCCGTCACGTCTGACCGGGAGCCGACTCGAGGCTGACGGTCGCCGCGTGCTCCCGTCCCGTCTGGCCGGGAGCCGACTCGAGGCTGGCGGTCGCCGCGTGCTCCCGTCTCGTCTGGCCGGGAGCCGACTCGAGGCTGGCGGTCGCCGCGTGCTCCGTCGTCTGGCCGGGAGCCGACTCGAGGCTGACGGTCGCCGCGTGCCCGTCCCGTCTGGCCGGAAGCCGCGGCGGCCATCAGCTTCGCGTCGGCTCCCGGCCGACCTGGCGGAATCCCACCCGAGCACCCGCGCCAACCCCGAGCACCCGCGCCAACCCCGAGCACTCGCGCCAACCCCGAGCACTCGCGCCACACCCCGAGCACTCGCGCCAACCCCGAGCACTCGCGCCAACCCCGAGCACCCGCGCCAACCCCGACCACCCGTGAAAACCCCGAGCACCCGCGCCAACCCCGACCACCGTGAAAACCCCGGGCACCTGTGGAAACCCCGAGCACCCGCGCCAACCCCAAGCACCCGTGCAAACTCCGAGTACCCGCGCCAACCCCGAGCACTCGCGCCAACCCCGACCACCCGTGGAAACCCCGAGCACCCGCGCCAACCCCGGGCACCCGCGCCAATCCCAAGCACCCATGCAAACCCCGAGCACCCGCGCAAACCTCGGGCACCCGTGAAAACCCCGTGCACCCGTTGAAACCTCGAGTACCCGCGCCAACCCCGGGCATCCGCGCCAACCACAAGCACCCGCGCCAACCCCGAGGTCACGTCCCTGGGCGGGGTCGGGCTCGGCGGCAGAGATCTCCCAGCTGGCCACAGCATCGCACCGCCACTCACTCCGCCCTTTTATCGCATGTCTCGGGATGCCCATTGCTGTCCGCGCTCCAGCCAGAGCCAAATAAAACGTCTGGGGCATCCGCGCCGTTCCTCTGATTCACCGGCCCGTCCAGAATCCCCGCGATGCGGCGCTCCGGCTTGCAGGAGCGTGGCGCGGCTGTCAGTCACGCGGCGGTCTGACGGCCGTCCTGACGGGATTCCCGCCCGAGCACCTGCGAGAGCCTCGAGCTTGGATCCCTGCGCGGTGTGAGGCTTGGCACCAGCCGGCGGCCCACCACGCCGGCCGCGGTGTTTCCCCACCACATACGTCTTCTTTGCTCCATTGCCTTCAAATGTTCGGCCATGGCTGAATGGTCATGAATCGAAGCCAATGTAACCAAACGGCAAGCGGGTCTGCCTTCCCGGAAGAACCAATGCCGGCACTTCGAGATGGTCAAGAATTTGGCCAACGTCAGGATCGAAGGCCTGAGCGAGGTTGGGGCGGGGCGGGGCATCCGCGTGGCTGCAACAGACAGCGTTCATGCTTGGAGAGATTGCTGTAAGCAGTTTTGCCTTCATGAATGTTAAGGCACCTTCGTTAAACATGACGTCGGTGTCTGGGATCTCCTGCAAAACTGCCCGTTAAGAACCTATGCTTCCCTCTTTCTACGTTTACGAGCTACGTTTACAAAGTTTTTGTAATACAAATTAAACTTCCCATTGCTGTAAGATAAACGTCAGAAATTCAGAAACGGACAAGCTCTTGCAGTAAACTGCCCAAGTCATTCGAAATCAGCTAAATTCACTAACCGACGTAACGGGGTGACGTCACAAAAACAAGCAATCATTTTGACATCGCGACAGCCTTTAATGCTGCAACGAGGCTGGCTTAGCTGCATGCTGTCGTCTGAATGTGGAATCTGATGGGTCCAAGATTTTACAAGTTTAATACGACTGATATCACTCGTTGAGCCTTTTGAAACATTTGATGTGCCTTATGCCAAGCTGTAAATGCAGATCACTGCCAATGCCATGATCGATGCACTAGTGATGCGTCCCGGGAATACCCAGCTTCCCATAGGTAGTTGGCTAATGACAGGATCTCCGCACGCACCAATGTTTTTGGGCTTGGCCACGCACCGTTTTTTAACACATGCCGACGATAAAAGTTATTTTGTCGCCAAGGCATTTTTAGTGAAATGAAGCTTTCCTTCCCCCCCCCCCCCCCCTTCTGAATAAAAAACAGCCCGGTAAACACAACTGACCGGCTTGGCAGACCCGAAGCGCGAACCCCGACTTGGGGATTTTTTGTTGGTATATTCTCGCGATGTGGACTTTCTGTGACTGGCCCCAAGTTCAGACTGGCCCCAAGTTCAGACTGGCCCCAAGTTCAGACTGGCCCCAAGTTCAGACTGGCCCCAAGTTCAGACTGGCCCCAAGTTCACCGTCAAGTTGAGTCGGTTGGTTTTCGATGGTTCAAGATCAGTTTAACGCGCATGTGTGGATGACACGGCGTCGGATGGGCTGACCACCGAGTCACGTGACGCATCACGTAAATCGGTGACCCCGTCGCCGTGTTGGAATCTCCGATCGATCTCCGGAGGTCGCAGGTCTCCCAGATCCCTCAGCGGCCGGGGCGCTTGACGGAAGGCGCCCGTACCAGAGTCCAGTCTGAGCAGAGCTAGCTGTTCTTACTGGGCCCGCGTCGCCCGAATGCCTTCCAATAATATAAGTGAAGCTGCTGTAAAAATTGAGGCGAGTAAAAGTTCTTATAGCTTACCAAACTATCTCTAAATTATCTCTCACGCCCTCTTTCTCCAGAGATAGTTCAAGCAATACACACAAGCGACATACCAAGAAAATCTGGGTTTAGTCTTTCGCCTCATTCCTGAATGACGTCATTTCTTTCATATGGGTCCGGCGCACGAGTTGGATTGCTTTGGCCCACCGTCCTGTGCATGATTTGGTTCCATTTCGTAATACTTCCGCACAAAAAGACGGAGATCTAGCGCTGTCACGTGGGTAAGCGCATGCTAACAATTGCCATCTTGTCCAGACTGGAAAGCGTCGTCGATACTGGGTCGACCAGAGCTGCATTTGAAATGCCTGATGCATTCTAACTCGTTTCATCTCTTTGAATTGCCTGCTTTATTTAGGAGCTCTTCGTAATGTCAATACATACAACGACCAAATGCCTTTATCCCCAGCATGCTCCCATGCATAGACGATGAAACTGCCTCGCATTGGCGGGATCAACGACACTTTGAATCGAGCTATCGCATTATCTGCCATAGGCTTTACGCTAAACATCTGGAAGCAGAGGACCGTCTTCGCCGATTCAGATTGCAGTGGATGAGAGCCCTGGCCTCGGCAACTTCAAAGTGCATTCGCATTGGTGCCCCGAGGCGCGCCGATTCCATCACAGGTCAGGCTAAGTCAAAAGGTTCTGACGCAATTGCGATCATTTGTTGCTTGGTTGAGTTATAACCCAAAAGCCAGGTAATGACAACGCCTGACCAGGCATCACGGCAGGTCGAATGGAAAGGGATCATTCGGACCAATCGGACCAAAGGGACCAATCGGACCAAGCAGACCAAAAGAGACCAATCGGACCAATCGGACCAAAAGGGACCGACCGGACCAATCGGACCAAAAGGGACCAATCGGACCAAATTGGACCGGCACGGACCAATCTGTGCACTGTCCAATGCTTCCGGGATGAAACTTGACCACATCGCGACATGTCGATATTTTCATCAGATTGGTTAGCCGTCTCATGGTCTAGGTAAAGATATAACGGCTGCAGAGTCAGACCAAACCTCGGAACCCAGAGCTCACTCAGAGCTTACTCAGAGCTTACGCAGGGCTTACCCAGAGCGCAAAGGCAAACAGCACTTTAGGAAAATAGGCAGTGAAGTATATCTTTATGAGAAAGGATGACGCCAGGCACACACAGAAACCTTATACGGTGACTTATGACAACCTGCAGTATCCGGTCATTAGCGAGCCCGTGGGAGTACGCCCGCGAGGTCAATGGCCTCCGGTCAGAGGTAAAAACATCACACTCGTGCAAACAAGGCCCACATTTGTTGCGCAGAGTTACTGGTGATACAACGTTTCATAGATCGGAAGTGTCAAAACAACTTTGAAGTCGATTGCTACCGTGCGTCGCCACGGGCCATTCCGTCTTTCTCGGAAGGCTTTCTGGCACCCACGGACGTCACCGTTCCTTCGCTTATGCACATATGGTTGAACTGGGATGACCTGGCTCGCCTGGGTCATGCCCGGAGGTGTCTCTAGGGCTGAATGTGTCACGGACGCGATCTTCAGACGGCATGCGGCATCAAATGTTAGCACCGTCAGAGAGCAAGAAACTCTTCATCATATTTCAATGATTACAATATGGAGATGGCGAACAACAACGATTTATGATCACCTGAGATAAGGTCGGAGAGGCATGGTGTGACCTTCACTGACCTTATGCAATGCGTGTTAAGCTGCTGCAGTACTGGAATAATCGCATATCGTTCAATACGGAACAAGGACCAGCCTCCAATTCGTTACTCACGGTAGAGCTCATGCTGCAATTTTGACGTTTCCTGGCATAACATGGTCCAGCAAGTTTTTGAAATTATAATTGTGGAGTTCCTAAGTGTTAGTGGGAGTTTCTGGCTGCTGGACACATCACTCAGAAATCAAGTTAGAAGAAAACAAGGTGGGTAAAATATTTCGATTGTTCGCGGATGTGCGTGCCACCTTGCCAGGGCTGAAAAGTGTACAAGCGGCACCACTGGTATTTGGTGATGTAATCCTAATGTCTACGAGTTCAAGCGGCATTCGAAAGCTCCGCTGAATTTCGCTCAGGAACCACTGCGTGACATCCACTGCGCGACTGATGACGTCACAGGTCATGCAGTGATTTTCAGACCATCAAAATGCTCGGACGAGTTCAGGGGACTTAGAAAACGAAAGAACGTGTTCTTGCACTTCAGAATGTTAATATGATCTCAGCAACGATCGGCGGCCGAGGCCGAGTCGGCTCGAGGTCATGCTATGTAGAGGTGAGATCAGCGAATGCAATATGATTTTCCCGCTTCTCCGAATCACATGACATATCACATGCATTGGTTTGGAAATTTGTCAGTTAAACTGGCTGAATCCTTACACATGCGCGTGGTAAGTCATCTCGCTTCGTCACTGGCTTAACCTCTGATAGTGACTTAGTGATATCCCGTATAGCGAGTGCGACTCTGACTGGCAGACAGCCAGCAAATGAAATACATACAAATAATCTAAAACCAGAAATACAAATGTGAAGAAGTGAACGTAACGACAAAACTCGAGGCACTATCCTCCAAAGTGTCATAACTCAGTGACATGCCTTAACGTCATATTTATGCTTTGGTCGGAAACATGCCGAGCGATCGATTGCTAATCACCAAAAATTTGCGAACTTGCAACACTTCGGTTCGGAGGTTATTACTGCGATTATAAAGTTGAATCAACTAACGTCACTGCTCGCCATGCTTTTTCACCCGCGTGGTTTGATGTGACACGATGCAGGAGGGCGGACGCAACAACACGCGCCTATTATGCTGGTGAACATGAATTCAGAACGGTCAAGCGTAATCACCGATTATCACGTGGCTAAAAATAGAAAAAGAGAAGATTTAGCTAGTGACCAAGTGCAGGGCATCGCATTGGCAAAACATAAACAGACTACTGTGGCTGTAATTGAGCAAACAGCTTGGAATGCGCGCATTTGCGGCAGGCGGACATGGCATATTAGTAAGATACAGCCGGCGCAAAGGTTTTCGTGATGTTCTCGACCGCAGTACCCTGTCACGTTTTGCAATACACAGAAATTCGTCGTCATGTGTTGCCTTATCATAGCTACCAGCTCTCGATGATTTCAATCTTCTGTTCTTCATTCAACATCGGTTTGAAGTCTTCTCCTACGCCGAAGCTGAGAGATACCGGTCAAAAAATGGGAGTTTCGCTCTTCTTTCTTTTGGCGCCAAAGCCCAAATTTATAGTTCATGGGATGCCTCTCCATCGGCAGGCGTCCTCTTGAGATCCAAAGAGCATCTCAAATTTTTTACATCTTAACACGCGTCTTTTTGGAGTACCTGTTGTGCGCGCGCGGATGAGCGGAGCCAAACTACGTAGGCAAAAATTGCTTCCCAATATCATGCTACCCTGATGCAAAACCACATTGTGGTCGTGCTAGGTGAAAGACGTGACTGTTGATGTCAAGAGGCACTTATCATTTTCGTTCGCTGCCTGTCTAAAAAGGAACCTAAATAGCAGCGGATGCCGGCATCGGAAACGTCTAGATAGTCACTGCGATCTACGCGTAGGATGATTTAGGTTTTAGGGCGCGTCGGCTACAACGGCCATTTTGCGTCAATGACCTCCACATATAGACGCTACGCATATTCCTCATACACGTAGTAGGAGTAAGTTATTGTGTGTGGACGCGATGACAGCCAATGGCCTTCACCACCGGGCATATCTCATTACTGAACGAACGAGTGGAAGATTTGTACCACCATTGTTGAAAAAGAGGATAGGCTGTTCTGATTGATGGTCTGCCTAGCCGTTTAACATCGCGGGGCGTCTCACACCGAGCCACCCCTCTCGTTCCTTAGCCGGAGGCCCGGACCGTATTTCAGATAACTGACGTACCCAACACTAGCACCCCACTAAACACTTCTCATAATTGCGGCAGCGCTATCCCCTGTCAAACATGGGAAGAAAATGGATGCCTTAGTTAAAACAGCCGCCGGGGTCAACGCAAAGCCTCCATGTCGCCGTGTATTCTACCGTCTGCTGTAGTGGTATCCGGTGCCAGCTCTCACTTTCACGCTTCCGACACGGAAGCAGGCCGCGTGTTCCGACGCTCGGAGCTCAATGGAATTTCGCCCAAAGCCCCGCCAATTCATGCCCAACGGCTACAGCCACCAATTATGCCAGTTCAGTCGACTGAAGTACAACATTTGACATCAACCGCGCCACCGGCAACAACAGACGCACTAAATCAATAGCTGTTTCGCTTGGAACACTCCACGGCAAATAAACCAATGACACCTTTGTAATCAAATGCTGTTCACCAATCACAATGCTTGTAAGAACACCTCAGTCAAAGGCCCAGTTGGAAGAATTGTCGCACTGATGAAGTTTTATGTACAGTTTCTGCCTTTCTGAACACAGAATTATCATATAAACATCCATGTAGGTGTAAATACTTTGTTAACATGCTCCTAGGCTCAATTATGGCTACGTGATGTGTTTAAAAGGCGACGTTATGATGGTACGCTTCAGTACATTGCAATTTCTTCATGTAGATGTCGCTGCCTGGCGGCGGGAGCAGTCCCTGACGAGCCGTGAGCGGCGCGCGGCGGCCGCCATGTTTGCTAGCGGGCTGGATCGAAGTGCGGTGGCGCGCGCGTGTTATGTGGATATTTCTCAGTGATTAATGTGTAAAGTGGTGTTGTATTATTATCAGGAAGCGTTTTTTTGAACGCTGCATCCCGTGATTCTACGCAAAGGTAAGCCAGAATGCTGATTTTGTCTGAAAAATGTTTGGTGGCTGGGCGTACGGCGCGCGCCCCCGTGTTCTGCGTGCCGGTGGATGCCGTGTTTTTCCACGGGCGATATGAAACATGCATAAGAGTAATCGTAGCAAACCCATACATTGGCATAAGCCCTGAACCTTGTGCTACGCACTGCTGGCCGTTTGACGTCTTCGAAGTGGTTCTGGAGCCACATAAGTCGTGTGGAAATTCGCCTAACATCGGGCGGGAGCGCTGACAAGATGGCCGCGGAGCGCGTGGTGCCGCGTTCGCCGATCGCACCTGGCCCGGCGAGCAGATGGCCGAACCTTTTGAACGCAGCCGTCCGCTGGGACGGCCAGGGCCCCTAGCTCAATGTAAGGGTTCCGGGCAACGGCTGACAGACTAGAGCCGACACAGGTATAGTGCATGGAGAAGTCAGACGTTCGTTTGCGCTCGACCGGGGCTCGGGTCAAGTGCACAAAAAGTCCGTCGGCCGCCCGCACTCTCATTGATCGGCTAGAAACCCCCTGAAAAACAGGTGGCACCACGCAGCATCAATGTTGCTGACTTCCCGCTGGTGAGCGCCGGTGAGTTAGAAAATTAATTATTTACAGTGGGACAGGAAGCAGAACCCGTTTGCTTTCTCCTTCGCTTTGGGGCTTGGGCGATGAAACGAAGTGCGAGGGTCCTGCGTGCTGTTGAGGAAACGTTTAGGTATGTTTTAGGACGTTGCATGGATGAAAGCGAAAATAACATGTACCTAATTCTGATGTGCCTCTGATGCCGACCGGCGTTGGTGGTTTTTGTCCGATTTTTTTTTATCTCGGCGCGCGGCCACGCCGCCTGACCGCGGCGGAGTGTCCCGCACGGGAGCAAGGACGACCGTGTGTTTGGGAGTGTGTCCTACCGCGGTCACGAGGAGTATCCTGCCTCGTCGGCGAGGACTGGCGCCCGAGGGGCCGGAGCCAGGTGGGGCGGAAGTGAAGGGGGCCGGCAGCGGCGCGTCCTGTTTGGCGGTCGCCGCCCGGTCCCCGGCGGCTCGCACACCGCCAACTGGGAGCGGCGCGGCCCGGCGGCCGGCGCGCGGCTCCGCCGGACGCCGGCACGCCGCCCCTCTTCGCCCGGATCCGTGGGTACGTCCGCTCTTGGTTCGCCCCCCCCCCCCCCCCGGCCTGCCACACCGGTTAGCCCTCGAACGCAGTGCCCGGTTGGACCGAACGCAGGCTTCAGTGCCCCGATCTGGAGGAAGCATGGACATCGAATCATTGCAGGGTGTCAGGTTCAACAGGTACAGGGTTTAACGTCATCTTTGAGTATAAGGCTCAACGTCAATTCTGCAGGCATAACACCCTTGGACCCTGTGCGAAATAGAAAATTTATGTGGACGCTCGAGCACTTCCGGAAAGCATGGAAAGCTTCCGCCATGCACCGACCACGTTTCACGGCTGCTTGGAACGTGGACCGGCGCCCTCACCGTCCAAGTGCTTGGCGTTCTGTGCTGGCCGCCACAAGTCCGCCCAGTGAGGGCCTCCCATGACAGCCAACCGACGGCTGAAATCGAAGCCGTGAAAAGGCTCGTGCACAAACTTTTGCAGAGGTGTGATTGTCGCTGCGGCATGACGTGGGGTGTCCCAGCCGTGCGATGTTGTGCTTCGGTTGCAGGGCTTGCAATGCTATTAGTCCCTGGGTCGTGGAGTCTGAAACGCAGAGCAGACGTCACTGATGCAAATCATCGGTGCAGTTTTCATATCCCCATTAACCAGCCGCTTGGAAGGGTGCTTCACGGGCGAGGAGGAAAGCCACATTTGCTCGCAGCATTCTCTAAGCCGCGAAGCATGGAGCAGCAAAACGCCAAGCAGAAACCATGCGTTGTCATCGCTTCCACCGCAAAAACATGCTCACAAAAAGCGAATGGTTCCACGTAGCCCCGCTGCCGACCTACATCTACGGCGTGCAAAATCAAGCATCCTGATCCTCAGTCACGCTTTCGTCGTTGCTTCGGCAGCCGTTGGTGATCGTACCTCAAACGACCGTTGTAAGCTACGATAGTATGGTATGACGAGCAAATTCCTGTACGATACAATAGAGCAGGCTGTTGACGCATTTCCAGCCTTAAAAGACAAACGCGGTCGGAGTGGACCATGAAGTTATTTAACCGGACATGTAAGTTACCTGGAGCGTCCGTGACGAGCGTGTGGTGGAAGGCGATGCATTCTGGTGATGACAAACATTAGTGACGTAATTTCGTTGAAGGCGATAGATAAATTTGCTCCCATGCATTTAACCCTACCATTCTGTTCTACTGACATGGCTTCTCGCATTTATTCCATATTGTGAGATTGCCCACCCCCCCGGCAACGTGACACCTGAGACGTTATGCATGCTCGTGGGGAAAGATTGACACATGTGAACCCACCACCCTTGATATCCGGGACCCGTTGCTCGCTGACCACTTCGGCGGTGCAATAACTGCGGACGTGTCATGGCTAGGTAATGTTTCCCCAATCGCCCGATCATGTTTGGCGGCTCGTGATCTAGCGTCCCTGGTGGCGCGCGTGCTGCGTGGTCGTCGACGCTCTGTGGTGCACAGTCGAGCCACGCACACTCCACCAGCCCCCCAGCTGATCCGTCCGACCTGTGAACGCCGGGCGCCGGGAGCGCCTCCCGCCCGGTGCGGCCGCGACACGCGCTGTCGGCGGCGGCCGTCACCGGGCGCCGGACCGGTGTGAGCCGGACCGGACTGGTGTGGTCTGGAGCGGCAGTGCCGGCCGACGCCCGGTCCACAGCGGCCGGCGGCTGCTGCGCCGAGGCCGGTGGGAGGTCCGGCTCAGTCCGGTCTCGATCGACTTTTGTCTGGCGGCGTCAGCGGCCGCCCGTGTTCGGTGTTTGCCGCCGGACCGCCGCGCCGGGCCGGCGGCCGCGCTGCCACCAGCGCGCCGTATCTCATCGCGCCAGTCGCCCCGCCGCCCGTCGCCGTGACTCATGGGTCCGGCCCACGGGTCGTCGAATGCCAGACGTCCCCGGCGTCCACGGGGGTGTTGGAGGGTCGTGGCGGCGGCGCGGAGGCGACAGCGTTGAGTCACGCCTGAGTCAGGAGGCCGCCCTGGAGCACGGTCACGGAACGGCAGACCGGGCATTGCGCGTGGTTTCGACTCGGCCGCGCCTGGAGCCGGTTCTTCGCTGCCCTTGCCGTTCGGCCCGGACCACACCTGGATCTGCGCAGCCGGCGCTCACACGGAAGCCGCCGCACGAGACACCATTGATTGGCGCCGGCGGCGGCACCACGTGACTCAGCCGCGTGCGTCACACGGCCGGGGGGTCACGTGACCGGCTTGTTTACAACGTGGCGGCGGACGCGCGCGCGCGTGCGAGACCGTGGCCCTCCGGATGCGTGCGCGTCATACGTGTCTCCCCCTCCTCGCCGAGTTCCGACGCACCGGGCCGGGACAGCTGGCTGCGGCGAGGTGCGCATGGCGCAGGGGGTGGGTTGGGTTGTTCGCCGGCCGGGCACTGCTTGGGTGAACAGCTGCTCATGTGTATGCGCAGACGCAGAACAGTCGTGCGGTTTTGTGGGACTGTGGGGCTGGCTCCAATTCCTGACGGCAGTTCGGTTCTTGGCAGATGCTAACCATATGCTGGCTTTTGCAACCCGAGTATTGCAGTTCATGAAGTCATTCGAGGCGCGTCATCACTCTGGCTCAAAAATGACTCAAATGTTATCACTCCTAGGTCGTTTGTTCATGTGGACTAAGATGCATGCAGTGCCAACAGGCTCGGAGCAAACATGTGCAACGCCACCTAAATAATTCGTCCGCAGCGGTATAACATTGCTGTTTCCTATGTTTGTGTCGCACCCGATGTGCCTCACGACGAAGATGCCATTCACCCGGCTGGAACGCGGGGAGGGACGCCCGTGGCAGCAGTGACGCGCCACGACAGATCAGCTAACGACAGATTATCTGACGACAGATCATCTAACGACAGATTATCAAACGACAGATCATGAGGCAGATCATCTAATGACAGATGATCTGACGACAGATGATCTGACGACAGATCATCTGACGACCGATGATCTAACGGCAGATCATGTGGCAACAGATGATGTAACGGCTGATCATGTGACGACACATAATCTAACGGCGGATCATCTGACGACACATAATCTAACGGCAGATCATCTGACGACAGATCGTCTAAGGACATAACACCTAACAAACAGATCATCTGACGGCAGATAATTAACGGTAGATCATCTGACGACAGATCATCTAAGGACAGATCATCTAACGACAGATCATCTAACGATAGATCATCAAACGACAAATCATCTAACGTCAGACCATCCGACGACAGTTCCTCTGGCGGCAGATCATTTAACGACAGATTATTTGGCGGTGTCTGCGGCTGGCGTGGAGCTCTCTGCTCCAATTTCAGTTGGCGGGCCGGTCAGTACGACAGAAAATTGTCGTATCGGGCCCCATTACCACGGATATGGTTTCAGCGTTTGCGCGCACGGTTGTTTTGTGCATCGATCGCACTTATCAGAACCGCGATGCTCGTAACAATGCATGTTTGACACGGCAGTCTGCCCCTCCGCGATTGCACGCGGTATTGAAATGACGGGTCGTTCTTTGCGGGTGTCTAGGTTGTTACAAAGCACGAAGTCACGCGCAGTTGATGCGCTCAGAGCCAAAAGGGTGCTGCGGCGCATTCTCCGAGATGGGCCGGGCTGGAGGTCTGGGCTCATTCGTGCGGCTCAGAAAACTGGATGGGGGGACTACGGCTTTTTTTGAATACCGGGAAACGTCGTGGACATCTAAAGAAAAAAGTATAGCAGGTTTTCCGTTTTGTAATCGCGGACATGGAAAAGTTCATTGAGATTCCATTCTACCCATAAATCATGTGATATTGGCTGTGCAGGCTTTCCTTGCCATGTATGGGAGCGACACGTTGACAGCGTTTCACGCCACCCGGCCCCCATCACAGGTCGTCAGACGTGCGTCATTATTAGGGAATAGATCCAAGGCTCCGCACACTGTAAAGGACATCCTAGATCCGGTATTTCTTCTGGCTCGAAGTCGGGTTTGCTTTTTTATCTCAGTTTGTACCCGAAACACACGTATCGTTTAAGGGGAGACTGGTATATGTTAAATTCGAATTCGACTGTAGAGGGACGTATCCAGTTGAGATGCGTCCGACTCAGGTTGCAAATCCAGTCGTCTCATTCTTTCTCAACGGCCCATCTTTCCTGTTTGACACATAAATAGACCGCTGCAAAGTTGTGATGGTGGCCTCTAGAGGTGGCATTACCTCTCAGCATTGTTGTCATCCGGCGCTCGAAAGGTCGCCGAGTGTATCTTTCGCAGCTGGTTTAAAAATCGTCGGAGTTAATGATCTGAAGTTTGGTGACCTTTTAAGCAGTAAATTTCATGCGGTGTATCGGTCTGATTTCTCATCACACAACATCTTTACGTATGTTTGAGCCTACACCCCCAGAGGCAATGCTAGGAAATGCTCCTGCTGACATGTCCAACAAATCACGACCGGTTGAGTGCGGGTCTGCCGCCCACGACCCGGGCTTGACGCCCGCACGACGTGGGGACTGAAGTGAGAGATAACACGCTTTTTGTGGACGAAGAGTGTTCACTGTAGCGTCATGAGGTTAAAACAGGACATCAGTCATGAAATTTGTGAGAAAGTGGTCCGAAAGTGAAACTGAAAACATGATTTTTGTGCCATTCGGCGAGTTTTTGCACATGCTGACGTCGCATTTTAGCAGCCTACGTTTGAGTTTATCACAATTCTAAGAAGATTTGTGGTTCAAAGCTTGCTTATTTGAAACAGTCCTTATAACACCCCAGTCCTTATAACAGTCGACAATTCCGCATTTAAAATGGCGACATTAGTGAGGGATAGTTACGCTCCATCTTTTAAACATCCGTGCAGGTAACAAGAACATGATTTCGACACCCTGAGGGACGAATTTAGGCAACAAACACGTAGATAGATATGTGGAGGACCCAACATTTTACCAATTTTTTAAATGCTTGGAATGTGATGGTTTGCCCATCACTTTCACTCTCTATCGCATGGGCGCAACTAAATGTTATCAGGGCAAAGTCATGTTTCAAAAAAGGGATGTCATGCATTCTAAGGCGTTGACTAAGCAAGGTAATCTGGCGCAAAAGGTTCCCTTTGGGGAAGAGTCAAATTAACCCTGGAGTCGGAACCCATTCGTCACAAAATCATGTAGTGGACAAGGCTTTGTGATTTTTGTGCCATTCTTAAGAATTGATGTCCCCTTCATAGCGCTGGCATATGAAGGCACGGATGTGATCATTATTGTGATTTATTGTGATTGTTATTGTGATTCATGCTCCAGTGGTTATTTTGTGCGACTGGACGGCAACATCGGCCCTCGGCGGAGTAGATTTCGGGTTTTAATCTAGTGTCATTGACATGTATACAATCTGAGAATTAATCGCATAACCAATGTATGACCTTCTCCCGGATGCAGTCAGGGTTGTCAGGGAAGTTTTTCTGGTTCAAACCAAGTGACAGTTTTGTCGGAGATCTGTCAAGAGTCGGGTAACCAACATTTATGAATTATCCCACTGAAGGAAGAGGAATTGTCAATGTGAAGCCGATGTGGGAACTGGAGATCACCTTTTGCTGCTGATATTCCCGCACGTCCAAAAAATAAGTTGGCGTCGGGACATGCTGTGTTGAAAACTTCTCAGGCGTGGATAAGTATCCGCAGACCCACGTTGAACAAACATGGAGAAGACTCAACATACAAGCTGATCTGCAACTTTTCGATCCGATGCTAACGTATTGTTTTATAGTTTTGGGCTGTGCGCAGCGCGACAGCGCGATTTACGCGGTAGCCTCATCCTGCTAACGAGAGCCGATTCATGTGCGCTACGGCTGAGCTGGTACCAGTTAATAGGACATGGTCGTCGGTGACTGGGCTTAAAATGGCATTCCATGCCGACGCGGCTGTAAACCGCTGACAACGGAGTCTGAGCATTGAAAAAAACCGCGGAAATGTAAGTTTTTCCCCTCTTGTCATATGATACTGGATTTTCCTCTGAACCTGTACGTGGTGCAGCCACATTCCAGATATCCTGTTTTGTTATTACGTCGCCACATTTTAGATTTTATCACCAATGATACCCCTCTTTCGAAAGACTTTTCAGTTTGATAGATTTCTTCACATTTCGTTAGGTGCTGGGGAACGGGCCGACGTGGTCGACGTGGAACGTGGTCAACACATCATAACCGGACCTGGCCCCGCCGCGACGCCGCCTCCTGCCAGCGTGGTGCATGACGGTGCCATGGGAGTGCCCGACATGTTCAGATTGGGCCCGGACCGGCTATTTACGGCCCACGCCCCGTTTGTTCCAGCCAGTCACGTGGATGACGACCTCAGGATCGCGGACCACGTGACTGCCGGCTGCATTGCTCCGAGGCAGTCACGTGACTTCGTTTGCATTCCAAACATGAATACCCCTGAGAACAGCCGCGCGCGGCTCAGGCTCTAGCAAACTTTCTTCCGCGGAGGCGGCTGGAGAAAATCCGACCGACCTGTCGGGCACAGGATTCCGACTCAGCCGAGATAGTCACGCGCCCGTCGCCGGAGGAGTCCCGAGCCAGTCACGTGACCGCCTGGCGCGCGGTCCTCGCTCGGCCACGTGAGCGCTGCATGGTTTCGGGCTTCTGGCGGCAGCGCGCCACCGCCGCCGCTCTTGGCTCATCGGCATGACGTGCCCTTTTCAGTGGGAACCAGGTGTCGCGTCACGTACCGCCACGATTTGGCAGTCGGCAAATCATTGTAGGCTGTCATTGCGGGTCAATGCCTGTGTTTGGTGCTCGTTGGTTAAACGCGTCAATCGCTGTAATGTTTGAGGGTTTGGTGCTGTTGCGCAACGTCCGTAAGCTGAAGGTGGTGGGGGTTGGACAGGTGTTGTGGGTGGGCGAGCGGTCGACGGGTAGAGGCACGGCCAACACTGTCATGTTCTGACGCTTCCCACGTCACCGCCACGGCTGACCAAGGGGGGCTGGGCTGCTGATCAGGTCAAAATCGGACATGTGAAGGCGAAAGCATTTCAGTCAAGCGCTGACTACCTATACCCAGTGACCCCACGTAGCCAAAATTGTCCTAGGAGAGTGGGGGGGGGGGGGGGGCAGTATATAAGTGACACCCAACCTACAAATCGTCCAATGTCTTGTGTTAGCCCCTTGGCGAGGGAGTGATTAAGGAAGGGGGTTGGGGGCATGATCTTGCTCCTCTCATTAGCTACGCCACTGTCCGACGCACGCCCGTAGAACTGCGGTGGCTGTTCAGCATGGAGGGTGATCGCATCCGTGTCGGTGATCCACATGCGTGTTGTGCGTGCTGTTCAGGTGGACGCATGGCCGGCTGGCGGCGATACGGTCCGGTCGGTGGGCGGCGGTGCGGGCCGGGCCACCGGCGGCGGCGGCCGGGCTCCGCCGCACTGCGGCCCGGCCACCCGGCCGTGACGTCACGCCACCCCGCCGCCGGCAGCCCGCGCTTTCGCGCGCGCCGCTTCCCGCCGTACAGAGGCGCGTCCAGCTCAATGGGAGGGGGAGGGGCAGCGGGCGGGGTCACGTGGTCGGACAGTGCCCGGCTGGGATCGGTACGTCCATGTGCCGGCGCCTTTCTCCCCGGAGAGGGCGGCGCTGGCGTCGCCTCTGCGGACGCGCGGCCCCGCCGGACCCGCCGCTCCCGGACGACGGTTGGGACCGGCGGTGGGCGTGCCGCGCTCAGCTGGCCGACGGCCCCCGGTGCGGCGGCCGCCGCCGGGGCCGCCGGTCAAGTTCAGCCGGGCCCGCCCGGGCCGGGAAGGAAACTAGCCCCACGCTCGGAGAACTGAGATATCTTCGGTCTCGCCACGTTAGGACGCCGCACGACCAGTACGTACTGGTCACGGTGCAGCATTACAGGAAAATAGCGCGCCGTACTTTCAGACAACTTTAATAATCCAGGGCACCGCGCGGGGGAAGCCTGCTGGCGGAACGTGCGGAGCTTCTGCGATGACGGGTTTAGCGCTAATTTATGGGGGGGGGGGGACTAATGAGCGTGAGTGTTACGACCCTTGGAACTCCGCTGACCAATGGCCACGGTGACCATCGGTCGTAAAACATTTAATGTGTGAATATTTCATTTGACTTATGATGATTTGTCACACAACTCCAGTGTGCATAAGTTAGTGATTGTTTAGCATGCACATGGCGAGTAAATCGAGGCGGATTTATCAGCTTCACGCTCGCATTTACCAAGAAGCTGCGTGCGTACCATGGTTGCGAGTGGTTTTGACAACCGTGGAACGCAGCCTGGTGATGATCCTTTGCGAGCCGTGGTGGAAAACCAAAGGCTTAAAATGCTGCCCCTCGTCACGCCAGTGACTGCTGTTCGTTGGACTTCGCATCAAACGGGTCATGTATCATCGCGTGTTTGCTATGAGGCTGGGTACGTCCGCGTCGCAAGCCGTCTGGCCCGACGTCAGCTATCACCGCCGCCACTGTCAGGCGGACATTCTGTTTCTAGTACTGTCAGGCGGACGCTCTGTTTCTGGTACTGTCGGGTGGGCGCCCTCGTTCCGTTAATATGTGGCACGCGAAATGTGAAAGAGTCGAAGGACGTTGCGGATATGTCGCAGCGCTGTCATAAACAAGTGTTTGGCGCACTGTTTCAATCAGATTACCAACACCACTATCGGGCGCATTGCACCTGCTGAGGCGATGCCTTCCGTGCTGTTGGTAGCGGGCTGTATTTAAGGCGTCTGCGTGCCACCAGCGGTGCTGAGCTTGCTGTTGGTGCTGCTTCAGATGAAGTGTGACCCGGGAGAGGACGGCGCGACGCTGGAGGAGTGGGTCCAGTGGCTGGCCGAAGCCATCACCAAGATCAAGTACCAGAAGCAGCGTCCCAGCGAGGAGCGCATCTGCAGCGCCGTCCGGCACCTGCACAGCTGCAATAATGCCCAGGTCAGTGTCCAGACATCACGCGGATATCCCCCCCCCCCCCCAGCACCCCGACAGCTGCAACGACACCCAGGTCAGTGTCGAGACATCACGCGGATATCCCCTCCCCCTCCCCCCCCCCCCCAGCATCCCGACAGCTTCAGCGACACCCAGGTCGGCGTCGAGACGACGCTGTACGTGGACAGTGGGTGCCATCTCCACAACACGGCAGTGTGCTAAGCCCATGCTTTGCGGCGGAAAGTCGCACTCGCGATGTATTCTTGGCCGCCACGTTGAGCGCATCTGTTCTCCGACAGGGTGACATGAGTAATGCAGCTAACATGACTTTGATGGCGAGGGTGCATTGGCTTCAGAAGTGCGGATGCTCTGCCGTGCTCGTCACCTCCGTGTTTGTGGAGAGCATGTTATTTAGCTCGTATGCCACTTTTAGCTGAGGTGATTTGGACGCCGTCGACAGCTGGTGGTCCTGCTGCTGTAATCGGTAGCGTTTGTCGTTCGAGTGGTGGTTATGTTGGATCAGTAGCGAGCTGATGCCAATGCGCAAACCAGCTAGTGTTTTCTGTAGGGAACTATCTTCTGCCTGTCGTCCAGACGTGGTGAATGAGGAGCGATTTTCGGGATATCGCCTGGAGGCCTTCTTTGGTTCAGTATAAGTAACTGAAATGCCCAAAGCCGGGAGAAATTAGTGTCGATCACCTTGTTATCGATTACATTTTCGTTGGCGTTCAGCGTGTGGAACTCTTTGTGTCATGATGGGATATTGGGGTGCATCATTTTGCCAACATTGATGCAACGCTGCTGATAGCTAAATGTCGTATAGATATTGGAAGGATATATGATTGACAGTGCCACGAATGTCTCCACGGGGAGCGCTTGGCCAATTCTCGTGAGCTAGTTTTCTTTGTCAATAGCAAATGCGGCAGCTGAACAAAGGCTACTCTGCACTTGGCGTTTTTCGTGGTCACGTACATGATTTCAATTTCCCCCGCATCATGCAATGTTTTCAACCCGTTGAAAGCGTGGCATTGAGCTTCGCCAGGCGCACCCCTGTAATTTGGCGAAAAACGTACCGTGAAAACCAATGCAAGGCATATGCTATGCCTTCGGTGCATCGCGAAAAGACGTTGCTTTAACGTGGAATGATTATGATTTTGGATATTTTAATGGTTGTTGCGTGATATGGGCGAGGCGGCTGCCAGCCACCGCCATGGCAGAGGTTGGGAAGGCTATATTGACTCAGAGTCAGTAGCTGCACATAACCCGATCACCAGGCCAGCCAAGGCTAACTATAAATACCCAGACAGAAGCGGTGGTCGGAGAAAGTGGCGAACTATTCTAGGATTAGAGCTCAGGTGAAAGGCAAAAATCAGCTGTTGCGTCCATGATGATAATGTAATGATGCATGCGGATGAGTGGGAGCGAGGTACCGAGACGTTGCGTAGCGGGAGCTGCGAGCTGCCCCTTGTTAGGCAACGAATAGCAGTTTACATGCACCGGATCGCTAGCTTAACTTTAACAGTAATATCTGAGTGTCGCCATGCCGCACCAAGCCAAAAATGTTATTGGACAATAGGTTAAGTTGCAGTTCCTATTCGCGTGCTGAAATGGGTGTTTGCCACCCACAGGCATCATTAAGGAGGGCACGAAACAAATATGGGCGGTCGCTCCACACAATTTGAGCATCAAATAACTCATTACTAGCGCAGATTAAACAAAAAAATGGTTCGAAGTCATGTCGGATCTCTGCGTAGTGGCGTTATCTCCGGATACCTGTAGAACGATGTGAGTTTTTCCTGTCCGCTGACAAGAAAGGTACTTTGGCATGATGTCGATGTAGCGCGTAAGTCTTCCAGGATACAGGCACTTTGGATACGTCAGTGATAATTACGACTTCAGAGGAAGTCAGTTTCGTACAATGACCTTGCACGGCATATGATTGGTTGCGGGCTACTTTTTGCATTCACTCTGTTGCATAAAGCAAATGTTTGTTTGGTTCGAGGCTAAGGATGTCAGCTCCATTGTTTGAGTCACTTTCGTGACTCAATAACAAGTACTTAGTAACTGGGTGCTGGACTTGGTACTCAGCAGTACGGTTGACTGGGTAGTACGTGATATTCAACAGTATAGTTGAAACTGAACGTCCGGTAATAGTACTCCGCACGTGCGCACACGTGATCCCATGACAATTCCCGAGTATTTCAGTATTCGGCACTGTCAAGTGCGTACGAGATACTATCACACACCATAAGTACTTGCCTGAGGGTCTCGCTGGTGCGGTGTGCGCTGCTGCTTGTTGACCCCGAGAGTGACCACTAGACCACGAGGCAGACGTTTTCCGCGTGCTCAGCCCATCCGAAGCGTCACAAACAGCAGACACGTGAAAAACGAAAAGAGCGTGACAAAGGTCTGGGATTTCTTCGACCGTCGCCCACAGTGCAGCCGGAACTGAAAACCTGGGGTGTTACGGAACTTGGACGCGCCCGGGGCAGCCAGCCCCCCCCCCGCCCCCCCCCTCCCAAGCCGTGCTCACAATGACGAGCATGAGGGATGAAGACGTTCTATCAGCCTTACTGACAGTGAGGCTGATAGTACCAAATCCGCCATAAATGACACGGGAGACCGCGGCGTCGATGGTTATTGTCTTTTTACGCGATTGTCCGCACAAAGCGTTTGGTCGATGACGTTGAGATATGGATCCTCGACGAGTTATACGATATTGTTTGCAACACGACACACATCTGTGTAGCACGAGAATCGGCTTTCACGATGTGGAAAGTGACCATAGCTGGGAACGAACTATGGCGTACCAAGTGTCGACGGCCATTAATTCCCTGCGCTCAGCCCTCGGTTTCGTACAGGCGAAGGCCAGCCGTCTGGACTTGGCTAGGAGTCGCATACCGCTCTCAGTTTGAAATATGTGATGCCACCGGGTCCGTGAAACTGTGCGGCCATTACAGTAGGTTAAGTCGTAAAGTGGGCTAAGGCAACGTAAAACAGAAGTGAGACGTGGGATGCTCATGGTCAGAAAATGGGTCACTGCGTGGATCGGAATTTGTTACGCGCTTAAACTTTTCAGATTACCACGCTTTTCTAGCTGCCCCGTTGTGTTCCCTGCACCATTATGGTTTATTTCTGCGTTCTGGCGGTTTAGTTTCCAGTTTGCGCAATAGCTTTGAAATTATTTGTTGTGGCGACATATTCTGAATAATCTAACACAATTAAGATGCGCGCGATAGGTGGTAGTTTGTTGATATCTTCTGTTGACATATTCTTAGGTGTCATATGCGTGAGGCTTTGTGTTTTCAGTACGTGAGAAAGTGGTAAAAATATTTGTTTTGACAAGATTTATGGCAATACAACATAATTGCACGGTCGTTCGGAACACGTATTATTATACGTGTATTTGGCTTGATTGACCCCGACAGTGGACATGCAGCGTTACACACTGACCATCTTACATTGTACTGACCTGGACAGTATGCTCTAAAAGCAGTCATTTGTCGTGGCGCATGGCTAGCTGTGCTGTCCTGACTTGTCAGGACTCGGGAGCCGCAGCGATCTGGGGAACACGGTCCACAGTCCACCAGCCGCGCTGTCTGACGTCTGCTGCTCTGTGACGGCACTGGGCCGGTGCTGACGTCACTGGGTCGCCGGCAGGTGCTGTCGAGTCTGGAGCGGGCCATCGAGGGCGGCTACATCAAGCGCGTCTACAACAAGGGCGTGGTGTCGTACAAGGTGCCGAACGTGCCGCCGCGGCCCACGCGCGTGGTCATCAGCAAGGGCACCGACCTCACCAAGATCATCGTCAAGAGCGTCAAGGACCTGGTGGAGGCCACGGTCAAGGACATCGAGGAGTACATCCTGCAGGCGCACAACATCGAGGTCACCGAGGGAGCCGACCTCAACACCACGCTCAAGGTCAGTGGAGCCCCGGGAGTGGAGTGTGGTACCGGTGGTGCGAGGGGGAGGGGGAGGGGAGCGGGATGGCGTGGTGCGCCGCGCGAAATATCGCCACGAACCAATAATAAGTGTGCTGCTGCGTGTGCAAGCGACGATGTGTTAGCGCGGTAGTATGGAAACTGGCTGCGTGTAAGTTTGGTGGCGGAAAGAGCTGGAAGAAGGCTTGATTCCTGCTACTCCGGAGTTGATCTATGGCGTGCCAGGAGTGAGGTCTTCATGTTCGCAAGCTGTCCAAACGCCGGCGTGTTTTGATCTGCACGGGCACAGTTGCATCACTCGCGCCATTTATGTATACGACACCCGGTTAGTGCAGTAGCGCGCTACAACATCCCGATTCGACGAAGCGGGTGAACGAAAACATCCGAGCCGGTGAGCGGGGCGGGACCAGAGAGCCACCACAGCCCCACTCGTGAGGGGAGAGGGGAGGGGCCCGGCGCCCGCCCGAGCAGCGCCGGAGGCCCGTCAGTCTGCAGCGGGGAGGGGCGGAGGCGCGCGCGCGGCGCTCAGCCCATGGCGCTGGGCCGCGCGGCGCTGTTCAGTGCGGCCGTCATTAGCGGGCGGGCCGTCCGTCGGTGGGCGGGTGTAGTCGCGGCCCTGAAGACAGCAGCAGGAATTATAATGTGGGTGGGGCAAGGCTGGCTCAGATCGTGTTTGAAGCGGAGAAAATGCGAACCACTTCATTTTGCGACAAATGTGGCGGACGGGGCGGTGCTGTCCATTCAGACGCTGGCTGTGGGGTGCCAGCTATTGGCTCACGCTTTGGAATAGATGATTGCGTACTAGTTAGTTTTATCGATAGCAGATGGACATTGTGTTAGGGTAGATCGTATGTGAATATTGCCGCCTGTGCCCAGCGGTGTACACCATGCGGTACTAACGACCCAAACATGGCTTTTGATATGATGGCTCATCTTTATTCAGATTGTCTTCATGGTGCTTTAGCATGCGGTAGCTCATGCAAACAGTAGGCATCCGTGCGCGAAGGTTGTTCACAAGCGACGGGTAGTGCAGAACAATACGAGGCGTATCTCGGTTGCGTGTTTCACCAAGGCGTTGGAAGAACGGTTAGGCGCCGTGGTCTCGGGAGCTGCAGGTGTTTATGTAATCCAAACGTCGCCAGACCTGTTGCATTCCTCGGCAGGGTGGACGGGTCCCGGTGCCCGTGTGCCGTTACCGTAAGCTGTGTTGCATGTGCCACATGAGCGTGCTGACTGGTCCGCGATAGTTACACCTGACAGAGGCGTGAAAGCTGTGTAATGTTCGTTATCTCCCCCCAATTGGAATCTCACATAATCGGTCGTCATCCGTTACTGTGCCCGACCTCTGACATGGCGCCGTTCGCTGGCGGTCCGGCCGTCTCGTGGACACTGACCACCCGCCCGGTGCGATATCAAACGCTGTATCTGACCGCTGACCGCCGTCGGATTCAGTATGTGAGCAGCGACAGTGCGCCGCGTCAGGCTCTGTCGCTCTGACCCGGGGCATCACGCTGCACACGGGCCACTGTCCGTCGGTCTGGTCAGCCGGAGTCACGGTGTCCATTGCAGCGACAGTGCGCCGCGTCGGGCTCTGTCGCTCTGACCCGGGGCATCACGCTGCACACGGGTCACCGTCCGTCGGTCTGGTCAGCCGGAGTCACAGTGTTCCCTTGCAACGACGTGTGCGGCTGTAGTTTTTGTTGCACCGTGAAGGCCTGGACGCGGAATGACCTCAGCGGTAGACGTGCCGTTAAACCCTAATCAGCAACAAAATTCTACAAACCTATTCCAAAGGCGTGCCTTGCACGCATTGAACCGTTACTATATTTCATAATTGGCATCTTGAATAGGCGCTATGCTGATGTTTGCCTCGTCAGCCTCGGTGCCCAAGCATTGGACCGTGCTGTTCCGAAGCGGCTCGGACGACAGTGGGCAGCGTTGTACCGTTGTGTGAACCGGTTGGGCGGAGCGGCCCTGGTGCCGGCCGTAGTGCCGGGTGGTGCGCACCACGTGTCGCGCCCCAGATGGGGGCAGAGGTCGAGCTGCCCCGTCCGCAGGTCAGGCGGCCGCGCGAGCGGGGCTGCTAGTGAGAACACGGCCGCCGCGCGGCGCACGGTCCACGGGGATCACGGCCGTCACTGCAGGCACGGTGCACGGGTCAGGCGCGTGCGTTGCTTTGGACTGTGCGCCGCGGCACCGCGGCAGGCAGCCCGGGGTCGGTAGCGCGTCCAGACGCGAGCACGCGGGTGGAGCACGTCGGTAGGATGGCAGTGGGATCCGGCACCGGGCAAATCAAAGGGACTGGGACCTCGATATGTACGCAGGGCGCTAGCGCAAGTTTTGCACGGCACCATTAAGGCAGGCTGCGGCTTTTGCCTGCACGCCGCGCCTGTCGTTTTTTTGTCGTTGCAAGATAGCGGAGTGCCGGGATAGCCTGTTTAGGCAGGTTTCATCCGGTGCAGAGCGCAAACGCGCTGGCGCTGCACGCGCTAGCGGGACGTTCCCTTACGCTATCGCGGTCAGACGTGTGATTTCCTGCGCATAAAGTGTAACACGCACACGGTCCAGGAATGATTTAAGCTTCATCAGTGCATGCGTATCATGTGAGCCCAATCAGGATCATGATCGGAATTAGTACGCTCGGAGAGCCCGCCCCCGCCCCTCGTGCAGTGGGCGCGCCGTGTTGGTGCCACCGTAGCTGGAGCGATCAGATTAGGTGCACTGTTTCAGGTCCGTGCCGCTGCCTGGACATGAGCCTTGCTGTTCACAACTGCCATATGAGCATGTACCTTCTGAAACAGATGCGATAGGTGGTCCGTGGGGCACGTGCTCACGTGCACAAGTGCCATATGAGCATGTACCTTGTCGTGACACAGGTGCTATAGGTGGTCCATGGGGCACGTGCTCACGTGCTCACGTTTTCTTCTTTCTTTGGACGTGGCTGACATTGAGCCAGGTCATTTTGGCTTTAGCTGAGTGTTCGGTGGGTCGGAGGAGGATTTAAACATCAGCACGGCATGTTCAAGGTGCAAGACGCCGTGATTTCTTGGTAGTGCCGTCGGTATCCGCGCTAGCACCTGCACGTGCAGGTATGCCCCTCCCACGCGCTGAAACGACTGTCAGACACTAAGCCGTCACACCTGGTCCGTTGATGTTCACCGCTGGCTTATGGGCATGCGCCGTTTGTTTAGATGGGTGAGAAGAATGGCACTTGGCGCACGTGCGCGCACCTGATGCTGCGCTCCTGCCCGCGACGCGCGCCGCGTTGGTGGGGCGTTTTGACTTTGCGGACATGGTCTGATCAAAGGTCTGGCTGGGGTGGGAGGGCTGATGCATTAACGGGTTGTTACAGATGTGCTCGCTTGTATTTAGTGTAGGTGCCCCCGTGTGCTGTACCTTGGAAACGGCTGCTGCCGGAAAGGTGTCGTGCCGTCCAGCATTGGTGGTGGCACGACGTTCAGTTTCGATGCTGGACTGAGCTGACCGCACTGGCTTGCCTCTCGCTCCAAACTTGCTGCTCGTCCGGCTGTCCTCGCCCCTCAGTGCTGCATGTGACGCCCCTGACTTTTCATAACACTGCGAGCAGAGCGATTAGCACGTAGCTTGAGCTCATCACTTACATTTTGCCGCCCGAGTTCTGTGGACGATTCTGCCTCTCGTGTCTTTATCAGGCGGGATTGCGCGTGTCTTCACGCGCCGTGCAATGGTGCGACACGGCCGCCCGGTGTCAGGCGGATCCTCTGGCCATTGTCGGCGTGCTGATCTAACTCTCGCTGACCACATGTCACCGCCCGCGGTGGCCGTCAGGGGGACGCCGCCGCCGCCGCCGCGTGGGCTGCAGTGACGCCCCGCGTGACGCCCCGCGTGACACCCCGCGTGACGCGCCGTGTCCGCCCGCCGGCAGGTGAGCCTGCGCCGCGCCATCGCCAACGGCCACGTGCTGCAGGAGGACGACACGTACCGGCTGCCGCAGGAGTCGCTGGCGGTGGCGGCGCTGCTCAACCCGCCCGAGCCGCGGCCGTCGCGCGCCAAGCCGCGCCTGCCGCCGGCCGCCGGCGCCGCCGCCGCCGCGGGCGCCGCCGCCGGCTCGCCCAAGAAGCGGCGCGTCGATTACGCAGACTCGCCGCCCGAGCCGCCCAAGCAGGTGAGAGGGTCGCGCCAGCCGGACCGGGCCGCGCCCAAACTGCGCACGGTGCCGGCGAGCGAAGGCACTTACACCGGTTCCCAGCTGCGACATGTCAGCAGATAGACCGGCAGCTACCTGGTTTCCAGTGCTGTCATATTCATCAATGACTCTGGCGCCAGTACGTGCATGCAGTAGCTGGCGGATGTCTGACTCGCTCGCCTGCACAGTGCGCGGAGGGAGTGTAAGGAGTGTGTGTTGTAATGTTGCTCCGTTGAACGTCACCACAGTTGATGGTGTGCGGGCGGTCAGCATCGACACTTCGCGCCGGATGGGTGACACAGCCCCTGATGGACCGCTTCGAGGGGTGGGGAGGGGGGCATCACTGGCCAGCGAGGTTTGCTGATCCGCCGTGATCGCCGGAGGGAGCGGCCTGGAGGGGTGCAGAGCTGCGGGTGGGGTGACCTGGAGGGGTGCAGAGCTGCAGGCGGGGCGACCTGGAGGGGTGCAGAGCTGCAGGCGGAACAGCCTGTAGGGGCGCAGAGCTGCGGGCGGGCGGCCTGGAGGGGTGCAGAGCTGCAGGCGGAGCGACCTGGAGGGGTGCACAGCCGCAGGCGGGGCGGCCTGTAGGGGTGCACAGCTGCAGGCGGGGCGGCCTGAAGGGATGTAGAGCTGCAGGCGGGGCGGCTAGGAGGGGTGCAGAGCTGCAGGCGGGACAGCCCGGAGGGGCGCAGAGCTGCAGGCTGGCCGACCGGGAGGGGTGCAGAGCTGCAGGCGGGGCGGCCTGAAGGGATGCAGAGCTGCAGGCGGGGCGGCCTGGAGGGGTGTAAGGTTACCGGCCGGCTGGCCCGGTGGATGCCGCTCAGGTCATGAGCCAAGCGGACACCGTGCTGTTGTGACCGGGCGGCAGGTGATAGCAGCTTGCGTCATGCAGGGCTTTCAGGAGCTCACCGTGCCGGCCGGTTGCTAAATATTCGCCGGCATGGCTGGAACGTCCGTCTTTGACGGATGCCCGCTGGACGGTCCGTGACCAGCGAGCTGACATGTCAACGGTGACATGCGCAGACTCGGCCTAAACTTGTATCAAGATGCCGTCAGCATAAATCCATGGGCGGAATGTAGCGGGCCACCGCTCCGTCCGGGGCTGCGAGGCATGGCTCGAGCGCCGCCACGCCGGTGCGGCGTCTAACTGGTCACCGCCCGGGCCACCCCGTACCGGGTGGGGACCCGACGGCCGGCGCCAGCTGAGGCGATCATGGGTCGGGATGAGCGTGATCCGATCACGGACTGGGCGGCCGCAGAGGCCAGCGGAGGCCGGGCCAGCCGGCGCGAGGGCAGCCGCTCTCGGTTGCAGCTGTGTGACGTCACAGCGGAGGCAAGAGCAAACGGTGGGCCGCTGCCGCGTGTCACGCTGCCGCGGTGATGGAACAACTGTGACCGGCACGCGCGGTCGCATGCTGTTGGCCAGGTGAAGCAGCTGGGAGTGTCAGTTAGTCGCGTGACGGCCCGGCGGCGGGACAGCCGAGACCGGGGCCTGCTGTCGCACGGTGTCGCGCTGGACGGAGCAGCCGTGAATATCGGCTGAAGCCGCGCGATGGAGCGGCGTTTAAATGACTGACGCTGCCGAACATCAGCACGCGACACATATAGAGCGAGACCTGTCTCAAGTGAGCGGTTGAGCGTCCGTTACCCGTGTTGTTTTTCCAAAGCCGTGCCCGTTGCAAGGCTGCTTCATTCTGATGGTCATCGGACCTTGCAGACGAAGGTCGCGAGTTGTGAACGGTTGCAGTTCGCCCGGAATGTGAGCGGAAATTAGTGAAAAAATCAGATATGTTTATGTATATCTACATATACGTATGTCATATTGTGTGTCGTTCCTACTTACTGCACTCCGACAGCCATTGGCGCTGCTATCTAGCGCTGCTGTATCAGAATATTCCAAAAGAACACTGGTGCAGGGAGTGTGGATGACGGCGATGGCGGCAGCCGAAGCCGACGGCCGCTGGCTTCTGCGCGGCGAATTCTGCGAAATTTGGGGGGCAGGAGAACTGATGAACCGAACCGAACTGTGAGTGGTGTGTGTGTGTGGGGGGGGGGGGGGGGGGATGAAGGGGAACAGTCGCGTGACTTATGAGTAAAAAGGTCTGTTGGTGGAAATAAACATGAACGGCCACCAGACATAGAAGCGAGCACGTGGATTTACACTCAGCTATTGTAAGGTGATTATTTTTGTCTGTCCTCGCAAAATAGCCGCACTCGTGCTTCGTGTTTGCACGCGACCCGCCAATTTTTATACCGCATGGTAGATCATGGATGATCCTCTAATCCCACACTAGTTTAGAGAATGGTAGTACAACTCAGAGGATGTGATGAGAGGAGCAGCGCCACGAGCGACCTTGCCTCGGTGCTGAGGACTGCTCATGTCGGCGTGCGTGGCATATCGCTCGTGTAAGCGTTGCCGCCGTCTGAACGCATTAGTAACTACGAAAGGCCTGAGATGAGCTCTGGTAACGCTATGCACCAGTAGCCGCGGCAGTTACGCCATGCAGCCCCGATGGGGTCTTCTGGACATGGACTTTGACATAGATCCCGCAGTAGCCGCGGACTTTGACATAGATCCCGCAGTTAGTTGTGGAGCCGTTATTGTACTCGGCCTGGGGCACGTTCAAATGCTAAAATAGGTATTACCTTCTAAGCACCGACACTGCTGCGTGGGTGCTCGACTTCCGTGGACCATAGTCGGCGCCCTCGATCCTCTTGCAAGGTCCGCTGACGCTCTCTGGGTCGGCGGACTCAGAGATAGGACATTTGAGGCATCAGAGGTCAGGCCTACGGTCATCATCATCAGACATAGGACATCAGAGATAGGACATTCATTCCACGTGAGATAGGACAAGGTCTTCACTGTGACCTAATCACCTGGTAGGCCCGCGCGAGGTAGGACAAGGCCGTTCACTGTGACCTGTTTACACCTGGGGCCCGCGTGAGATAGGACAAGGTCTTCACTGTGACCTAATCACCTGAGGCCCGCGTTAGGTAGGACAAGGTCTTCACTGTGACCTATTCACATGAAGCCCGCGTTAGTTTGGACAAGGCCGTTCACTGTAACATGGAGCTGTAGTGAGCACGACACTCCCCAGACCCGAACAAGTGGCAATTTCATATCTTGTAAAGGCACTTCTGAGCAACGGAGTGCTTCTGGAGCGTCATTACCACACAGATCAGGGAGATACGTTGTTGTTGGCACCTGAACAATAGCATGCCTTGCTACCGCGTCACCTTTCAAATGTAAATAATGATCTCCCAGCGTGCCGCCCCGTCAGCGAGGTACACAATGGGCTGCCGGGGGAGGTGTCATAGCTGCATGACAGGCCCCGTGACCTCCAACAAGCCTCCCAAACAAGACGCGCCCACCTTTTGCTGGTGGCGACCGCGCCACTGCTGCCCGCGGGCCCTGACCTCTGCGCCTTGTCCGCGGGCGCCGCCCCGCACAGAGGCGCGCGATTGTGGCCGCGCCCGGCCGCGTGACCTCTGACCTCTGACCTGTGCGTCGCGCCCGCAGGCGCCGTCGCACATGAACGTGTGCACCGAGTGTCTGGGCACGGCCGGACCGAGCGGCGAGCCGTTCGTCAGCTGCCAGCGGTGTCGCGCGGCCGTGCACCCCTCCTGCCTGCGCGCGGCGGCCGGCGCGCGCGCCACCCGCGCCGCCCACTGGGTCTGCGACGAGTGTCAGACGTGCGAGGCCTGCCAGCAGCCCGTCGACCAGGTCAGTGCCAGTGGGAGTGTACCAGTGTGTCAGTGTGTCAGTGTCGGGGGGTCGGCCTCAGGGGGCGGAGCTGCGAGGCCAGCTGGCGGCCGCGCGCCCGACCTGGGGGCGTGTCAGCGGGCCGGTGTCAGTGACATGTCAGCGGGCAGGGTCAGCTGTGGTAGCGGGGGTTTGATGGTCCCCTGAGCTGATGGTCCACTGATGGTCCCTGATGGTCCACTGAGCGTCCCCGCGGAAGTGACCGACCGGGCAGCTGCGACAGGCGTGCCATGCGTGCCGGGGGATCCGTGCCATGCGTGAACCGTGACCAGCTCTCCAGCAGAGCTCCAACTGATTAAAGTTGTTGAACACTTCTAGTCTTGCTGCTAGAGGTGTTCTCGCTTCTGGTGTTGGTGTCAGCTGTTGGTGCTAGTTGTTGGTGTGAGGCTGTTGGTGTGAGTTGTTGGCTACTGGTGTGCGTTGTTGAAGTGAGTTGTTGGTGTGAAGCTGTTGGCGGTTGGTGTGAGTTGTTGGCTGTTGGTGTGAGTTGTTGATGTGAGCTGTTGGTGTGAAATGTTGGCTCTTGCTGGTGTGAGTGGTTGGCTGTTGATGTGAGTTGTTGGCGTGAGCTGTTGGGCGGTTGGTGTGAGTTGTTGGCCGCTGATGTGAGCTATTGATGTGAGTTGTTGGTGTGAGCTGTTGGCTGTTGTTGGTATGAGCTGTTGGCTGTTGCTAGTGTGAGTTATTGGCTGTTATTGGTGCGCGCTCGTGCGGTGGCGTCCTGGTGTCTGTCTGGAAGCCTCGGTGCGGGACCTTCTCAAGCGTCTGCATGTCGGGCATGACCCGTGAAGAATACCACTGGCCGCATGGTCGTTTTCCACAACATACCCCCACACAAACTGACCTTTCCGTCAATGAGCACGGCTCTGGACGCAGTTGAGATATCTATGAAATGTTATCTTTCACGCAGCATAAGAACACTGAACTGATAATTTCATAAAATTCCTTTCCCCTAAATTGAGATGTACACCATTGCTTAGAACCAAGAACCCGAGACCCACTTAATAATACCGCACATTACATGATGTTTGGAAAACGGCATCATCGGGATTCAAAATGTTTGGCTTGTATGGTGCCGCGATTAGCCCAGATCAGCCAGCCCATTTGTAGTAGCTCAGGTGCTTAGCCACGGACGGGCCTGCCCATGGACACGCCAACGAGGAGTTGGCTGATCTCTGAGGCTTAGCCTGTGCTCCTGTTGAACGAGCAGACGGGGTAGATGTTCCTGTTGGAAGAGCAGGCGGGGTGGAACGATCAGGAGCGAGCGAGCGCGCGTGCTAGTCCGGCCGCAGCTCCGACCCGGCTGGGTCGTGCTCCAGCGCCGGGGCTCGGCTCGGTCTGCGATCAGTGCTGGCAACCACAGGGCTGCCACGTTTGGAGCCTGTGAAAACTGACCCGTCGCGCTTCCGGCATTTGAAGTCCGCACCGGCTTGCAAGTGCTTTGCAAAACATGTAAACGGGTGCGCCGTATGTTGCGTCAAACAATCCGTCTGCGAATGCGTCGATACAGAACATTATGCCTGCAAACGCCTCTCTTACCATGCACGAATGCATAATACATTAATGTTCCGGCTTCTTGTACTCGGGTAACGGGCGCCAGCCTTGCAGCTGTGTGTCGACGACAGCCTTAGCACAAGCCGGGTTATCGCTGGCGTTCGTGACCCGTGCTGAAAGACCGCGATACTGGCTCTGGCGGCCGAAGCGGCGGGCGGGAGATAAAGAGCAATATGTGCTGCACGTGACGTTATTTTGGTTCCGTATCACGGCTGTACAGATACCGAGCGGTAGCAGCGGGAGGCACGCGGGCCAGTTATCCGCTGCAGAGGTTTCATGGCTCGACAAGCAGTGATAATGGTGGAGCTGTGGCGACTAATAGGGGTAATTTGTGGCCGGTAATGACGGCCTGTCAATGGCCGTGCATTTTAGACGTCATCACTCATGGCGGGTCCGTTCGGTGACGTAATGACACCTGGGGCCAGGCTCATGCAGCCTAAGTACGACATACGCGGTTTGTAATGTGCAGTTTCACTGGCTCGCCCTTTCATCAACGACTGAGCTCAAACGAAATCGACTAGTAATTAATTTTACATACAAGTGGCTTCTACGGCCCATGTGTTGGGACGGTTCATCCTTACGATAACGCAGTTGAGCTGATTTCCGCGTGAGAGGCGTGGGATGGATTCCAGGCTGAGGCTGCGGTCACTGCGCGAATATGACCACCGTGGTCCAGCGCTCCGTAACTGTTGGTGTAGCCACGTGCGCCGCCTAGCCTCCGATAGAAAAACAGCGGCCGCGTGGCTCATGGAACAGTCAGCGTCTGGCGCTGCGGGACGAAGAGTGTCCACTGTTGCTGTTGGTCCACGCTGCTGTCAGGTGTCTGGCGAGTGGTGATGGGCGCTGCAGGCGGCAACGCCTGGGGACGACAGGCCAAGCCGTGAGCCGTTGGCCATGCCTCGGCGGCTGCCAGACGGCCGTTCCGTCCGTGGCACCATCGGGAGGACATGGGCGGCGGAGGGACAGCAGGCGGCCGCTGTCCTGTCCGTGGCACCATCGGGAGGACGTTGGCAGCGGAGGGACAGCAGCCGGCCGCCGTCCTGGCTGTGGGACCATCGGGAGGACGTTGGCAGGGGAGGGGGCACCAGCCAGCCGGCGGCGGCGGCGGCCACCTGACCCCGCCTGGCAACAGGGCCGCGGTGACAGCCGGCCCGGCGGCAGCACCGGCTGGCCCGGCGCCGAGCGGCGTGTTTGGGGCGTAATTGACGTGAGATGACCTGTGAATGGTCCAATCAATCGACGAGGCGCTGCGAGCGGCCCTCCAAACAGGCGGCGACTGAGCCGTCACCGGGGCCCGGCGGTGGGCAGGCGGCGTGTCGGAGATCCGCGTGACGTGACGGCGCGCGCGGTCCAGGCGCCGCCGACGGAGGGAGCCGGGGAACTGTGTGTGTATGCCGGGTGAGGCGGGCTTTGGATGTGGATGTTGTGCTGCAGTGTTTGGCTCGGAGCTGGCGAGAAGCCGGGCTTGTGGTGGTGCGAGTGGGCGTCTGATGTCAGGGGCATCATAGGCTGGGCTTGTGATGCTGGTCGGTGGCGTATGACACAATAGGATGGTGTTCTTTGTGACTTCTTCGTGTCAGCTCCCGTCACGGCAAATAACACTCAAATTGTGTGTATGCACTGTCCAGTTCTTGTGTCACACGATCTGTGTGTCTGTATGAAACGCCTCATCGTTCGCATTTTGCAGTCGAGCCGAAGTGTGATGGCCGCACTTCCGCCTCCGTTTCCTTCTTCCTCTGTCGCAGCAGGTGGTGTATACTGGGCAGCTCTACTGCCGTCTTTATCCAGATCACGCGTGAGACGTTTGTCCTTGTCTGCACGCCGCGGTCGAGCCGCCCGCTGTGGCAGCGACTCCGCAGCCGCTGAGGAGCGCTCTGTCTTCGGCGGGTCGCGGCCAGGCGGTCAGCCGCGGCCAGCAGTCACAAGGTGACGCCTCGTCACTGCTGCGGCGCCGCCGCCGGACCGTTAGCAGCGCCTTTCCGTGACGTGACGTGACGGCCGTCGGTCCCTGTAACCCCGGGCGACCTGTGTGTGACCTGTGTGTGACCTGTGCGCCGCAGCCGGAGCGTGTGGCGTCGTGCAGCCAGTGCTGGCGGGTGTACCACCGCGGCTGCGTGGAGGGCCGGCCGCCGACGGCCGGCTGGCTCTGCCCGGTCTGCCGACGTCCGGGCTCGACGGGCGCCGCCCACTCGGCCGCCGCCGCCGCCGGCCTCACGCTCAGTCTGGCGGAGAAACGGAAACGGAGCACCAGCGGCAGCAGGTGAGAGGGACGCCGAGGGGCGGCGAGAGGCGGCAGCGGCCGCCCGCGAACCCGCCCTCGTGCCGGCGCCGCTCCCGCCCGGCCGGTGATTACAGTGTGAGACCCACGGTGGAGCCCCGGGCCGGCTTGTGGTCGGGACGAGTGGAGCCCGTTTTAGACGGGTCGTTGCTGGTCACCGCGCCGCCGTTTCACACGGCCTCGCTGCGGTTAGTGGTGTCGGGCTGGATGTAGCTGACGGCGAGACTGCCGGCGGCGTGTCGAGGAGGAACAGCTGACTTGGTGCGAGTCGGGATTGACGCAGATAATTTGTTAGAAATGTGATCGACTTGCAGACACGTAGACGTATTATAGACCGCCTGAACTGCGGCCGGTCTGGGGTCCAACCGCACCAAAGTCGCCTACATGTGCAGCCTCTGGACCCCACCGTGTATAATCGTATGTGGCGCAGTGTGTGCCTCTGCTCGTGCTCCCGGCACCTCCCCCGGTTCATGCCGTCCCCCACTCTGCCCGGCAGCCGTCGCTCGCGGCCCAAGAAGCGCTACAAGCCGCGCCAGAGCAGCGTCGACTCTGCCGGCGACGATGCCAGCTCGTCGTCGCTGGAGTCGGACGGCGAGCCGCCGCCGGCCGCCGCACAGCCGGGCAAGTCGAGCAAATACGGCCGCGCCCCGGCACCGGCCGGCCGACCCGGCCGCCGGCGCGTCGACAGTGGCGGCGGCTCAGCGTCGCCGTGCTCGAGCGACGGCGAGCCGGCGCCGCCGCCGCCCGGCCGTCGGCGGCCGCAGGCGGCGGCGCCGGCCGCCGGCACGCCCGAGGAGCAGAGCTCGTCAGGCATGTCGTCGGCGTCGTCGCGCAGCAGCGCCGGCGGTCTGGCGGCGCCCGGCGGCGGACAGCTGCGCGGTCTGTTCGACGGCCTCAGTCACCTCTTCACCACCGGCGACGGCAGGAAGCGGGAGCGGCCGAGCAGCTACTCGGCGCCGGCCGGCCGGCAGCGGCGGCCGACCGGCGAGCCGAGCGGCGACGGGCCGACCAGCCCCGGCCGTCGCTCGGGCCCCGGCAGTCCGTGCGGCCGCTCGCCCAGCTGGGAGGCCGGCTCGCCGCCGCCGCCGCCGGCGCCGGCGCCCCCGCCGCCTCCGCTGCCCCCGCCGGCGCTGCCGCCGCCACCCGCACCGCTGCAGCAGCCGGCGCGGCCGGCGGCACCGGCGGTGGGCAGTCCGCCGGCGGGCGAGCGGCCGCGATCGGCGGCGGCGGCGGTGGCGGCGGCGTCGTCGTCGCTGTCCGGCGCGGAGGTGGAGCCGGCGTCACTGGGCGAGGGGCCGGCTCGGCGAGCCACACCTGCTCGTGGCGCCCTCTGTGGACGGTAGGTGGCCGGCGGCGCAGTCGACGCCTGGCGGAAGCCGAAGCCACGCGACGGGCACCCGTGCTTCAGGCACGCGCTTGGTGTGGCGTTCACGCAGTGCATGGAGACTGGCAGCACTTAACCTGGCATGACAACTTGGCTTTGGTTCATCTGTGTATGTGTGCTGGTGTGTTTATTGATGCATGCTTGGTACGCGGAGCCCGCGGTCCGTTTTTTGTACCGCAGCGCCTTACTCGTAAGGCGATATTCTGCTTCTTGCGACAGTTTTGGCATGCTTGATGGTCTGTACTGCTACTGTGAGCCGTATGTTATCAGTAGCACCGTGTGCCCAGCGAGGCGGACGTTAGATGCGAGAAGTTATCGTACCCGGCTAGCAGTAACTGAGCGGGCCCTGGACCGTCTCGCCCCCCGCTGATTGGCTGCTGATGAGGTGACGTCATGCCGTGTCCTTTTCTTACATTGGCCGGGTATTGTCCTGATAGATTGCGGTCTCATCTGGAGTTTGTTGCTGCCGCGCGCTCGAGGTCGATCTGTGGAGAGCATGTGAACGGTAGGCCGTTGACGCTCCGACAGGGGCTCCGCTACGGAGGCCTGCCGTTCGTGCGCACCTCCCACCCGTGTGGAGAGGACGCCGTTCGGGGCCCTCTCCGCCATGGCGTGTGTGACGCAGCCGTCATCGCGGGAGCTCGCTTGGTCGTCAGAAAAGTTGGACGCTCCTCAAAACCGTGACCCCATAACTCTGAACGATACGGAGTGGCGCTCCGTCAGCGCGGAGAGGGGCTCGTTTGTCATGTCGCCGTCGGCCTGCTGTACCTGGCTTGGCGGGGCCGGGTGCGCGCGTCTTTTGTGCCCTGGACTGGCGCGGTGACGGCTGTTCTGTTGGAAGCGGTAACAGATCCTGGCGTCTAAGTTTGGCCGATCGGAAATGGGCTTCGCTTTCAAAGTGGCAATATCTTGGCGTTGGAAGTTTTATGTTGCGTCTGGCGGAAATGACTGTCGTCTGCCTGCCGGCATGCGTTTCTGCGTTAGGACGTGGTGAGTAGAACATTGTTCTCGCATGTCTGCTCTTCGGTTACGGGCTGGCACGGCTGACGCGCTTCGGCATGCATGTATTTAACCCGAACTAGTTCAGGTGGCTGTTAGCCTTGCTGTCCGTTATTGACGCCTCACTGAGATGTCTTCCCGTGTAAACTGTTCCACGCTGCTCTGTGCGTACGCTGCGCTCCTGTTTATCCAAAGAGTGGGACTAACGCGCTACAGTTTGTTCCATTGGTTTGATACAGGTTTTGTTGTGTATGCCCCCGGACCGCGCGTCTGACCTCGTGTGACCCCATGCTATGATGTCGCCGACCTCCGCCCGGTGCGGCTCTTGCCTCTGTCGGGGAGCCTGGCGCGGCTTGTCAGGCCTCAGCGTTTTGCTCTCATTGAAGTCAGACGGTCTCGTCACTCCTTGCCTGGCATGTTCCGTGGTATCCGGTCCTGATTCCTGACCCCGGTCTGATGTAATGGCAGTGTCGGCCCCGACGTAAGCGAGGCGTTCACGCGTGCCGGCCGGCTGGGCCTGGTTCGACCCCCGGCTTATGTTGTATGCCCGGGCACCTGACCGCCGCCTCTCCGTCGCACCGCAGGTCAGCCCCCGACCGAGGCCTCCATCCGGTCTCAGGCCAAACTGCCGCCGGGGGTCACCGAACGCGACGTGCTCACCTTCAAGAAGGCCAAGGCCCAGGTCAACGAGGTCAGTAGCCGACGCAGGAGCGCGGGAGGCGCGGCTCGAGCTGCCCACTCTAACCTGTCCGCTCCCGCCAGCTGACTAGATCAGCCGTCCACGGTCCCGTCCATGGTCAGCTGACTAGATCAGCCGTCCACGGTCAGCTGACTAGATCAGCCGTCCACGGTTCCGTCCACGGTCAGCTGACTAGATCAGTCTGTCCATGGTCGGCTGACTAGATCTGTCTGTCCATGGTCAGCTGACTAGATCAGCCTGTCCATGGTCAGCTGACTAGATCAGCCCGTCCACGATCAGCTGACGAGATCAGCCGTCCACGGTTAGCCGACTAGATCAGCCCGTTCACGGTTAAGCAGCCTTCTCTCTGGCCATTCCTCGTCCACCCCCGCATCGGATGGCTTTGTCGCCAGCTCACCGTCACTGGTCTGTTCTCTCACCATCAGTGCAGCCTGCTCACCTCTCGGGTCTCCACATCGCCTCTCACCAGGTTACCGTTTCATCAGCCGATCGGCTCACACTCTCACCAGCTGACTCTCGCAAAGCTTCTCCGTTCTGCCTGCCTTCTTCTTTGGGTGTTGCTGTTCACAAGCGCCTGAGCTGTACCGCAGCATGTACGTGTTTGTCGCTTGTTTGTTTTGCACACACATCTCCGGCGGTGCTTTTTCCCGGACCTGAACGGTTATAATGCCAATAACCCAATAAACAGCACTCTGTACACGGCACAGGGCCGCACTGTAACAGCCTGGCCTGACGGGGCGGTCTGGCGGCGGCCGGCTGGCGGGCTTGGCTGACGCTGCGCACTTCAGTGCGCTCCCCGCTGGGGGCGGCGCCTGCGCCGGAGAGGAGGGCGGCGCGCTGTCACCCCGCTCGCTGTCTGACCGGCGGCCAACACGGCAGTGTTTCGGGCAGGTGACGGGCGGCGGCGGCGACGGCTCGGCGGACCGCTCGCCGGCCGCCATCCAGTTCGGCCGGCACCACATCAGCACCTGGTACTCGGCGCCCTACCCGCAGGAGTACGCCAGGTCAGTGAGGCGTCGCCACCCGCCCCGCTCGCAGGGGTGGGTCGTTGAGGCCGTCGGCCCGAGAAGGCGTCGTTGTTGCAGGGTTGCCGGCAGCCTGAGGCGGCGTCGCTGATAGCGGGTTTTTTGTGTATGGGCAGTGATAGGTACCTGATTATAAAGCCTGCAACCCTGGCATCAGCTATCAGACAGCAGTTGGACGCTCACGTGTCGCGCATTTGCATTCGTACGATGAGCGCTGGGAGGGGGACGGGGAGCTTAAATGCTGTCGGTTGATGGGCAGCTGGTCATGTCTCTAACTGGCGCGCGCTCGAGAGCCACGAGAGTGTCAGCTGTCGTCTCCTCGTGCAGTTCGGTGATGCCCCGCCAGACGGTGGAACTTGGACTCCGCGGGACTGACTGCGTATTTTAGTTGGGAGAGGGACTGGCCGCTCCAGTCCAGTCCGGTCCGGTCCGGTCTGGTTCGGTCTGGCCTGATCCGGTCTGGTCTGGTCTGGTCTAGTTAAGTCTAGTCTGGTCTGGTCTAGTTAAGTCTGGTCTGGTCTGGTCTGGTCCGCTGCTGACCCGTCTGTGTGTGCGGCAGGCTGCCCAAGCTGTACCTGTGCGAGTTCTGCCTTAAGTACATGAAGTCGAGCGGCTGCCGCAAGCGCCACGCCAGCAAGTGCGTCTGGCGCCACCCGCCCGGCACGGAGATCTACCGCTCCAACAGTCTCTCGGTGGGTGTCGGGTGCAGCAGCCCGTGTGGGGGGTGGCGCCGAGCAGACGGGACGTAATGCTGCGCGGTCCGCTGCCGCGTCAGGTTCTCTGTGGGCGGCACCGGATGTACCGTTTTAGGAGCGTCCCGGTGAGTGGCGCTAGTTTAAGGCCTCAAGACAGACCGTTTGTCGGAGGTTGCCAAGGGGAGGGTTGCCGCCTCGCCGGTCCGTCATTGTAGATGACCTCGATGACCCCCTGACCCTGGCTCGCCACTGATTTCGGCTTGCCCCCGGCTGACCCCTGACCTCAGCCGGCTGCGCCTCCGCCAGGTGTTCGAGGTAGACGGCAGCGTCAGTGTAGATGACTTCGGTCACTCTCTGACCCTGGCTCGCCCCTGATCTCGGCCTGACCCGCTGACCCATGACCTCGGCCGGCTGCGCCTCCCTCAGGTGTTCGAGGTGGACGGCAACGTCAACCGCATCTACTGTCAGAACCTGTGTCTGCTGGCCAAGCTGTTCCTGGACCACAAGACGCTCTACTACGACGTCGAGCCGTTCCTGTTCTACGTGCTCACCAGAAACGACAAGAAGGTGCGCCTGACGCGGCGGCCGGCCCGGCCAGAGCGGTCCTCGCGCTGGTGCGGCTGCGTGTGGCGTCGTCAGGGGTCGCCTGCGTTTGTGTGATGTCTCATTGTGTTTGTGTGATCGCTTGCCGTGGTCGCGCGATAGCGTACCGCTTTGCGTAACGGCGCTGATGTGTTTGTGTGTCTTTTTGTGTTTGTGTAGTCGCTTGCTGTGGTCGCGCGATGGCGTACCGCTTTGCGTAACGGCGCTGACTGTGTTTGTGTGTTTTTTGTGTTTGTGCGATCGCTTGCCGTGGTCGCGCGATGGCGTACCGCTTTGCGTAACGGTGCTGATGTGTTTGTGTGTCTTTTTGTGTTTGTGTAGTCGCTTGCTGTGGTCGCGATGGCGTACCGCTTTGCGTAACGGCGCTGACGTGTTTGTGTGCTCGTTTATCAGGCTGTTGTGACTGCTTTTTGCCGTGGTGCGATCGCTCACCGTGCTTGTGCAGTCGCTTGTCGTGCTTGTGCGATGTCTTGTGCTTTTGTGATGGTATATGAAGCGTTGCAGGTGGCCAGCGCTTGTTTCGTGTGGCTGTTATCTTAACGATGCTGGCATACAGAAGTCGCGTCGCTTCTAGGCACGCACTTGTGTATCGGGCGCAGAATTCGGGTGCAAGCGGTGTGCAAGCTGTCATGTCCAGTTAATAATGGCAAACCGCCCTGGTGTTGGCACCTAGTGTTCGTGTGGTTGGTTTAGGGAGCGTCCAGGGTCGACCGTGGGCTGCTGAACCTCGTGTGACGTCACCGCCTCGCCCCAGGGCTGCCACCTGGTGGGCTACTTCTCCAAGGAGAAGCACTGCTCGCAGAAGTACAACGTGTCGTGCATCATGACCATGCCGCACTACCAGCGTCAAGGCTTCGGCCGCTTCCTCATCGACTTCAGTGAGTGGGTGGCGGCAGGCGTGGGGCCAGGTCCCGTCGGCTGACCCCGGCGGCGCCGCGAGCAGACCCGGCCGCTGGGGTCTGCGCTGGCGCCGCTGCGGCCGGACGGGCTCGCCGGCTACGACGTGGAGCGTTCGTGTGCGCGCCAGCACGGACCTGGGGCTGCCCGTGTGTGTGCTGACGTGATGTGTTCACATCGTAAGACGAGCCGTAGAGGTCGGGTTATGGCGCTGGTGATTGCGTTCAGTGAACAGGTTGTTTGTGTTATGGCCGATGTGCACTGCTCTTGTGCTGAACGTGCCATGCTTGCTTGGATACCTGACGCGTCAGTGATGCATCTCGGGCGCCTCCGTCCACCCGAGTGCATGTCGTCGCAGATCAAGATTAGGACACGTGTGCACACGCTCTGTCCATGTGGCCCCGCCCCGGGAGAGGCCCCAGCGCTCGGCTACAGTCACCGGCGGTGCATCGGCGGCCAGCAGCGGCGCCGGCGCGCACGTGGCGCCCCCTGACGCTGACGGCGCCGCGCGCGCGCGCGCCTGCCCCGCCAGGTTACCTGCTGTCGCGGACCGAGGGCCAACCGGGCACGCCCGAGAAGCCGCTCAGCGACCTGGGCCGGGTGTCGTACCACGCCTACTGGCGCTCGGTGGTGCTGGAGTACCTGTACCGGCACCGGGCGGCGGCCGGCAGCCGGCCGCTGGTGCGCGAGATCATGGAGGAGACGGGCATCCACCCGCAGGACGTGTGCACCGCGCTGCACCTGCTCGACATGCTGCGGACGGCGCCCGAGGGCAGGTGAGGACGACGGCGGGACGGGGCGGGGTGGGCTCCGCTCTCACCCAGCCGGCAGACGCACTGTGTCTCGCAGCCGGTGCAGATGGAGCCTCGTGTCGCTGGAGACGCTCTGTCCGTGACTGGCTGCTGCTCGGGAGAGAGCTCAGACGGCGTCTGTGGCGGGGCGGCCGGACCATCGGCGCCAGCACCGCCGGCCGGGGCAGATCGGTCGGCGGTGGTCACTGGAGCGACGCCGGCCGTGTTTGCTGTGGCCTCAGCGTCGGCTAGATTGGCTTTATCGATCGATGGGCCGTATATGGGCGGCTATATCGGGCGATCGGCCGTCCCCCGCGACCCGGCGGCGGGCTGTGACAGCCTTGCCGTGGGTATGTCCTCAGGACGTGTGTACTCAGCATCGACTGGGCGGTGGTGGAGGAGCACGGCCGGCGCGTGGCCTCCAGCACCACCCGGCTGCCACTGGACCCCGACTGTCTGCGCTGGACGCCGCTGCTCTCCGGCCATGCCCACCGGTCTCACGCGGTCAGTGGCCAGGCGCCGTCGGCGGCGGCCGGCTGTTCTGTCCCGATCCGGCCGGACGCACGCGGCCCGATTGGCGCCGCCTGTCGGGGTGTGCACCTGTCTGTGTTGCCCCACGGATCGCTCATGGTATAGAGGCTGGCGAACAGCCTCCGCCCCCTGGTGCGCTCAGAGTTACAGACTGAACTGATGTGTGTGGGTGTCAACTAGTTTTGCGTTTGCTAGCTACAATGTTCGTGTGGGCTGTCTGCGTGTAACGGAAGGATCGGTAGCTGCCGTTGCCGGCCGGCGAGCGCTTTGTACCGGTCATTGTGTCGTCCGTCGGCGGCGAGTCCCGGGCGTGGCGTGCGCCAGAGTCCGCCGCGGCCCGGCTCGGCGGGGGTGCGCCGCCGCTCGTCACGTGACACGACCCTCCCGCCGACAGGACGACGACGCGTCCGAGAGCGATTCGCGCAAGTCGGTCAGTCCGCTGAAGCTGCGGCCGGCGGCGCGGCCCGCTTCCCCCGCGTACGAGCCGCCGCCGCCGTCGCCGTCGCCGCCGCCGGCACCGGCGCGGCCGGCCTCGCCGCCGGCGGCGGCCCGGCCGGCGCGCGCCGAGCGGCGCCCGGCCGGCCGCACCGCCAAGCGCAAGGCGTCGGCGGCCGGCAGCCCTGACCGCGACGAGTCGTCGGCCGAGGGCGACGGCGAGGAGGAGGAGGAGCGGCGCGCGGCCCCCGCCAAGAGGACGCCGGCGCGTGCGAGCTCGCCGCAGTCGCCGGTGGCGCGGCCGCTCAACCGGCCCCGCCAGGCCAAGCTGCAGGAGATGATGGCGTTCCGCGTGCAGCCCGGCGGCGGCAAGAGCAAGCGGCAGAGGGACGCTGATGGCAGGGCCAGGCCAGAGGTGGGCGGCAAGGCCAAGTCTGAGTCCAAGAGCAAGTCGGAGGGCGCGACCAAGGAGCCGAAGACTAAGGCGGAGAGCAAGGCGAAGGCCAAAGCCAAGGCCAAGGCTGGGTTGAAGACCAAGGCCGAATCGAAAGCGAAGTCGGAATCCAAGGCTAAGGCCGACGTCAAGGCCAAGTCGGACTTGAAGACTAAGTCGGACGTGAAGACCAAGTCCGACTTGAAGACCAAGTCCGACTTGAAGACCAAGTCCGACTTGAAGACTAAATCTGAGCTTAAGACCAAGTCTGAATCCAAGGCCAAGTCCGAATCCAGGACCAAGCCGGAGCCGAAGACGAGGCGTGAGACGGAGGCGGAGCCAAAGTCTGAGTCTGACTCTGATTCGGACTCTGGCGGCGAGCGGGAGGAGCACCCGCGCGGGCCGGTGGTCAGAGGGCGGGCCCGCGGCCGGGGCGGCCCCGGCCGGCGCGGTGGCCGCCGGGCCGAGGCGGCCAGCGAGCCGCCGCCGCCGCCGGTCCGTGTCGGCCGGGGCCGGGGACGCGGCGCCGGCCGCGGTCGCCGCGGCGCCGCCGCCTCCACACGGTAAGCGCTGGCTCTTGGCGGCTGCTGTGGAGCCGTTAGTGGGTGAGGCCGCTTGGCGTCGCTGTTGGTTCGCCGGTGACAGCAGGCTGTGTGCTGCGTGCTGTGTGCCGTTCGTCCCACCGGCCAGCCGTCGCGGCCAATGCCTCTGTGGCTCGCGGCTCTGTGCCAGCGGCATCGCTACGAAACCGAATGGTAGCCACCCGACCCGTCTTGAATGCATCGAATGGCAATTCATTGGGGAATGTTGTTTTGTTTGCATAGGGATGCTCTGCTGGATCATGTATTGAGGCATGTGTTGGTTAGCCGCCACAACCTCCTGATCGTTGTTGGGAATGGTGGAACCAGCGTCCCGCCCCGTCCCGGCTCGAGCCTGGGGACGGCCGGGTCACGAGCTCGGCCGCTGTTGTTTGCTGGCCCGTCAGCCGGCCGCGTGCGTGCGTTCCGACTCTGTCGCCCTGACGTGTGCTGTTGCCGGGTCAGGTCGGTGCCGGCGCCGGCGGTGTCTGCGCGGCCGCAGCGGCGGCGTCACCCCTCGCCAGAGCCGGCCGAGTCGCCGGCCGACGCCAGGCACGGGGCCGAGCCGAAGTCTGAGCCGAAGCCAGAGCCGAAGCCCGAGCCGGAGACGCAGCCGAAGCCAGAGCCCGAGCCGCAGCCGCCGGCGGATGGCAAGGTGAGGCTGGCCGGCCGACCACCGACGGCGGCGCGGGAGCAGCTGCTGCTGGCTCGTGTCGTCGGCCGCCCCCCCCCCCCCCGCGCCGAATGAGTGAATGAATGGCATCGATGTGAAGAAATTGGCCTGACCTCTGACCCCATCTTTCCCTTGACACTGGCTGACCCCTGAGCCGGCCTGACCTCGTACCCTTGACCTCGTCTGACTCCTGACCCCTGACCCGTCTAACCTCTGACCCCGTCTGACATCTGGCCTCATTTGACCTCTGACCTTGTGTGACCCCTGAACTTGTCTGACCTGACGCCGTTTGACTTTGACCCCGTCTGCCGACAGGAGGGGTCGCCGCCGCCGGCCGAGCCGCCCAAGAAGAAGCGTGGCTGGCCCAAGGGCGTGCCTCGCGGCCGCACCTTCCGCAAGTGGGGCAAGGCCAAGCGCGGCCGGCCCGGCAACACCGTACGTGGTGCTGGGAGCGGGGTGGGGGGGGGGGGGGGGGCGGAAGGGAAAGGGACACAGCCAGCAGGGGCTCGGTGGGGGCGAGGATGGATTGAATAGAGCTCACGTGCTTGGCGAGGGATGCAGTGCTATCTTATTTGCGATGCACTGCGCGGACATCTGAAGGTCACCGCTCCACGCGGGTTTATATATACGTTGGGCAGGCTTTGACATGATTCGTTACATATGGCGGCTTACATATGATATTACATATGTTGATAAGCTCATCGCAAGCACTGGATGGCCTCCGTGACGACTGCCAAATGAAGTCTGTCGCAAGTGCCGGCGATGGTCGGCGGCGTTTTATGTGACGTCACGTCATAAACCCTTTCATATTGGTGCTTCGCTGGAACGTCCTGTGAGGTTGCGTCATGCTCGCGTTGGCTGGTGTTCTGGGGCGCGGCCATTGCTCATTTAGGTTGTGTGAGCTTGGCTTGTAAATGAGCACCTCGATGACTGCAGGGATTATATCCAGTGTGGCATTAGTTGTCGGTGGCGTTTGTAGGTCGACTCGGTACCCACAGATCCTGTCAATGAACCGTGACCCGACCCTGTTCTGTCCAATTGCTCAGACTACTCGTGCTCCGCAGAAGAAGCCGAAGCCGCAGAAGCGAGCGGCCAAGGTGCCGAAGAAGGTCGCTGCCGACGAGAAAGCGGACCCGCCGACCGAGCAGCAGTCGCCGCAGCAGCAGCCGCAGCCGCCGTCGTCGCCTCCGCCGCAGCCGTCGCCACCGGCGCAGCAGCAGCAACCGAAGTGCGAGGAGCCGACGGCCGTGGAGGAGCAGGTAAGAGGGCCCGCGACTGCGCCGCCCGCCGCTGCGCAGACGGCATCGCCGCTCGGCCGCCTCATACCTGCCGTGCCTGAGGCGGCCGGCTATGAACGAGGCGGCTGGCTGTGAACTAGGCGGCTGGCTGTGAACGAGGTGGCCGGATGTGAACGAGGCGGCTGGCTGTGGACTAGGCCGTGATGATGGAGTGTCAGCTGTCTTTTGTGTGTTTCTGTCGGCCGGTGATGCGAACGATTTGAGTAGGCAAAAGTCTACCTAAATAGGAGGGTGGATTAGCCGGCCAATGACTGTGCCATGTGCTAAAACGGTGCATTGGCCCGTTTCTTGAGGTGAAGTGGCTTCAGTTGTCCTTCGATTTGGCTAGTTGTGGCTATGGGATGATCATTCCGTACATAACGAAGACCTGAAACGCGTTCAACCATCATTTTAAGCAACAAAATCAACATGTTGCTAACGCCTAGCATCCAGACTGAGTTCTGCCTGACTCTGTGGTTCGCATCATGAGAGCGCGCCATGCCGCGTAGCCGATGTGATGAGCACCTAACGGACCGCCCAGGCTGCAGTCACATTGTAAGCCGCGGGCTCGCTGCCCGCTTGGCCAGCTGTCTGTGTCCCGTGCCGTGCTGTGACGCGTTTCCTGACCTCCAGGAGACGCAGCCGGAGCCGGAGACGCCGGCGGAACGGCGCGCGGCCCGCGCCGCCGCCCGTCGCTCGCCGCCACCGCCGCCGCCGGCCGCTGTCGCTCGCCACACCCCCGAGCCGGAGGTGCTGCGCGAGGCGTCGCCGGCGCTGCCGCCGCCGCCGCCGCCGCCGGCCGCGCGCGCCGACGACGAGTGCAACGTGAGCAACTCGAGCGAGGAGAGCAACACGAGCGTGGCGGCCGAGTCGTCGGGCGGCACGCCGGAGTCTGAGGAGTCACCGCACGAGTCGCGAGTGTTGGACGCGTCGCCGGACGCGCCGGCGCCGGTCAAGGCGGCCGAGGAGGCGGCAGAGCCGCCCGCCGAGCCGCCAGTGGAGCCGCCGGCCCAACGGCCGTCGGCGCCGGCGGCGGAGGAGCTCACGGCAGAGGAGTCTGCGCCGCCGAAGCCGCCCGCGTCTCCGGCGGAGAACGCCTCGGCCGACGACGGCGAGGAGGCGGGCGGCGCAGCTGTGGAGGAACCGCAGCGGACACCAACAGAGGCGGAGAAGAGCTTGAAGGGGCCGGCAACGGCCGAGGGGGCGGCGGAGCGCCACGGCCAGGCCGGCAGCCGGCCGGACGGCGCCGCGATGGCCGAGAAGGAGCAGGGGAAGGCGGAGCCGCCGCCAGCCAGCCCGGTCGCCGCCGACCACCGACCTAACGGCGGTGCTGCCGGCGACGGCGGGGACGGCACCAACGGCCACCGAGCTGGCGCCGACGCCGATGTTGACGTCGACGCCGAGCAGGGCCGCAAGGAGGCGACCAACAGTGAGCGAGAAGCCGGCGGCGGCGACGCCGCGGGGGCACCGGCGCCGGCCGTGCCGCCCAAGAGCTGCGCCGAGCCCGAGCCGGAGCCGGTGCGCGCGGCGCCGCCGCCCGAGCCGGCGCTGTCGGAGGCGACGGTGGAGCGGCCGTCGTGCGCGCGCCAGCGGGCCGGCTCTCCGCCGGCGGCGGCCCGTCCGCCGGCCGCCGACCCGGCCAGCCTTGGCGTCTACACGCCCGACTCGACGACCAGCTCTGTGCAGTCGCTGCACGGCTACCAGCAGGCCGAGTTTGACGTGACGCAGCTGGGTGTGGAGTCGCCGGCGTCCGTGTCGTCCGGCGACGCGCCCTGCGGCCCGCTGACCAGCCAGCCGGGCTCCAGTCAGCCGCCGGCGGCCAGTCCCGGCCAGGCGGCGGCGGCTGCGGCGGTGGCGGCGGCCGCCGGGCAGGTCCGGCAGCAGGTGATCAGTCCTGTGCAGCCGCAGCAGCAGCAGCCACAGCAGCAGCAGCAGCAACAACAACAGCAACAACAACAGCAACAGCAACAACAGCCACAGCAGCATCAGCAACAGCAACAGCAGCAGCAACAGCAACAACAGCAACAACATCAGCAGCAACAGCAACAACAGCAGCAGCAGCAGCAGCAGCTGCCGCCCATCGCCAGTCCCGGCCACCAGATGCAGCAACAGCAGCAAACTGTGCCGAGCCCGAGTCACCACGGACACCAGCCGGCGCCAAGTCCTGGACACCAGATGCAGCACCAACCGGTGCCAAGTCCCGGCCACCAGATGCAGCACCAACCGGTGCCAAGTCCCGGCCATCAGATGCAGCACCAACCGGTGCCAAGTCCGGGACATCACGTTCACCAGCCAGTGCCGAGTCCTGGTCATCACGTTCACCAGCAGGTGCAAAGTCCTGGACACCAAATGCAGCACCAGCCAGCGCCGAGCCCGGGGCACCAGATGCAGCACCAGCCCGTGCCCAGTCCGGGGCACCACGTGCACCAGCCCGTGCCGAGCCCGGGTCACCAGCTGCAGCACCAGCCGGTGCCGAGCCCGGGTCACGCGATGCAGCACCAGCCGGTGCTGAGCCCCAGCCACCACTCGCTGCACTCGCCGGCCATGCAGGCGTCGCCCGGCTTCCAGCCGTCGCCGTCGCCGATCCAGCAGCAGTCTGCGCCGCCGGCGGCGTCTCCGGGCCAGCCGGCGTCGCGCGCCGGCCGGCCGCAGCCCGCCAACGGGCACCGGGCGCCGCCGGGGCCGGCCGTCACGTCGGCGGCGGCCGTGGCGGCTGCGGCGGCCGCGCACGCCCAGTACTACCCCCAGTACGGCTACAACCAGCAGCTGTTCGCGGCGCCGCAGCACGGCTGGCTGGCGGCTCAGGTCAGTGGCCGCTGCGGCGTGGGTGGCGCGCGCCGCCCGCTGTGGCGGCGGTGATGACCGCGCGCTGCTGCGTGACGCGACGGGGGGAAGGGGGGGGGGGATTGGTGCGGGATCAGTCGACCTCTCCTGAACTGTGGCGCTGATTCCGCCGTCTGCAGTATTCGCCGACATGCTCGGCCTGTAAGTTACCGAGCGGAGACGCCGATCTCGCGGTGCAAGGCGCTCCTGTTGTGCGTGTTGTCCTTAAGCGGCTTGCTCCGCTGTCTGTCTGGTGACGGGGGGCGGCATGCTGCGGCCGTCCTGCTGCTGCGACAGTGACGGCGGAGTGTCGGCACGCTCGACATTGTCGCGCCGCTCGCGCAGCAGCTGTGTCGCATGGCCGGACGGCCGTCTCACCCACCGCCCACCCAGCCGTGGCCCGCCTCCGCCCACCGACTGTCGCAGCTGACCCGCGTGCTCCGCGGCGGCAGGGCGCCGGGCACGGCGGCGGCGCCAGCTACGGCCAGATGCTGCAGCACGGCTCGGCCGGCTACTACGGCGCGGCGGCGGCGGCAGCGGCGGCCGCGGCCGCGGCGCCGCCGGCCGCCAGTCTGGCCGGCTCGGCCGCCGGACCGGCCGGCAGTGCCGCCGCCAGCTCGTGCAGCATCACCAAACTGCAGCAGCTCACCAACACCATCATGGACATCGCGCCCGGTCGGTGCACGCGCCGCGGGGAGGATAGGGCCGGGGTTCTGAGGGACCTCCAAGGGGCGTGTAGAATGACCTGATGCTTTACCATACATCGGATGTGGCTGTGCATGCATTATCCTGTGGATAAAAACCATTCCTCCGATGGTATTGTCCAATGCGTCAGACCATGTGGTACGGGGCCCATTGACGTGAAAATGGATATACGGGTAGGAATTTATATTATTAAAGTCATTCTTGCGGGGGGAAAGTTGCTTTATTAGGTGGCTAGAATCGCATTATTCGCTTCAGCCAATGCGCATCCCATGAGTCCAGAGGTTTCGCGTGTCCCTCTGGCTGTGCCCTTCGTCCAGCTGTTGGCACGCACCTGTCCGCACGGGCCGATCCGGGCCTGTCCGCTCGGGCCGATCGGTGGCCGCCGCTGACCCTGTCGCTGACCCCTCCCCCGCTGACCCCAGCGCTGACTCCACCGCTGACCCCACCGCTGACCCCACCACTGACCCCTCCCCCGTTGACGCAACTGCTGACGCGGTCGCTGACCCCACCGCTGACCCCCCGTTGACTCACCCCCCAGCTGGCCCCTCGCTGACCGGACCGCTGACCCCACCGCTGACTGCCCTGCCCTGCCCACAGGCAACACCACCACGCCTCCGCCGGCCACGCCTCCGCCGGGCGGCGGCCACAGCATGACGCCTCCGCCGCCGCGGCACGCCCACCTGGGCACCTACTACGGCGGCAAGCAGCCGGCCGGCTACGAGCGACGGCGCGCGCAGCGGGGCGCGGCGGCGGCGGCGGGCGCGGCGCCGGCTCCGGCGCCGCCGGCGCCGCCCGCCATGCCGCCCGCCATGATGCCTTACTTGCCGCACCATCAGAACGGCTACCACAGGTGAGCAGCGGCCGCCGCAGAGGCCGTCGTCACTGGCGGCCTGTCCTGGTGCGGACTGTCGGGAGTCACCATGGCGGAGAGCGAGATCCGCCGGTACGCGCCGGCATCTGCCGTGTACCGGCGCGGCGTGCGCAGCAGATGCCGGCGAGCCGGGGCGGAGCGACAAATCTGGTCATCTGGGCGGGCATTGGGGTCTGGCCCTGCCACTTAACTGCTTTACGGCAGATATCCCGGATGTGGACGTGATGTAGCGTCCTGTTCACGGGGTTCCACGGGAGACGCGTCAGCTGATCTCCTTCAGCTAGTCTCTCCTCGGCTGGTCTCCCACCAGCCGGTCTCCCGTCGGCCGGTCTGCCTTCAGTTTGTCTCCCGTCGCCGGTCTCCCTTCAGCCTGCCCCCCCCCCCCCCCCCGTCAGCCTGTCTCCCGTCACCGGCAGTCGGTCTCCCTTCAACCTGCCCCCCGTTAGCCGGTCTCCCGTCAGCCGGCCTTCCGTCAGCCTGCCCCTCGTCAGCCGGTCTCCCTTCAGCCTGCCCCCCGTCAGCCGGTCCCCCGTCAGCCGGCCTCCCTTCGGCCTACCCCCCGTCAGCCGGTCCCTCGTCAGCCGGCCTTCCTTCAGCCTGCCTCCCGTCAGCCGGTCTCCCGTCAGCCGGCCTCCCTTCAGCTGGTCTCCCTTCAGCCTGCCACCCGTCAGCTGGTCTTCCTTCAGCCGGCCTCCCGTCAGCCGGCCTCCCTTCAGCCGGCCTCCCTTCAGCCGCCATGCCGTTCCGCGCGCGCTCCCGCTCCTCGCTGGGATATCTCGGGAATGATCGATGGGCCGTGTCGTCGGGAACGGAGAGAGGCTGAGGATGAATGTGGGGAGCGGCCGCCATCAAAGGCAGGACGCATCTAGAGCTAACATGTTCACTGCGTCATGTTCCATGAAAAGGAACGAAGCCTGTCGCGCCGCTCAAAGGACGCGTATCAAAGTTCCGCCTAACATTCTCGCGTTGATGCGCCATCGGTCCAGCAGCCATTGTTGAACCGGAACGTGGCGTTTAATACTTAACGAGATGGTGCGCCGAAGGTATTGATTTTCAAGGCATAATGCCTTCGTACGGGGTGCCAGCGTACCCTGCGATAAAAACAAGGATGTTCCACGAGGAAATGTGAGGCCTTGTCTCAAACTGGAAACACCCCTGCCGGAGTTTTTGCGCTGTATTTTCGTCGTAGCCGACACAGTTGCCGGAAAGTCTGAGCAGCATTCGTCTTGATAACACGCGCAGCCTGGGTGTAATTTCTTTCCGGGCAGGGCGCCAAATCCGGCGAAGCGAATCCCCCTCACGGCAGGCTGGATTAAGTGCGCACGCGGCACGCTACTCATAAATTGTTTAGTTCTTGAAACACAGAAGCGAATTTCCCAAACAAATACAGACCAGGCCATTGGTTAATGTCACGCCGTAAGAAGACGCATGGAGAGTCGCTCGATTTGGTTTACATCTATGTATCATATCATTAATCGATGTGACTCGCGACCCGGGAAATTTTCCGCTTACGGAAAATATTAACGCGGCAAGATTCTCGAAGGCCGTGGTCATTAGTCGGGCTTTGTGACATTAGTTTTCAGAACGCTTGATGATAAATACGGCCGGAATGCCGCACAATCGCCGAAGTCGATACCGGCGCGGTATGCTGCATTCAGTGGCTGTGCTTCCCGCGCCTTACGGCCGTCTGGCTTGCCGGGATAACGAGCTGGTGTGGTGTATGCGTTTCCCTACCTCGCGCTTACTTACACTAGGCAGATCAATTACTCGCCTGATATATATATTAAGAATGCCCACTCGCTTGATCAATACCCCGCTACCGGCTTGAGAACTGCAATAGGCGAGACACAGCTCCTCACTGGCATGTGTGGCGGAGCGGTGCGCTGCTGAGGCCGTCGCGTGGCGGCGGGGTGGGAGCGGCGGCGTCCTCTGTCGCCGGCCGCCGCGGCTCGGCCGCCTGACCGTGCGTCCTGACCTGACCAGACCTGACCAGACCTGACGCGTCCGTTGGCAGGATGTCGCCGCAGCAGATGACGCCGTACATGGCCGGCGGCTTCATGGGCGCTCCCATGATGGGCCACGTGATGCCCGGCCACCAGGGCCAGTACGGGCCGCCGCCGCCGCACGCGCCGCCGTCGCACCCGCACGCGCCGCACGGCCACCACCACCCGGCCGCCGGCGGGCCGCAGGAGGCGGCCGCCCTTCAGCGAGGTAAGAGCGCGCTCGGTCGTGCCGCCGCCCGCTCGTGGGCGCGGCCTTTGCTGGCGCCGACCACCGCCGCAGTGGACGCACCCGTGAAACCTAACCGCTACCGCGGGGCGACCGGGTCTCTTGTCTGCGATCGCCCTCTGCGGCGAAGATGTGAAGTGGAGCTGTGGACTTCCGGCATCATACAAGGGCGTGGCGCTGTGTGTGTGTCCTCCCCGCCCCCCCCCCCCCGCTCTGCTGGTGTCGGCTCAGTCTTGTGGAGGCGTGTAGCGATGTGGTGTTGTGGGCTGGGTGAGGGCGTGTTGCATTAGGGCGAAAACCGCCCCCGTCCGGGGGACAGGGGAGTTCATCTGTGTTTGTTCGTGAGCTTCAAGTTTCGACGTTGCGGTGGAATAACATTGGGCTGCCAGAATGAGTCGTTGCGCCAATCCGTTACTCTATTAGCCAGTAGGAAGTGTGCGGCTTCCTTGAAGAAGGAATTTCGTGACTCTCAGTTCGAAATGTGCTGGTGGTCCCCTTTTCCTTCACGTGTTTTGTCGACGATCAGATAATTATGGAAGACCCCGCGGCTCGGTCATCTTTTGGTTGGACCTTTCGGCGCTAGCGCAGCGTAGGCAGAATCAAGCACAAACCTGTGCCAACCACAGGTGTGCCAGAGACTTTCAGTCGCAGAGTGAGGGCTTTGCTATGCTGGATTTTGAGGGCTTTGCTGATGAAGATTGTGCCGTTTTCAGGTCACCACCAGGGCAACATGTATCCGTACGGCTACGGCCTGGTGCAGCAGCTGAACAGTGGCGCCATGCGACGGTGACCCGCGGAAAAGCGTCGCCGACGGCAGTAGCGTCGTCTGGCGGCCGTCACGCCAACTGCAACTGCGGCGCAGGTGGCGTCTGGGGCGAGTCCGGAGCCGTGCTGAGTTATGAGCGTCTACTGGCCGGGCCCGCAGAGTGGCTGTGTCGGAGCTCGCCGGAGTAAACAAATAACGAAGACCCGAGATTGCTGCACCGGCCGCTCGAGTATTTACGGCTGCGACTTCGATCCGAGCGTGCTGCGTCGAATGTATATTTTTGATGAAGCTGCCCCGGCAGCGCGAGAGGCCCCTGTTTGCGTGCCCGGCGGCGAGAGCGAGACGCGTAGTATGTGACTGACGGCGGAGCAGGGTCCCGAGTTCAAATATACTCCTGGCTTCTGTAGAAGCCGCAATGTGATAGACATGCCAAGGAGCTGCATACGTCCCGGTCTGGCTCGTCCTTGGAAATGTTCTCAGCGTGCGCGTGTGCTCTTGGATGCTCCCGGCGCGGGGAGGCAGTGTTATGGAGACGGTTGTGAGCGGTAATAGCTTTAGCACGTTACCTAGTAGCAAGACATAATAAACTCATGCAATTCTTTTCTGCAATGTGTGTGTTGAACTCGGGCGCATAGAGGGCCCACCAGGAAGGGCTCGGCATGACCCGCGGCTCGTCGCCCCGCCAGAGCCGGGGCGGTTACACCGGTACCGTCTCATAAGCAAGACTAGCGGAAGGTGACGTCCGTGGCGGACTGCCGCCCAGCGGTGCCGCTGGATTGGTGGCGTGCGGGGGTGCCGCGTGCGGCGTGGCGATCTGTTCCCACTGGCGTGCCCGCGTGCGTCGTAACGCGCCAATAGTAGTGGCGTGGGGAAGCGGTATGACGTCTCGCGCGTTATGCTCAGGGGCGATCGTCACGCCCAATCTGGGTACGCGTCTGGAGCAGAACGACGTCCAGGATTTTATTTATATGTAGTTGATAGACGTCACGCGGACAGTGTCGCCCTCACCATCAAGTGCGTGCGCTCCCGAGAATGTCCAAATCTGGCGTCGCGGCGGCCTTTCCGTCGCGGGTTAATTTTACCCCAGGCCCAAATGTCCGCATAAATAATCCCTACTGTCACTGAGTACAAAAGCTGCGATTAGCACTTGCTCGCCAGTCGTTCGAAGTAAAAGGAAATAAGACACGCCCGAGGCACCTAAGCGTGCGATCAGGCCACTTAAGACTCGTATAAAAGAGGGCTTCGGATGACGACTGGATTAAGCGAGAAGAGAAATATCCTGTGTGAAGCCGCGATTGTTGAGAAAGTAACGCGTTCGGCAAACAGCGTGACGTCGGCAGGTGCCCGTGGGACACGCCTCCGCCGCTGGTCTATTGTAGCTCGGGACTAGTGCGTGCGTTCGGCACCAAGTTCACGCACCCCGTGTTTGAACATGCTCTTACAAGGACGGTGATTCAGTGCGGTGCTCGACCTCGTGTGAGACTGCCTGCAACAGTCGGTGCCCCGTCAAGTTGCAAACATGTTGACCCTGCAAAAGCGAAATTAGCTCGATTGCTGTTTGTGCAACTCTGAGCATTTCTCCCACTCAAGATGGCGGACGTCGCCAGCTTCACTGCTAATTAATTACCTTATTTTGATCTGGATGACGTAGAAGGCCGTGTAAAAGCTCTTTAGGGGAGTTATGAGTGGCGAGTCCCTTTCTGGATTTATTTTTGGGTTTCGAGGCCTAATCCAACGCCAACTCAAAGGTCAAATATCGAACTCAGAGAGGACCCCTGACCTACGCACAGTGTCACAGCACCTACGAGACCTTGAGCGCACTTGTACCAGCCAGTACCTGCCACGCCCCTCTACTTCTACTCACAATAATTATCACTGTGTACATCTCGCTCCTCTTCCTTGACTGGCGTTCATCTGCTTCCTGGTGCAGCGGCTATAGCACACGATTTCTCGTGAACTATTATAGCAGTCTGTTCGCCAGTACAACCTCTGCAGCAGAACGGCGACATTGAGCTGTTTCCTTTACGACTCGCCCACCAGGCTACGCAGCTGCAGCGCTGCAAAGGCTTTTTAACCCGAATATGAATACTGAATACTTTTACTTTTTTATGTATATATACTTTCACTGAATACTTTACTAATAATACTACTAATACTACTAATACTTTTACTGAATACTTTTTATATATATTATAATAATAATAATTTTTTAACCTGAATACTGAATACTTTTTAACCTAAATAGTCCACTGTCGTCAGGCTCAGGCAGCAGTGCACTCGGCGTGGATGTCGAAAGACTGCAAGAATGAAGAGTCACGGCCTCAGTCCACTGTTGTCAGGTTCAGCCAGCAGTGCACTAGGCGTGGATGTCGGAAGTCTGCAAGAATGAAGAGTCACGGCCTCAGTCCACTGTTGTCAGGCTCAGCCAGCAATGCACGAGGCGTGGCTGTCGAAAGACGGCAAGAATGAAGAGTCACGGCCTCAGTCCACTGTTGTCAGGCTCAGTCAGCAGTGCACGCGGCGTGGCTGTCGAAAGACTGCGAGAATGACGAGCTGGCCGGAAGGGGGCGTTTCAATGCTCAGCAGGACCGACGTGACACGGGCACTGCCCCGAAGCCTAAGACACTGATGGTGCTCGGGGCAATGACCGACACACCGCCTGACAGCCAGACATCCTTCTGTCTACGCTGACGTGTCACCGGTTGCTGATGCTGATGCGCTGATGTGCTCATGTACCACCGGACTCTCAGTGCTCTCGGTATGCAGCGCACCCATTATTTCACAGTCGACCTCCACTTGTATCAGACTGCATGTCTGGTCTAATCCAAAAGCCCTCAGCTCCTGACCAACCTCGTGGTTCATGGTTCATGGTTCGTGGTTCATCACGTGCATCACACGGGTATGATGCACGCTCCCCAGTGTCCTGGGCTGTGCAGGGACACTGATGAGGGTATCTGTCGTTTGCGCAGCTATTGAAGAAAATGAAACATCTCTGAATAATGTCATGCAAGAAAACTAGGCCAGAGATGACAAAATATGAATTTTGTCATACAAATGATGCAGCACGCAGCAAAACAGATAATCTTCACGCAAGTACGGCATAAACGTGGAGGTAAGTGTAATCATAAATGTTGACGTAAACGCTGACTAGCTCAACCAGCTGTACACAACCGGACAGCACATCGCGGGTTTCATCGCCTTCGTTTGTTGTATTCATGAAACATCTCTTAGAAAGCTTCCCTAAAACTTGCTGTTTCCATTTCAAATGTGATATTATTCCGGCTGACAGCGGTGCTGACCGCGCACCACGGCGAGGGCAGGCTGCCTGCCGGGCCGCGCACTTCTGAGCACATGAGATCTCAGCCGGGATCTGACGTCATACCCCGCGCCCGTTGTATTTTGCTGGCGACCGCCGCCTGGGCTACTCGGCAGAGGCGGAGGCAGGGGGAGACTGAAGGAGTCACAGCCCGTTCTCTGTAGGCGGCGGGGTCATTTGAGCCGAAGGCTCGAGGACATTGTGGCAGTTAAACGCGCGCCCGGGTGGCCGGTTGGATACCGTTCGCTCGGGTGGAGGGTCAATTTGCCCCCCCCCCCCCTGAGATCTCAGGAACTAAGAAAGCTAGAAACACCGAATTCGCAGGGTATGTTGGCTGTTACTGAACAAGCTTAGGTCAAGGCTTGAGGTCCCTAGGCCATGATTTTATAGTCAAATAACGTCGAACAAGGTCAGTTTCCGGGTTGGCCTCTAAAGTGACCCTAGAACCTAGATACCTGTTCTAGGCAGGAGGTCACATGCTCATTTTAGGTCAGTGATCTTGTTTGACCATTCGAAGATCATGGTGACCAAAATCATACAAGACTGCTTTGAACTTTGCATTTGAATAAGCGGGAAAGATTACGCTTGCCAGTATGTTCCTAAAAACAAAATATTGACCGGGTTCATTGTAGGTCAGTGACCTATTCTGACCTTTAAGAAGTCCATGGAAGATGCATAGTGCAGTTTCTGTTATTAATAAATTCGAAATAAGCATCAGAAACTACCCCTTGCAGCAAGCCCTAGAATAATAAAACAGATTGGTTTTAACCTTGGTCTGTCCTTCAAAACTGGCCTTAGGTCAACGGAATTCGTTCGATATATTGTTGTGTTACATAATAAAATATCTCAGAGATGTTTACCTTCGCCTAACACTCCATTGTTGCATCAGATTGAACGATTTTCTAGAAACTGACTTCGCAGAATCTATGGCCTGACCTTGACCTGCCGCAGGTCAGTGACCTTACGAGATACATCTAAATTTATTAATACCAAACGATCCGCTATTCAACTGTCTACAACTATGCAAAATTTGGCGTGGCTGCGCCCCGTCGTCCGGAAATCGTTCTGGAAAAACCTTCAGCGGGGTCAGTTTGACCCCAGCCCGGGCGCATGTCAAGACGACCGCACGACTTCTAAAAGATGACAACGAGCCGAAGCTTCAACGTGGAGCCCTAACAGGTTCCTCAAATACAACTGCGTCCCTACCACATTTCTGAGATTCATACACGCGTCTGTGAGCGTTCTGACGTTTTTCTCTCAGCACATGAAAGAGTTAACAAGATCACGCGCGTATGAGGATGTACACGCGAGGTTAGGCTTTCACCGGGGGCGTCGTCCCAGAAACGCGCTGGATGAAATTCAGTCTCTGAAAGAACCGGATCCGCACGCTGCTCTTCACTTTGTCAAATATGAGTACCTCTCAATGGTCGACCATCTTTGCGAGATTTTGACTTCACGGGCGTATGCGGGACTTCACGGTGGGAGGGGCATAATGTTAAGTTTACACTGAAACCGAGTTAAGCGTGTTACAAACGCGTCAAGTTTGTTGCATAACAAGAAACAACACTGCGGGCTCTTAATCAACGAGTCTTTCTTATCTTCCCTTTTAACTTTAACTCTAACTTAACGAATCCACCCTGAAGTCTATCTTTACCGAACACCAGGGTTGGCTTTCAGTAACGCGTATCCCAACGCATGCAAAAACAACTCTAAAGGCATAAGGTTTAATATATTGATGAGGTATGAGGCTATAAGGGTATGATGGACTAGCGAATGAGGGTAATACGATAACGCATGCGCCTCCGGGCCACCATGCGCGTACGGCCCAGGTTGGTGGACACTATTGTAGGAAGAATGTGCGTACGGCCCTGGTTGGTGGACACTGTATAGCAGGAATATGCGTACGACCCTGGTTGGTGGACACTATATAGGAAGAATGTGCGTACGGCCCGGGTTAGTGGGCACTATTAGTAAAAATATGCCTACGGCCCGGGTTGGTGGACACTATATAGCAGGAATATGCGTACGGCCCTGGCTGGTGGACACTATATAGGAAGAATGTGCGTGCGTCCCGGGTTGGTAGACATTATATAGCAGGAATATGTGTACGGCCCTGGTTGGTGGACATTATATAGCAGGAATATTCGTACGGCCCAGGTTGGTGAACACTATCTAGGAAGAATGTGCGTACGGCCCGGGTTGGTGGACACTATATAGTAGGGATATTTGCGTACGGCCCAGGTTGGTGGACACTATATAGGAAGAATGTGCGTACGGCCCAGGTTAGTGGACACTATATAGTAGGAATATGCCTACTGCCCTGGTTGGTGGACACTATATAGCGGGAATATGCGTACGGCCCTGGCTGGTGGACACTATATAGGAAGAATGTACGTACGGCCCGGGTTGGTAGACACTATATAGCAGGAATATGCGTACGGCCCTGGTTGGTGGACACTATATAGCAGGAATATGCGTACAGACCTGGTTGGCGGACACTATCTAGGAAGAATGTGCGTACGGCCCGGGTTGGTGGACACTATATAGCAGGAATATGCGTACGGCCCTGGTTGGTGGACTCTATATAGGAAGAATGTGCGTGCGGCCCGGGCTGGTGGACACTATATAATAGGGATATTTGCGTACGGCCCAGGTTGATGGTCACTATATAGGAAGAATGTGCGTACGGCCCGGGTTGGTGGACACTATATAATGGGGATACTTGCGTACGGCCCAGGTTGGTGGACACCATATAGCAGGATCTGAAACCTCTGAAGCTCTGCTTGATGCAATGAAGAAAGACCTTGAACTCATGGTATTTCAACATTAAGTGTTGGGAGTTTTTCTCTCAACACGATCGACCTGAGGTACGCCAGGACGTACTGCCCTGGGACGTACTAGTCAGTGACGCTGTCAACCAAGTGTTGGCTATACTGGTGAAAATCAATGTTTTGAAGCTCTACATTCTGCTTATGGCTAGGAGTTATCAAGGCCAAGCGAAAATGACATTTAAACGCTGAGTCATGTGAAGTATAGGAAATGTTCCGAATATGTACAGACACCGCCCATATGATAAAAGCTAACAGATAACTGGAGTTCCCGCATCCGATACACGGTGATGTGCTGAAGGATGCACAGAGCAAGGGTGGCTAACCCGGAAGGTCACGAGCACCCACACCGAGAACAGCTTCAGAAAATTACTTGCCGCGAACGGCAGGCGCCGTGAACGTTGCCCATACATCACGAGCCTCCAGGCGGATCGTCCCCGCGTGCTGACACCAGATGAGTGGTAATAACCTAAGGGCTGCTTGAAATCCACGCGGCTAAACCCAAAGGAATCGATGTCCCGCACCGAATGGAGGGATAAGAGGCTTACAGTTGCTGCAATCCGAGATTCCAAATACTTTTCGTCCACTATTTTTTGAAGGATGAATAGGTCTTTACCCCCTAATTCTTTGTGGCAATGTCTCTTGGGGGTCCTGTATTTCCACATAAGTCTCCTGAAAATGAGAAATCAGGCTGGGGAATCGTGGTTATTTGCTTTTTGACGCATGGAAAACTGATCTGTAAGCTGATCTCGTCTCCCCTCGTTCTGTCCTGTCCCGTGCGGTACCGTCCCGTCACGTCCCGTCCCGTGCCATCCCGTTCCGTGCCGTCCCGTCCCGTGCCGTTCTGTCCCGTGCCGTCCCGTCCCGTGTCGTTCTGTCCCGTGCCGTCCCGTCCCGTCTCTCTCCGCCCCTTCCCGTCCCATCCCATCCCAACCCATTCCATCCCATCCAATCCTATCCAATCCATTCAGTTCCATCCCATCTCATCGCGTCCCGTTCCGTCCCGCCCGGGTAAAAATGAAAATTCCGTTGGTTGCGTAAAGTGACAGGGCATGGCGGGGAAAGACATGAGCGGATAGGGCAGGGCAGAACTGACGGAGAGGGTAGAGCAGGGCAGACCTGACTTCGGAGAGGAGCGGGCAGGGCAGGACTGACACCGGAGAGGACAGGGCAGGGAAGGATTGACATGAGAGAGGACAGGGCAGTGCGGGACTGACATTGGAGAGGACAGGGCAGGACAGGACTGACATCGGAGAGGATAGGGCAGGACTAGGACTGACCTTGCCGGGTTCTGCCAGCCGTCCCCTCGCCTTCCTGGTCCTGCGTCCTATACACTGCACTGTGCTGTGCCGTGCTGCGCCGTGCTGTGCTGTGCTGTGCTGTGCTGTGCTGTGCTGTGCTGTGCTGTGCTGTGCTGTGCTGTGCTGTGCTGCGCTGTGCTGTGCTGTCCCGGCCAGTGCGCAGCCTGGCCCTATTCGTGAAGTATTGCCTCTTAGTATGCTGCATGGACCGGGCTACACCGTTCACTATTTGCTATCGCGAGGCTTCTTTGTTGGCCGGCGGCAACTACGGCAGACGCTAAGTAGTCCATTTTTTACGTCTAAAAAAATTCCAAGACCGAGCAATGAACACTACCTTACACCCAAATCGAACAACATGTCACGAAACCAGACCTTGATGCTGGGCTCTGCTAGCGCTCGTAAGCGCTGCGGGTCTTTGATCGTTCCGTTCCGCAGATATCACATCAGATACGGAATATCCACTGCAGCCCAGGCTTAACATCTCAGGAATACGCTTCGTCAGGGTTCTGGCAACTCTGCTGGCCCAGGTGCAGTGTCTCAACCGCCGACCAGTCGGTGGGGTGTACTTAAGTCAGGAGCAGTTCTCCGGACAGTGTCACACACTCACGTGAGTGCAGAGCAGTGACATTGGTGTCACAGTGACCCGGACCGTGTCACACTGCGTACTGATCACACCCACGCGAGTGCAGAGCGGTCCTTCGAACCGTGTCACACTGTGTGCTGTGTCACACCCACGTGAGTACAGAGCGGTCCTTCGAACCGTGTCACACTGTGTGCTGTGTCACACCCACGTGAGTACAGAGCGGTCCTTCGAACCGTGTCACACTGTGTACTGGTCACACCCACGTGAGTACAGAGCAGTCCTTCGAACCGTGTCACACTGTGTGCTGTGTCACACCCACGTGAGTACAGAGCGGTCCTTCGAACCGTGTCACACTGTGTGCTGTGTCACACCCACGTGAGTACAGAGCCGTCCCCGTTCCTCCAGGATGAGCCTCCTCCACACGTGCTGCCGCGGCTGCCGCCTGAGGACCGCCTCCCTGGTCATGGCCATCACCTTCCTAGTCGTGAGCGCGTGTCTGATGCTGGCCGTCGCCTGCGTGGGGCTCCACATGACGGTCGTGAAGATCTCTGGAAATCTCAGCTCTCTGGACGACAAGCCCAACAGCGAGGCGGACACGAGGGCCATCGGCCTGCTCCTGCTGCTGTCGAGCACAGTTCTTCTACCCTCGGTCGCCATCAACAGCGTCTTGGTCCTCGGCGTGAGGATGGGCTCCCGCCGCATGGTCCTCGCCTGGCTCATCCACTGCGCCCTCCTCTTCAGCGTGCTAAGCCTGGCCACCATCACCATACCGCCGACGCTAGCGGCAACAGGAGCCGGCTTTGTGTGGCTGCTTCCTATGCCGGCTATGCTGTGCGTCTGCGCGCTCCTCTGGCTCTACTGGGCGCTTGTGCTAGCGTCGGACAGGTGGATGCGGCTGCACGGCACCGGCTGCCGCTTACGTGGGGATCTGCAGTCGAAGGAGATACTGCGGACCTGCGCCGGAGGAGACACTGCGAGCCCACATCCGCAGAAGACGCCGCAGACCTGCGCTGGAGGAGACGCTGCGGACCTACGTCCGCAAGAGACGCCGCAGACCTGCACCGGAGGAGACACTGTGGACCCACATCAGCAGGAGACGCCTCAGACCTGCGCTGGAGGAGACACTGTGGACACACATCAGCAAGAGACGCCCCAGACCTGCGCCGAAGGAGGCACTGTGGACCCACATCAGCAGGAGACGCCCCAGACCTGCGCCAGAGGAGACACTGTGGACCCACATCAGCAGGAGACGCCTCAGACCTCCGCCGGAGGAGGCACTGTGGACACACATCCGCGGGAGACGCCTCAGACCTGCGCCGGAGAAGACACTGCGGACCCACATCTGTGGGAGACGCCGCAGACCTGCTCCAGAGTATCGCCCGCAGCAGTACCGCCCCGCGGCACTCCCTGAACGCGCTCTGCAGGCCAAGGCGGACTGGCCACCATGCGGGAACGGACCGCAGAGCCGCGTATACTGTACGCAGATGTGCAGCGTGCAGGATACGCCGCCAGCGTGCTGTGTACGCCGCAAGCGTGCAGGATACGCCACCAGCGTGCAGGATACGCCGCCAGCGGGCAGGATACGCCGCCAGCGGGCAGGATACGCCACCAACGGGCAGTATACGCCGCCAGCGGGCAGGATACGCCGACAGCGTGCAGGATACGCCACCAGCGTGCAGTATACGCCGACAGCGTGCAGTATACGCCACCAGTGGGCAGAATACGCCACCAGCGTGCAGAATACGCCACCAGCGTGCAGGATACGCCACCAGCGTGCAGAATACGCCGCCAGCGTGCAGGATACGCCACCAGCGTGCAGAATACGCCGCCAGCGTGCAGAATACGCCGCCAGCGGGCAGGATACGCCACCAGCGTGCAGGATACGCCACCAGCGGGCAGGATACGCTAGCAGCGGGCAGGATACGCTAGCAGCGTACAGGATATGGTCCGTTCCACTGGTCCATTTGCGTGCATCGCACGCTTCAGCATGCACCTTCTGTCATGAGAAAATCCATATGTGAATAGGTTAAATACGGGTCGTCGCAGCGCTGCTCGTCGGGGGAGGGGAGGGGAGGAGGGAAGGGACGGGGGAGGCTGGAACAACCGCCGTGTGAGATGCCGAAAGTGAGCGGCGTAGATGAGCACAGACGATTGGGCGTTTTGGGCGTGCCTAAAATACGGTACGGTGGGTCGCGGAGTGCATGAGGAGTGGAGACGTGAGGGAGGGTGCTTCAAATGGCCCGTGTCAAGTGGGTCCCTCGCCAGAGGGTAGGCAGGTACTGCAGCTGCACGCGGCACCAGCCTCCATGGTTGCATGTGTACCCGACCTTTTTTCTGCCGGCTGGAATAGCTTAGATCGGCCGACTCCGTGCATTGGCCAGCCGTGATTAGCGCTGATATTACTGCCCCGGGCACCACACGGGCGCGCGCCAGCACGCGACCCGACAATCACGTGACCACTGACACCTCAGGGCTCGAAATGGTCAGCCAGCTGACCCAGCGGCTTTCCAGACAGTCTGCGTCGCAGCCCGCACGAAACAGCATTCCAGCCCGAACGAAATGCATCCTTTCTGCATTCCACACCACTGCAAATCAAGCTGCGAAAAGCGATGGCAGGGCAAAAACAGCCGTGTCTCTCACACACACTCAGAAGCAACTCAGCCACCGCTCACAAAACAGCGAATCAAGACGCACGGCGGGCAAGTTGATTGGCCTTCGCAGCACGGTGCTGCGTCAGTCGCGCGTGACTGGGCACATTGCAGGTGTAGCGGGCGCACAGCCCAGGCTGACGACAACAGACAAGAGGTACGGGCGTCGACTGGGCACGGGTACGGAACGGGTGGTACAGTCAGATGTGACCGGACACGGGGTACATGTACAGAGCGTAGCGTGCAGTCGCACAGAGCTGGACACACCACGCAGATGCCATTCAGGTATACGTGGCCGGCACGTGGTACATGTGTAGCTCTCTTTCATCAGACACACGTGATCGAATAAAGTACACCGCCAAACGCAGGCTGAGCTTCCTCGGCCTGGTCTGCCCCGGGTGATCCGGACTCGAGGCCACGTCTGCCGGCTGAGGCGCCGCTGCAGGCGCGCGGCCGGTCTAGGTTGTCTCTCGCGGCAGAGGGTGGACGGGTCTGGTTAGGCTAGCACGCACTTGGAGTCAGCACCCAGAGATCATCAGCAACGGAAAACGCGAATCCTTTTCGGCATGGCTTTTACATAGATTTTTGGCCAGGATGTCCAGGACAGTAAGCATCACACACACACACACACACACACACGCTCTGAGTTTCCCAATGGGGTGACATGCCAATGTTCCCGATTTTTCTATATCAATGTGACAATTAAGGTACAATTAAGGTATTAAGGTACCCTTGACTAATACAAGGACCTTCCACTGGCTTGTTGTCGACCCTTTCACTGTCATTTGGTGTGCCTATGAGGCCCCTGACTGATGCAAGAACCCTTCTGACATGTGGGGTCCAGTCTCCGTACTTGTTCGCCACCGTCATCCCTAATTGCTCCCTGGGGGCCAGCCCAAGGCCGCTTGCCGACGGAAGGTCCCTGCTGAGCAGCGTAGGACCACTCATGTTTTTAGGGTTTTCGACCAATGCAAGAGGTCTTCTGACTGACGTTCGCCGGCCCCGGCTTTGGCCTTATTTGGGAAACAGGATCCCAGGCCGTCACGGGGCCAGCTATTCAATCTTGACTGTCTCTGATCGGTATTGTAGCCCTCATTATTGCAAAGGGCCCTCGGTCGGCGGAAACCCTGACTAGCATTTCAGGACCTCGACCCGGCAGCGCCGGGGTCCCTTGTTCCTTGCCCCGTCAAGAGCAGAAGGTCAATGCCGTGTCAAAAATTGTTGCCGGCACCTCCCGACGTGCCGTGCAATCGTGCTTAATTTTCAGCAGTCTCCGGGGCATTCGTCGCGCGTGTTTCGACACCAAGAGCACGTCTCTTGCATGTCTGCTCTCTGAGTGGAGAGAAGCCAGCCGAGTTTCTGAGTTTTGGGACCGCTTTGAGGGGCATGGCACGGTACATCAGGCGCCTCTGGACGACGGCCGGCAACGATCAACTGATCGCCGGCAGCGGGCAGGACAGCTGCCATATTTGCCGGAATCATCAGCGCTTTTATGGATCCGACCAGCACCGGTATTTGCTCAAAACGCACACAACCGCATGCCAACTAGTATATTCAGGACGTAAACAAGGATCATGTCTACACAAATTTCACGTTGCTTCGCTGCACAGTTTCGTAACACTGACATGCGAAGCTGCGGCCGTCACCTGTGCCCCTTGCCTACGCCCCTTGGTAAGGGACCGAGGTACACTGGTAATGCCCCCGCCTTGGACCCATGCGTGGCCGCGCTGACAGCAGGATAGACTTGATCACAGCGCCTCACATCAAATCTGCTTATTCCGGTCGATTGCAAGCTGTAATCAAACGGCTGACCCCCCTCCCCCCTCACACACACAGGCACTGCTCTACCACTCAACTCAAATTCTGGTAACGCCTCCGCCGGGCCAGACATCGACATGAAACCAAGGGAGAAGGGAAAGACAGAACACGTCTGCCCCGAGTCTCAAATAGGCCAAGTCGATACGCTTTACGACCAACGCTGCCCTGGCCGTGGGGTTGTCAACGGTCTGGTAATGCAGCATGTCCTGATCCGGGCCCTGGTCCAGGTCCTGGTGCTGGTCTGGCTTCAGGTCATTCATCGGGTCATCAGATCAGGTCATTCATCAGGTCATCAACGGCCGCCGGTGCGGATAGCCATCCAGGCTCACAGTTCGTTGACTCACCTGGGAAAGCCACGAGGCTGTATCAGAACCTGCTGCACTACCAGGCGGTTCAAAAGTCCGCGCTCGACTGAGGATGTATCAGGACCTGCTGCACCACCAGGTGGTTCAAAAGTCCGCGCTCGACTGAGGCTGTATCAGGACCTGCTGCACTACCAGGTGGTTCACAAGTCCGCGCTCGGCTGAGGCTGTACCAGGACCTGCTGCACTTCCAGGTAGCTCACAAGTCCACGCTCGGCTGAGGCTTTATCACGACCTCCGGGACTGCCAGGCGGTTACAAAGTCCGCGCTCGGAGGAGCGTCGGCCGTTGTATGGCACAATGTGACCTATTTTAGGCTATAAGAGCCCACACGGTCGCGTTCCGTCTGGCTTCGGCTAACGCCAGCGACAACGAAAGGCGTCAGTGACCTCGAAGCTGTTGTCTATGTTAGTGCAAAGCAATGTTAAGGATGCTGCGTTGTTCGCCAGCTGGGACACGGCAATGTCGGGTCTGATGCATGAGGCCCCCTGGGTAGTGTTCCAGCTCCTTCACAACAGTGGTAGCGGATGGCGAGGCAAGCTACTCGAGGAGCGAGGAGCCCAGCGACGGCTACACGCTTTATCGCAATTTTGAGCGATGTGCAAAACGTGCCACTGATATCTCAGACGAACCTTCGTCACCGACTGAGATCTTTGCATGTCTGTTTATTGGTGACGGTGGTCAGCTGCTGGGGGTTCGCCGGGAGGCGGGGGCTCACCTACAGCCGGTCAGCACTCTTAACGCGCCCTCGGGTGGGGGTGGGGGGGGGGGGCAAATTGACCACCCCCAAGGTTTTCCCGGAATGGTTTCCGAACGGCGCAGCGGAGCCGCGCCAAATTTTGCATAGCCGTAGCATAGCCACAATTGAGTAGCAGATAGTCTGACATAAAGATCTAGATGTATCTAGTGAGGTCGCTGACCTATGGCAGGTCAAAGTCAGGTCATAGTTTCAGCTAAGGCACGTTCTAGGAAATCGTTCAATCCGTTCAAACAATGGAGTGTTAGACGAAGCCAGACATCTCTGAGATACTTTCTTAGGGAACACTGCAATAGAATAAACAAATCGCTCATCCAAACGCAAAACTAAAAACATTCATGTATCATTTTGGACATCATGACCTTTAAAAGATAAAGCAAGGTCACTGACCTTTACTGAGCGTGTGAAATTTTGCTTAGAACACTTGCCTAGGTTCTAGGGGCCCTTTGGAGACCAATCTGGAATTTTAGCTTTTTGACCTTATCTGACCTGAAGATCATGACCTAGGAATTTCAAACTCTGACCTAAGTGAGTTCACATACAGTTCAACACACCCTGCGAATTTGACGTCTCTAGCTCTCTTCGTTCCCGAGATCTCAGGGATGAAATTGACCCGCTCCATCCGAGCGAATGGTATCCAACCGGCCACCTGGGCGCGAGTTAAAAAGTTAAACAAGGTCACTGACCTTAACTGAACGTGCGACATTTTTCTTAGAACAGTTGCTAAGGTTCTAGGATCTTTGGAGACCAATCTGGAATTTGACCCAAAGTTCATAACCCAGGAACCTCAAACTTTGACCCAAGATATTTTACGTACAGGTCAACACACTGTGAATTTCGTGTCTCTAGCTCTCTTAGTTCCCGAGATCTCAGGGGGGTCAAGTTGAACCCCACCCGAGCGAAGAGTATCCAACCGGCCACCCGGGCGTGTGTTAGTAGGCGTGTGCTACAGGTTCCGATGTGAAGCGACGTCCAGTCTGAGATATGTTGATGATTATTGGTTGATGGAGTAATGATTCAACGAGAGGGTCTGGATGACACGCATTGCCGGCCCCTCGGAGTAAAAGTTGTTTGAAACTAGCGAGCTTTAGGCTCTTTGCGTTCTCCTTAAAGATACGTAAATATGGACAAAAGCGACACCGCTGAACTCGGCTAGACTCGGAGAGCCACACAAACTCTGAGCGGGGAAACTTTTCTGAAAATAGTTTTCTGGAAAGGAAAAGAAGTACTTTTCTGAGACGCGCTACTGACTCGTGCTGCCATGCCGCTCAGCGATCAGCCAGCCTCGTCATCCCAGCGCAGTGTCTCACGTCTGTCTGTTGATGTCGGGGCGCAGTGTCTCACGTCTGTGTATTGACTTCAGGGCGCAGTGTCTCACGTCTGTGCGTTGATGTCGGGACGCATTGGCTCAGTCTGTCTGTTGATGTCGGGGCGCAGTGTCTCACATCTGTTGATGTCAGGACGCATTGGCTCACGTCTGCGTGGTGATGTCGGGGTGCAGTGTCTCACGTCTGTGTGTTGATGTGGGGGCGCAGTGTCTCACGTCTGTCTGTTGATGTCGGGGCGCAGTGTCTCACGTCTGTGCGTTGATGTCGGGACGCGGTGTCTCACGTCTGTGTATTGACTTCAGGGCGCAGTGTCTCACGTCTGTGCGTTGATGTCAGGACGCATTGGCTCACGTCTGCGTGGTGATGTCGGGGTGCAGTGTCTCACGTCTGCGTGGTGATGTCGGGGTGCAGTGTCTCACGTCTGCGTGGTGATGTCGGGGTGCAGTGTCTCACGTCTGTCTGTTGATGTCGGGGCCAGTGGCTCACGTCTATGTGTTGATGTCGGGGCGCAGTGTCTCACGTCTGTGTGGTGATATCAGGGCTAGTGGCTCACGTCTGTGTGGTGATATCAGGGCTAGTGGCTCACGTCTGTGTGGCGATGTCAGATGCGCAGACATCCCCCCCCCCCCGGTCCCGACCGCATGTCAAAAGGTCATCCAGCGCGTAGATCAACCTTTGGGCTCCTCAAACACATGCTGCTCTCGAGAGGACGCGTGCGCAGAGGCGTCTCCAGCGATGCCAGCGGTGCGTCCACGCAAGAACGCGCAGTGGCGCCGGCGCGGCCAACCTCCCGCGGGCCAGGCATCACGCCCCGATGCCCTACACACTCACGACCCAAAACTACAGAGCAGGCGTTCGGTGCAGCTCAAGCAGGCCACGACCCAATGCCCCTCCCCCGCCGCCGCCCCGCCCTGGATACGCCCATTTCGTCTGTTCCTGGTTGGGTTGTCTGGCAACGCGCGCTGCCAGATCGCGTGGCTGATCTCTATCCGCAGGGCTTATCTAGACATATCTCTAAGCAAGATAAACATGCCATCGATACGTGTTTGATAAGATAAGATTCGTTTCGTATCTGATCGCTACGATGCGTGCCAAATCTACTCCGGTCCAACTCATCAACGCACTCGGTCCTTCTCTCCGCGCATAATACAGATGCACTAGAGCCGTTTCTGCCAGCTTCACCGAACACAAAGCACCACAACAGTCCGCAACTTGTACGTTTTTGCCCTGTGGTCCAGAATGGCTGTTCATCCTTAGTATCGTCCTGGTAGCGTCCTGCCCCTAAACAGAGTCCTTGCCAGCGCCAAACGCTTTTTTCGTGTTTTCACTTTTTCACTTTTCGGGATTTCGTGGCCGGGATCCTCATACCGGCCACCCGAGCACATCTTCCGCAAAAGTTTTTACGAAACCCTGTGACAACTTCGCCCGGTTACACCGTTCACAACGTCCAATGGGCACCGTTCCTATTTCAGGAAAGCCTTCTGACTAGTTGCAAGAATTGGCATTCCCTTTTATTACTCTGGTCTTTGTAGAAGTACATCTCGTATTGATGTCGGTCACATTAGATTTAATACAGCGTGTCGCACACGTCACTGCATTCGACGACGAAAGAGCAAATGTGGCAGTAGTTGCCCTTTGTTTCCTTCAGTTAACAACCCGAGCCCCCGTGCGGTGTGGCACAAATGTAATCACCCGCACCTCGGACTCGGGCTGTCAACCGGCTGGCTGCGGCCGAGTGGCCGTGACTAACACTGCTGCGTTGGTCGTGCTGGTCCGGTTTCAATCTTCGGTGCCGGCATCAAGGTGATGCCGGCCCGGACTGACAGACAGGGAAACGCGTCCAGAGAGGGACGGATCACGAAGAGCAAAGAACACTGCGCTATCAGGTTGCACAAATAGTATATTAGCGAAATGGCTCGGTTCAACTACCACACTTGACAGTGGCAAGCATCTGCCTAGTTCCGGCAGTCAATATGCCAATAGCGGCCAAACAATGGTCATACTGTCAACCGTTCTGTGGTAGGCATATCATTAATATCATTACCTAATATTAACAGAGCAGCGAAGCTGTGGGAACGCACACAGTTCTCACCCGACGCACAATGCCACACACACACAACAGCACTCGTTGGCGCCACCTATTGGTGACCCACACGACAAAGATTTGACCTCGTGCCGCTACAAGTGGTTACAGCCATCTCTCAGGATCTGTTCATCACATGCTGGGGTTGACATGGCGCAAGATCTGCATCGTAATGATGCTTAATGAGACTTGCCACTCTCTTGCGTCTCTCGCATGCCTAAATCCTCGGTGACAGTCACCCGACCCGATGCGGCTGGTTGCCTCCCACCCCATTCTAGCGTGCTTGACGCGCATCGATGACGTGCTTCTTAACAAATAAAGCTCAGGGTTCCGTACAGTGTAAGGCGCTTGCTCAATCAATGGTTAGGAACCTCGTCATGGTTTTCGTTTGTCAATATAATGTACTTGAGCCTTCGGTCAAGTTGATTAGCTGTTGCCGTAAGTGGGGTCACAGATGCCAAAAACGGAACAAATGTATTAGTTCCTGCTGTTCAAACGATGTTCCAATCCTGGCCGATGGCTGCGCCACGTTTGGTAATATTCCCAATGCATTTTGACCATGGGCTATCACTTAACTCTAGGGCAAGGAGTCCAAGTGAGTGTTGCAGAATCTTTATTTCTGTCCGCGGCTTCCACACTTGACAACAATTTGACAGCAATGACTTCCATTATTTGACAGCGGTGCCACCGCCCCCTTGACTTAATTCTAACGCGCGCACAAAACAAGCGGTTTTGTGCATGACATGACAAAATGCGGACATGGCATGGTTTGGCACCCTTCTCAAAGGTACAAGATTCGATGTCACATTGTTTGTTACGCCCGTATTCTATTTCCGTCCAAGCGATCCCGTTCCAGTGGAAAGCTCACCGATATTTTTCCAATTTCATTACGCCGTCCTGGCCGTCCTTAGCGCTGAACATCACGGTCGATGAAGGTCACGTGTCATTTTAATCATCAATCAATGACTGAAAAACACACTTCAATATAGCTTACTTGTTCGGGTCATACGGCCAGGATTTAGAAATCAAGAAGCCTAATGCAACCGTGGAATTCACAATATAAGCTACCAGGAGTAGCTCCTTTGTTGTGACTTAAACGTTGAAACCATCTCCAAAAGTTAAGAAATACTGAATCACTGGCACGGGAACCCTTACTGAATAAGCCACACGGGAAGGAACCCGTGCAAATTCATGTTGTTGCAAACACTCAATGTTTGACGTTCCATCATAGTCCCGTTACTTAACTTACCAAAATAATAGAACGTAGGCTTGGTAAATAATGCACTTGTCCAGAGCGTAGACACGGCAGTTAAATATTTCTCTGTAAAGTGTAGCAGGGCCATAATCCCTCGAGTAATGGCGTTTAGGTCAGCACCAGGTCATGTTTTAGAGACCCGTGAAGACAAGTGACCGTGTCGCGGGCCGCGCTCTGGCGCCAACCTCATTCTTGCGCAACTTAACGTCAATAGTCCCTTCTTTTGGTGACGCTGCAGGCTGTTGCGACATGCCGTCTCTGTGAAGGACGTGCGCGGGCTCACCTTTTTCGAAGCTGGGTAAAGTGAGAGTCACTGAGGCTGCGTACAGAGCCAAGCACGCTTCCGTCTACCGCCCAACTAGGGGGTCAGCCTCGGTCAAGACTTCCGACAACATTTCTCGTCGATGGGCCACAGGCTCTGGTGGTTTCAAAAACGACAGGCTGGAACTGAAGCGCCTGAATGTGGCTCGAGTTTTTCTGTTCTGTTTGCATTCGACTTTTTCAGCTACGGTACCAGCAGCTTTCGCGGAAAGGGAAAGTTTGGAAGCGTGAAACTTTTAGCGCTTGGGTGTAGGGCGCAGTCACCCTGGGCCACCTGGCGCACTCCCGACCAGATGTCTCACCCCAAAATGCTTTTGCTGCATCATCATAACATGACAAGATGTTCTTGAAAAACATGTTCTTACACAACCTAAACATGTAAACATGCATCCAGTGTTATACAAAATGCCGTTGTTCAAAATAGTTAGCAAACAATAACCACAAAACTGTTGGTTATGAAAATAGTCATTCATTTTTTATCACGGAATAGATATCTAAATTAGTTAGTAAAACATTCAAAATAAATCACCTCAAAAGTTGGTTTAGTTGCATCATGGATTTGAAAGGTTTCAAGCTGCTTAACACAGTTTTGGGCCTGTGACAAATGTGGAATGCCCAGTTGTGTTGTTATCCACAGAAAGACATGGACGCTAGGGCAAACGGCCGCAGTTTTGGTAATCTTCCCGTCTCAGTCGCCTGTGATCACCATCAATCCTTTTCAGATTTATTCCGAGCTCTTTGAATGAGCTGATTTCTGAGATCAGAACCCAAGCTTAGCAGTGCATGTATGTCGCGTGAGTCCGGACCCCTGCCATCCGATCGTAAAATTCTAGGCGAAAAGAAGCATTCGATGGTGAAAGTTTGACGTGCCGAAAGGTCCAGCATGGTCCGCGCTGCTCTTTGACCTCAACTTACCTTTAGCGCGACCGCTGCCACCGGCCGCACGCCATACTGTCAAGAACAAACAACGAGTGTCTGAAGTGACTCGAACACACCCCGCCACAGGTGGGTGGATCGGAAGGCAGGCTCTCCAGCCAACTGAGCTCTCAGGACGGACTCACCGCTGCTGAAAGCTCTCCAAGACAAGTGTAATCCAGCTCGGCGATTGCCACTTTGTATGCCTCATGTGACCATGAAAGCGGAAAAACGACTGACTTACCAGTTTCTTCTATAAAAAGGCCTAGGAAATTGTGGTGACACTGCCAGCTTATTAAAATGCAGCGACGAGGCATTGTTGGGCTAAACGTTTATCAAAAAGTGTAGGCTGCAAATGTTATATCGTTTTAAGTTGTCCTTGACACGATAATAAACGTGATAGAGGCTCATCATTGCCGTAAAACACCCTTGTTTAACATTTCCTGCAGTCCTGAACTTCATTGCTGACAAAGCTGCTTGCCAAGTTCGAATAGCCAATGAGAGCCCAAACATTTTTTGCCGATTTTCTGGATGTGAATATGTCTCAGCCGTGATTCGGTATGATGACATATGCCGGTTGATTTCCGTTTGTCAACTGTGGTAATGTCGACCCGTACCCGCCACTCCGCCCGCTTATCCGTCCTGAACAGTGAGACACTAATGCGCAGCTTAAACCGACGTCGATTATCGCATAGAATAGATGGAGATCGGTGAGCAGAATTGCGTGAAGCTATTGCGAGGCAAAAAAAGATTGCAGCGACATTGTCTCGTGACAGCAGTAGGCAGTTTTCTTTGTTCATATGTCATCTCGACATGGAAGGCAGCTTCAAAGCTTCAAAAAACAATACAATCTGAGCCTCAGCAGAATCTTAAACACAGTGGTACAAAAAGCTTGACGAGGTGACGGGCATATATGAATAGTCTAGTGGTAGCAAACTGATTTCCCTCAAGCCGGAGCAACCGCCCAAATGGCCAGTGACATCATTTATGTAGAAACGTGTGGGTACCACGGTATGTCTTGTGATCAAAGGCCAACTGGGGATGCGAAGTAATGCTGCTAAAGCCATATCAAACATAGCTCTATTGCCAGGAACACAGTCTTGGAGCTTTTGTTGGTAAGGCGTGAAGCTTGTCGTTGTTATGTCTGCGCATCTAGATAGGCGAAACAGCGATATGACTATCATGCCATTGTCTAAAATCGTTGAGAATGAAATTTCTGGGACGTGGCTTTCATCGGCCTAAAATTTAGTAATAGACTTATTCCTCGGAGATAGACCAGGAGAATGGAGATATAGATGGGCTACCCATCTGTATCTATATATCTATCTATCTATCTATCTATCTATCTATCTATCTATCTATCTATATATATGTATATATATATATATGTATATATATATATATATATATATATATATATATATAAACCCATCTATTTCTCTATCCCCTGAGTTTTTCCGAGGATAAGTTTACTACTTCTGTCTGATCTGTGCGAATAATGCTCCTCGCAAATGCACTGAACAACTCACTGGACTAAAATTTCCATAAGCGAGCATGGAAATCGCATTTGTTATCTTCCCACGACAGTTGATATGCGTCGGCGAAATGCTTAAGGGAATGTTCCACATTTGTGTGCAGGTTTGAACTAAAAAAGTCACCTTGAAAATCATTCGGTACAGCTCACAGCCCTGTCCTTCTTAAGACCTAAGTCCGTCTAGACTCTGAGCTACACGCCCGTAAAGATGTCCAGACTGCCTTGAGGGGACTATTTCAAGGTCACCCAGACATCCATTACGCCATACGAACGTCAGTCAAATTCTGCCATTCTATTAGCCATGCGGTGATCAAGCTCAATAACGGTGTAATTGTCGGGTCGCTTACATCTAGCATTCATGAGCATGATTTCCAAACATAACACACGTCACTTTGCTATCAATCAATGTTGTGCAAGGTGCTATGACGTGATCAAACAATAACAGATTGAAGAAGCATGCTTACTAAACTGACAATTGTGTTGTCTAAAGTAGTCTTTTCCACTTATAAGTAAGCCTATAGTGATAAGTGACCATAGTTCATCTTATCTCATGCTTGTTTCAATATTTTCAACCGTCAAATATTTCCTTTAAAAGAGCGGATAGCGTTGTTGTTGCCCTTATCCCATAGTGTTACTGTTGTCCACATCCCAAAACGTTGTCGCTCACATCCCTAAACGTAGTCGTTGTCCACATTCCAAATTTGTTGATGCGGAAAGGCCGAGAAGTAGCTGTAAATATCATCCATTTGTTCCGTCTTACATACCTCACATGTTTTCCATTAACACACTCAGGCTTACACTCCTTAAAATGAAGCACCTAATTAGCGCACCCTTTGAATACTGATGACCAGATGTCCTACATTGTCAATTCAAGCTTGGCAAATCAAATACATAACGGAAGCAGCCAAAGCCTGGGGCTCAGCTAGATCCTCGTACCGCAACTTGACGGCGATAATGACGCGCCGCGTGCGTCGACGCACGCGCGTTGGCGATGGCTACTACCGGCAGGAGAACCGGAAGTGATGAACCAGGTATTTCATGCCGGGATATACCGCCCGTATTCGATCATGTCAACACTGCACGGCATGAAAGACCGATATCACGACAAACAGAACAAACAGTGCCTGGTCGCACTGCCACACCTCACATGCTATTGTCTGCCGTGCAGGCGTGCACACACAAACCCGTGCACGTCCTCAGGTCACCCTCACCGGCCCTCGCTGAGCACGACGCATCAGTTTTGGCCAGGCTTCTTTAACACTGTGCAGTATGCTTACCGGCGAGGTGGATGCTTAAAATATTGAGAGGGTTTGAGATGCATTCAGTTCCTGGGGTTCGTTGGTGGGTGAATCATCGATCAACACAAATTAATGTATTGCAAAGTCAAGTTTCATTTCGGTGCTGGAAATGCCAGCGGGGTTTTCATAACCGGAAACGCGCTTGAAGTGAATGCGAGGCATACATGCTCTGGGAGTACAGCTTTCAAGTCACGAGCGCTGTAGGATTTCGATTAACTTTTCAGATTTCCGTGGATTAATTACTTGTGCTCGTCATATACCACTGACATAAAAGGCTTGGGAAGCCTTTCTTGCATTCTGAATGCCAATCCTGACCTGCACTTCCCGCGCTTAAACTCGTTGCTAATAATTACAACCGCGCACGGGACGCCGTGCGTGTAGATCACACAGCCGTTACATTAATGCCACCGGGTGATCTTCATCAGAGAAGGAATGACAACGCACTTCTCTTGCGAGATATTTGCACTCATCAATTATATCCAGCTGCCTAGATTCGTTAAATACAAGTTAAATACACACAATGACCATCAAGAACGTGACACCAGTCGTAACCTGAAATAAGGGACGGTCAAGCGCACAGGTCTGTGGTGCAAATGTCTTTAATAGATGACGATGTTGGCGAACACGGCGTGTGATATGACAGCCATGGAAATAAGTCGCCAGAATCCCCTCCTGTTGACAGCAGCGTCTGACACGATGTGATATTACCCGATCATGATAAAATAACGGATAGGTCACGCTGCATTATTCATATGGTCTTCTGCAGTACGAACAAGTGTTCACCGCAGGATTTTACTCTGCTTCGCTTCCCAGCAATCCTACGTGAATGTCTGGCACCCGGCCTAAGGGTGTCCGTTCGGTGGGCTCTGTTCGGTGGGCTCTGTTCAGAGCCCACCGTTCGGTGGGCTCTGTTCACGAGTTGATGTGTCATTTTGTGAAATATTTTGAGCTTGGGCTTCTTCCGAAGCTTAAGAGAAGAATAACATACCAATGGAACGTGGCGGTAACGCCGCTGCTATTTGTAAAGTCCCGTTGGGTACCACATCAGCACGTCGATGAACACGTCATAGCTTGCCGATGTTGTGTTGCATGTCAGGGCCACGGGTACTGAGGCGTGAGGCGTGGCCTACACCGACTGTCGTGTGTAGGCCACGAAGTACTCATGGGTACCCTGACCGCCCTGTGTGTACTCCGGACTACTGACGGGTGCTCCGGCTGTCCTGTATGGACCCGGACTAATGAGGGGTACTCCGACCGTCATGTGTGGCCCCGGACTAATGAGGGGTACTCCGACTGTCCTGTGTGGGTCCCGGACTAATGAGGGGTACTCCGACTGTCCTGTGTGGGTCCCGGACTAATGAGGGGTACTCCGACTGTCCTGTGTGGGCCCCGGACTAATGAGGGGTACTCCGACTGCCCTGATACTGAAGTATGACGTACATCCCGTGCTCTTTTTGATGGACAGCCTTTAAAGCCGTAAGATAACATGCCAAGTGTTTGCGATGCTCTTTCCAGCCCTTTGACGCCAACATTTCAAGTTAACCAACATAGCAAGCTACCTAACTTGTTTTCAGTATGTTTTCCGGGAAGTGCAAAGAGTGATGATATAATTAACACTGTCGGTCACATTTGTTTCTCCAAATTTATTGGACTTAACGAGATCTACCACTATCAGCTATCTATCTGCCATCCATTGCCACTATCTTCCCCACAGAACAAGACTGCCAAAGGTTTTCTGCCCCTGGTTAATGTCACAATGTCCCACCATGGCAAACTTTAACAGGAAGTCATTGACAAAATATTACCCTATCAAGCTCCCATAAAGTGAAGCAGGATAGTCATTTATTGACGCCCAATAAATTCTCTTGAGGGAGCCCGAAGATGGCTGGGCATCGCGTAGGGCTCAGACCAGACTCCGTCAATGACGTCATGTTTGTGCGGTGAAGTCGCTTTCTATGACCTGATAGGAAGTTTGATTTGTGGCTGAAGGCACTGCGTTTTGTTTTATATGTAATCGGCTGATTTCTTGTTTAAGTCTTATAAGCGGAACTTCGTCGAATACATACCGTGGTGAGATTCAGGAAAATCCCACCAGTTTATCTCTGCTTACCGAGCTTCACTACGACGCCGTTGTATGTGATGTGTTCCACGTAATCGCTTTATGTGCAACCCACACTGGGTATCAGATTGCATATAGCCGCTGTCGAAGCACATGTGGTGCAGCGTGTGATGTTTCCCAAGCGCGTGCAGGTGATGCACGTCAGTGAAATGAAAAAACGAGCACTTCGCAAGCCGTAGTCGAACAGCTGCAGTGGCCCAGCTATACCACACCAATACAGGCGCAACCGGCAAAGGGGGAGGGAGGGGGGGGGGGGGGGCCGGGTGGGCGGGCGGGGTGGGGGCGTCCCCCTTAGACCCGCATTGTTCGGGTTTCACCACAAAAGGGATCCTGGGTACCTGGATCCAGCTGTACCTGGATCCAGCTGTACCTGGGTACCTGGATCCTGGCTGTGTCTCCGACCACGCATCGGTGAGACTGTCATCAGATGACGTCACATTTTCTTTGCTTTGTAGGAAAACTCAGACGTTCTCATCTGGCGCCATACCAGTATGATGTGCAGATGTTCTCGTCTGGCGCCATGTCAGCATGATGCGCAGACGTTCTCGTCTGGTGCCATGTCAGCATGATGTGCAGACGTTCTCGTCTGACGCCATGCCAGCATGATGTGCAGACGTTCTCATCTGGCGCCATGTCAGCATGATGTGCAGACGCTCCCGTCAGGCGCCGTGTCAGCATGATGTGCAGACGCTCCCGTCAGGCGCCGTGTCAGCATGATGTACAGACGCTCTCCGTCGCAGCCAGTGCAAGTTAGCCATCTGTTGTCTCGACGCTCGACATTTGTGCTGTTTTTGCGCCCTTGTGTAGCTTGTGCTGCATCGATCGGGATGGAACATGAGTCGAAGTTATCATTGTGACAAAGCTACGAAGCGTACGCTGGTCTGCGTCCGTACGCAGTCTTCCGAAGTCGGGGAAACCTGTACTATTTGCAGTCTTACGCAACCAGTTCCATTGACACGAGCACACCGTCTACCGTCTGCGCGGCTTTTCCCGGCCAAGTTACTCGCCTTTCGCTGACTTTGGCCGATCCAGAACCCCGAAGTTTTAGACGCCAAGCACGACAGCCTGTCCTCCGCTCATGATCCCCGGAGACAGGCATCCTAAGCCGCCGCCTGCTTGGGCTTACCGCCTCAACTTATGCCTGCCGTCCTGCCTGCTGATTACGAAGCCACATCCGCTGAAGTCAGTTTGTCGTCCGGCCGTGGTCCTTCTCGGCTGCCTGACAGAGCCGTGGTCCCTCGGGGCTATTTCCTCCAGTCCGTCCGCTCATGATCCCCGCAACAGCTTAGGTCAGTATGTTGTCCGTTTATAATCCTGTCCCGCCATTTCACCAGTCTGTGGGCCGTGCATGATCTTCCGAAGCCATATGAACCAGTCTCCTTTGACTCGTGATTCTCCATGGCCACTGACACCGAATCGCATCCCGTTTTGGCTTGCCAGCACCGCAAACACCAGTCTGCCACTGATCTTGATACCTCGGAACCACTCACACTGATCTGGTGCCTGGGCATGACACTCCGCAGTCCGCACTACTTACACCAGTCTGCCACCCGCCCTGACCCGCCCGCAGCCACTTACACCAGTCTGCCTTGCCGTCGGCCGGGGGCTTCCGCAGCGTCGCCGAGCGACGGCCGCCGGCCGTCTCGGCGCGGCTCGCCGGCGCCGCCGCCGCCGCGACACGTGGAGCGCGCTACGTCGCAATCGATGGCACCGCAGTGGCGTAGTGGTCGTCGTCGGCGACGGTTCGGCCACTCGGCCCCGACGGTGTCGACGATCGCCGACGGCGGCCGGCTGCGACGCGTCGAGGGTGCGGCCACCGGGCACGCTGCGTCACAGCGTGACCGACGTGTGCTGGACCGGCCCGGGGACCAGCGGCCCTCTGCGGCTCCAGGTTTGCGAGGCTCCGAAGCTTGCCCGGTGGACGTCGCTGTAGAGCGGGAGGCACGGCCAGTGCGTCACCGGGTGTCTCAAGCCGCCCGTTGTTGTTTTCGCCCGTCCCCTGCTTCCGGCCACGTTCTCTGCCGTCCGTTTACGTCCGCTGCCGTTCCCAGCCGTCCGCTGCCGCTCCTAGCCGTCCGCTGCCGTTCCCAGCCTCCCGCTGCGTTACCAGCCGTCCGCTGCCGTTCCCAACCGTCCGCTGCCGTTCCCAGCGCTCCTCTGCCGTTCCCAGCCGTCCGCTGCCGGTCCCAACCATCCTCAGCCGTTCCCAGCCTCCCGCTGCGTTCCCAGCCGTCCGCTGCCGTTTCCAACCGTCCGCTGCCGGTCCCAACTATCCTCAGCCGTTCCCAGCCTCCCGCTGCGTTCCCAGCCGTCCGCTGCCGTTCCCAACCGTCCGCTGTCGTTCCCAGCCCTCCTCTGCCGTTTCCAGCCGTCCGCTGCCGCTCCTAGCCGTCCGCTGCCGTTCCCAGCCGTCCACTGCCGGTCCCAACCGTCCACTGCCGGTCCCAACCGTCCACTGCCGGTCCCAACCGTCCTCAGCCGTTCCTAGCCGTCCGCTGTCGCTCCCAGACGTCCGTCCCGTCCGGCCGCGTCCTCGGCTGTCTGGTCACATCCCGTGGCGACCCCAGACGTCCGGCCAAGTCCCAGTCCCACCCACACTTCGAGCCTCCGAAACGAGAGCGAGCGCCGTGTAGACGACAGCACGCGAGGCGACGCCGCGGCTCTGAGCAAAGCGACTCGACTCGCCGTCGGGAAGGAGGCGGGAAGTGTCGGGAGTCCGGCTCTGATGGCAGGAGAGGCGGGACTCTCCTGAAGCCATGAGGGACTGCACGCCCACACTCTTTCTGCTGGTGTCAGCCGGACTAGGTGAGAGTCGGGTGTCACGGTGGGTGAGGTGAAGTGTCGGTCGGACCAGGTGAGAGTCGCGTGGGTGAGGTGAATTTTCGGTTGGACCAGGTAAGGTTTGGGAGGATGGGTGAGGTAGAGTGTCGGTCGGACCAGGTGAGGTTTGGGAGGATGGGTGGGATGAAGTGTCGATCGGACCAGATGAGAGCCGAGTGTCATGGTGGGTGAAGGAAGGTGAGATGAGTCGCGACAGTCTTGTGAGGTGGAGATGAGGCGCGTTTTAGGAGATCCTTGCCACTTGGATTTGCGATAGATGGCTGGTCAGATGTCGCATAAGCGCGGAAAGATAGGGGGGCGGGGGAGAAGGAAGGACCGAGGATGCTGCCCCCATTAGTAGAACCCTAATCTCAGCGCATGTGGTTATGCACGGAAGAACTGACTGTAAAACGAAGTTACTGCCCACTTTTGCATGAGGTTTCTAGTTCCTGGACTACAGGAGCATCCAGTTTGCATGAGCATTTGCCTCGAACAGATACGCGTGATATTAGCCGCTTAAAGGAGGTGTTACGCATTTGTATGGGGTTTTGAACTAAAAAAGCCGGCTAAAGATCAGTCGATGAAGTTCACAGCTCTGTTCTTCTTAAGAGCTGAAATCTCTAGTTTCAGATCTACACGCTTGCAAAGTTGCGCAGATCATTTCGTGTAGACTATTTCAAGGTTACCCAGGCATTCATGACGCCATAATAACGTCATTCAAATGATGCCATTCCACTGGTCATGCGGCACAGCAGGTAAAACAGATTGTCGAGTCGTTCATATCTGGCGTTCGTGATCACGATTCCCAGATATCACGACCGTCAGTTGACTCTCAACCAATGTTGTGCAATCTATGCCAGATTCTGACACGAACTACGTTTGAGCTACATAATATAAGAAGTTACACATTCTTTCTCGGTGTTGCAGAGCTAAGACTTGTAATAGAATAACTTAAGAAAAGCGTGACAGCCGAGCATGCGAATACAAGTAAGCGCCTTAAACTCACGGATAATAATGCAAGAAACAGTAGAAAGGGCTAAACACGGGCACCGAGCACGAGCAGAACCACGATATTTGGCTCAGCATACATCCAGCAAGTCCGCGGCCAACTATCGAGAGATTCTATAACCACAAGTGAGTGCTGCCATATAAACTTTTCATAACGTAATTAAACAATGACACATTGAGGAGCCCATTTACTAATAAGATAAATTTGGTTGTCTGTAGCAGTCTTTTTAAAGAAAAAGTATGTCGATAGTTATAGGTGGGCTTATTCCATCTCATATGATGATTAGTTCAATATCTTTAAATGCGAAATATTCCGTAAGTTGCACTTGTTTCTCGACGGGCTATTGGTGCTGGTTTTCCGCGGTGCTTCAAGCAATCGTCTCGAGTGTGTTCCCACTCGGCTATCGGCTGGCTCTATCACAAGAGGATTTCTGCTATTGTTTCGATAAAGACATGTTGCCGAAATATCCACCCATCTATATCTCCATTCTCCTGGTTTTGGAATAAGGCTGTTGGAACCGTCCTATCTATGCGAAACATTCCGTTTAAATGTGGGTATTCTGCCACGCTCGTGAATACGCCGAGCGATGCGCGCTTCCCTTTCATCCGTCCATCATCCGTCCGTGTGTTTTTGAATGATGCGAGAGACAACCTGACCTGCCGGAGATGCCGGTCAGTTGCACTTGTGCCGGTATCGGTACGTCTTCACGTGCGGCACGTGGCGCGCTTCGACAAAAATGCATGGATCGGTCGCGATGGCAGAGCGTCGACAGCAGTCAGGTCAGGTCAGGTCAGGTGCGTGTCAGGTCACGTTAGCTCACCAGGTCCGGTCACATCAGTCCAGATCTTCATCTGGTGGTGTCAGGCGCAGAGGCAAAATGTGTTGTGAGGTGAAGGTGCATGCCTCGCCCACAGATTATACAGTAAGCTCACCTACAGGTTGTGCAGCAACTCGCCTACAGTACAGTGAGCTCATCTAAAGGTTGTACAGTGAGGTAACCTACAGGTTGCACAGTAAGCTCTCCTACAGGGTGTACAGTGAGCTCACCTACATGTTGTACAGTGAGCTCACCTTCAGGTTGTACAGTGAGCTCACCTTCAGGCTGCACAGTGAGCTCACCTTCAGGTTGTGCAGTGAACTCATTGAAGAATGATCTCGCTGCACAACCTTCATAATCAGAAACACTACCGCAAATACGCAAACACTAATGAGTCATCTGCTACGTTTCGTAGTTCGCTGCGTCCCCATCACGGACAATGTGGGTCACTCCAGACCGAGTCTCGACATGTGCCTTTATTTCACGGACATATATGTCGCGGACATAGACATCCCTTTCCAGACGTTGTCCAAGATGTTGTTACCACCATGTTCGACGCAGGCGTCATTAACTATTCGTCAGCTCAGGATGTACTTGCGATGTGTCGTTTTTCTCATGCCCCAGTAGATAAAAGCATGCGGCTGGCTGTACACCAACTGCACCGCGTGGCACTCCACTTTGACTACACCGCGTGGCACTCCGCCTTGACTACACCGCATGACACTCCACCTTGACTACACCACATGGCACACTGACTACACCGCATGGCACGCTGACTACACCGCATGGCACACTGACTACACCGCATGACACTCCACCTTGACTACACCGCCTAGGACACTGACTACACCGCATGACACACTGACTACATCGCATGGCACACTGACTACACCGCATGACACTCCACCTTGACTACACCGCATAGGACACTGACTACACCGCATGGCACACTGACTGTACCGCATGACACTCCACCTTGACTAACACCGCATGGCACACTGACTACACCGCATGACACTCCACCTTGACTACACCGCCTAGGACACTGACTACACCGCATGGCACACTGACTGTAGCGCATGACACTCCACCTTGACTACACCGCATGGCACGCTGACTGCACTGCATGACACTCCACATCGACAGCACCACATCAACTGCACTCCAACGACCGCACTCAACCGACTACACTCTGCCTGCTACACTGCGCGACGGCAGGACTTGATCCGAAGGGAGAGTTACCTGATGAATTTAGATAGCATGTCTGATGGTGTCCTTAGAGCGTCCATGTCTAATGCCTACCTACTGTATGCACTGTGCTGCCTTTGACCGGGCTCCATGCGATGCCTTTCTGTACATGGTTCTGATCAAATTCAGATCCATTTAAGATACAAACAGCCGTGAAAGGTAGCTGAATTCATTCTGCTATCATCATGCGTCCCGGAAAATGAACAATTTCTGTGAACGAATATACAAGTGAAAAGCATGCGTTCGGTGTTGATCAATGTTGCTGTTCTGTACCTTTCAGTGAACTGCCGCACGGTTTTTCCATACCTGGGATCAGGAAACCGGTTCACGCTACGAGCCACGTTGCCAGTCGGCTTTCCACCGAACGTGACGTTCCTGCGCGTGCGCGCCACTAGTGACACCTATGTGCGACCGAACGAATCACGAACTATGGAATACGCCGTGGCCAACCATCGGGACAACCTATTCAAGATCACAAACGACGGTGGCATTCGCCTATCGCGTGAGGTCAAGTTCAGGAAAACGAGGAAAGGTGGGTGTCATCGGCGCCGATCTCGTGCGAGGCTCTCACCCTGGCCTGGCCAGCTTGACCTCAAGGTCACGCCCAAAGGACAGGAGAAAGCGTAACAGCTGATCATGCTGACATTACGCGGTTTGTTTTTGGCTTATTTGCAGCCCAGCCACACTGGAAGCCCGAGTTGATCTGCTTGACCTGATACCAGGTCTAAATCATATATTCAACGTAACTCTTATTTGACATACGATTTTCAACTGATCCGTTTATCGCCGTTTACACAGTCAAACAGCGCCTTGGTGCATACGGTGATCACTTCCTGTTTGACCAGAGGCGAAAACTGCTTATTGGCCCGACAGGCCGAAGTCGTGCACCAACCTCCGCCACTGGCGCACTGTCTCATGCTGCACCAATCACAATGATCTGGGCTGCCAGAGCTCCAGATCTTGCTACGCCATAATGGGATGAACTCTGTCCGTCCCTCAGAATGACGGGATAAAGGCACCGTACGTATGACGAGGTGACACTTTGCACTGTTGGAGAACCCGTTAATTGAATGCTTCCGTACGAAACCTAACTTATTTCCCAGCAGGCTGTCATTCCAAATGAGGAGGCAAGCCACAAGTCACCTACCGATTCAACTAAATCCATCACATCAGTAGGGCTGATATATTGCGTGATATGATACGACGTGGCGATATGATAGTGACTGACATTGATTGCATAAAGAAGCACAGTAATTGCCGAATTGGTGAAGTAGGCAACACATAAATGAGCAAGCATTTACTTATCAACATGGACCGAGGGTTTGGTTTAAGAGCACACAATGCCGTAGCTCGCCTGTCGACAGTTATAAGCTCACCACATTCAAGGTCGTGTCACAAATAACACCAGCATGCCGTGATGAATATGTGAAGAACGACACTCACCGACCTAGTGAGTGTTCCGTACGAAGCCGTGGCATGCATGCCTCCCCTGCAGCCCCCTCCCCTACCCCTTGCACGAGGCGGCACCGTTGCCACCACACCCCGGCCCCGTGCCCGCTAGGTGCGGAGGAACCGGGCACAGGCCGTCGCGTGCAATGCGTCACGACACAGGCCGTGCATGGACCGTCGCTATGGCGATCATCGCCGCCGTTGATGACACCAGAGCTGGCGTGCGGCGCGGACATGGACGAGAGCGATGGCATTCTTGGCTGGGGGGGGGGGGGGGGGCAGTTTTGTAGATCTCACTAAGGGAGGGGAGAGGGCAAGAGGGTCACTGGATTGTGCGTGAACCGAGGCATGGCGGCTTTCGTTGCATCATGTCATCAAGCCGCATGACGAAGCGTATCAAATGAGGCCGTTTCATTACGTTATATAGCATGCGACGTAATTAAAAACGGATTCCTCATGTGATGAAACTACTTGCAAGACATCCAACCTCTCTTTTTCGAATATGGACGTCCGGTAAATATGCAATATCCGGTTCATCGTCGACTTTTGTACCGTTACGCCTGCAAGTGTGGTTTTTGTTTTGGCAATATACGAATTCGAAGTATCAAACACCTGCACTTGCAGAGTCCTAACAACAGACCTTGCAGATAGCTCTGCATTAAGTTGTAAGTTTTACGATAGCGTTTCGCGTTTAGTGTAAATTATGTCATTCCATGGCAGAGCGTGACAAAATGGCTTAAGTTATCCTTGAAGTCATGTCTTTATTTATTCACCACGTGTGAGGCCGCACACGGGGTTTGGAAGGACCGGGGGGGGGGGGGGGGGGATTAAAGGCTACCGGTCCGGGCCAGAAAGCTAATGGTGCTGGCCGTCCCCGCCTGCTGCACGGACCGTGCTCTCAGACGTTCTCTGAGAAGGACACAGGCACATAAGACAAGCACACGGGCGTGTAGATAACCGTTAGAGCCCGGACCCTGCGCACGTGCGTCTGGTGTCCGCAGGACCTCATCCCCTGGCCGGGCCAAGCCTCATCCTCGCAGCCCTTCCCCTCGAAGCACCCTCCGCCGCGGCCGGCCGAGTCCGCCAGGTAAACTATGGGAGGGGCACCGGCGCCGGCGCGTGAGCCGACGAACACCAGCCTGCGGCGGCGGCGAGCTGCAGACGAAACAGACCTGCCGAGCAGACGGACGCCGCCGGCTGCCGCGCGCCGGCCGGCTGGCCCCGCTGAGGCCCGGGCAGCGGGGCACACCGGCCGTGTGCAGAGGGAGACACAAATATGCTACTTGACGTCACCTATAAGCTTTGTCGTCCGGGTCGTTGTTAAGACAACTTAAGTTTATATCAACACAGACACACACACACACACACACACACACACACACACACACACACACACACACACACACACACACACACACATAATATATATATATATATATATATATATATATATATATATATATACATATACACACACACACATATACATATATTATCAACGGTCGCTGTAGCCCGAATCAAAATTGAAGGCAACAGTGTTCTTTGAGGCGGTGATGCGACGACATTGCATTTCTCTCGGACCTTTTGTAGCATTCTACCATTTTACCATCACGACCGTCCCAGGTCACGTGACTATGGAAACCGTGTTTACCAATTCTGTTGGCTATTCCCCGGTGCTGCGGCAAGCGTGGCAATGTTTCATTGGTGTTACTTCTGGACATCACCTTACATTCTTTATCTTATTCTAATTGTGCACCCAACCATTTCAACCCTACGCGTAGTACTTTCCCATCCGACCTATGCGTTGACAGTCACCGAGATGGATGAACACATCGGCTATTAATTTCAAAACAACACGATGCAATGCAGTACAAGATAACAGAACTGCTATTTAACACACAAGTGCAGTGCTTTTATTTCTTTATTCCTGGCGCCACACGCTAATTTTGCTGCGCGAATCTTCTAAAGATTATCGTGCTGCTTGTAGCTGGTATTCTTTTGCGCACCACGTATCAACCGCAAACCTCCATCTGTACAGCTCTGGAAGCTGTGTTCTCTTGTGTCAACTTATGTAGGGGCAGCTCCAATATTCCAACCTTATTTTTCGTATCGGCCAGATATTTTAGGATTTGAATTATACTTACATCTTTGCATTTTCCGTTTTGCCTTAAAGTGTTGTGCTATGCATTATCATAAATTAGGACATTCACGAATGCAGTAGCACCAGGAGTGCGAGTCCACTATATTGCTGTACACTTAAGAAGCAGTGTAGATGCTACGATAATCAAGGCCGTGTTCAGGTTACTCTGAGGCCGTTCATTGCCCCGAAACAGCCAAAGTCCACTGCGAAGTCAGGTCGAGTGCGGTGTAAATCGATCGCAATTCAGCCCTGTCAGCGGATGGCACGGTCCTGGTCAAGTTATCTGGATATTCTTGTAACGAGTGGGGACGGAGACGTTTTCAAGCTCGACAAGTGTTGCCGAACATCAGCGTCATCCATATGGGTGTCGGCACGAATTTACTGGCGGAGGGTGGGGGGGGGGGGGGGGGGGGGGCGGTGTTTATGCGGGGATGGAAAACTTTTTTGGATGTTGGCTTTTCAACGCCACAGGCTCCGGTTCGGCTTGCATTTTGCCATTGATCCACCGTAATTGTGTTATTTTTGTGTAAAATCTCAGTACCATTTAGTCACACATCAAGTAGAAACAACGCCACAAGAGTAAAACGAAAAATGTAACTTATTTTGAGACTCAGTCTTTGGAGGCTTGTGTTTTTATTCAGCCACTCCGGCTCCAGTGTGCCCGAACTCTTCAGCCACTCCGCGGCTTGGCAGTACTCTTCGCCTGGTAGTCCAGGTGAGTGGCTCAAACAGTGTGCACAATCAAGCGAAGAATATCGCAGGCTGCAGGGCATCGAAAGAATTCTGACCAGTCAAAGCTGGACGACCTGATTAAAAGGCAAAACGTAAGGCGATGCTTTCTGGCACAGGTCAGGTACACATACCATGGTACAGTAAGCTGGTACATTTTCTAATCCGCGCCATGCTCTGACTCACGTTTGTGGACATAAGAGCTTTAGTTATGCCGAGAGTTGTTTTACAATGCAGTGCCTCACTGCACATCCAGATGTTCCTTAGGAACGCCGAGGCGTTTTCGGGAAAGCGAAGTTGGCTGTACTGCCACTGTTTTAAGGCAAAAGTAATCCAGCTTTCTGTAGAAATGAGCTTTAGAACACCACATACTAAACACTACTGCCCATATTATGAAATCACCATACTGCCAGGGCCTCCTCTCGATTACAAGGACCTGCTACAAGTCTCGCCAGGGACCTCGTCCACACAATGCCAGGGCCTCCTCTCGATTACAAGGACCTGCTACAAGTCTCGCCAGGGACCTCTTCCTCGTCTCCCAGTGCTCGTACGAAGGAGCCCACTCTGCGTGAGAAGAGGACCGTCTATCCCTCTGCGCATGACTATATCTGCTGTGACGAAGGTCTACTACTGTTCCACGCACCTCTGCCATCAAGTGCGAAGAGTTGCGGCGCATATCCTTCCCTGCCTTCTCAACATGCTCTTGATTTTGACAGGACGCCGCCATGTTTCTCAACCATGTCCGACTATCGTATTACGGTCATGGGTCTGAAGTCCACGGCAAGCGTCTTATCGGAGATGCTTGTGACACTGATCAAAACAGGGGCCTCCTGTTGTTCGGCTGGTTGAGATAATCAAGCTTATCTGCATTATTAATTCGTTTTCCGTACTCTTGTGTTATTTTTTTCGTCTACTAGGGCTTCGTATTCCAGACCATGATGGACTTTCACCTTCTCAAGATCCTAGCTATGCCCGTAAGATTCGGTCTTCTACCGTGCTCCTGTCGCATATTGCCATCTGCCAATATGACTGGCTGTGTTTTGGCTCTCCTCCACTTCATATCTTGACTTTGCTGCACGCTCCTGACCTTTGTGATGACACAATCACTCCCAACGATAGCTGTTCCTTTCATAGCATATGCCTCACATCAATTAATACAAAGCAGCTTTGCTGGTCGTGGCTGGGCCTCCTAACGCCCCGTTGCTGCTAACCATGCACACTGTGTACTGGACACACCATGGCTTTTGAATGTCTCCTTAAATGTCAGGTCGAGACAAAGTATAGGCCTGAATAGCCTGCCAAAGGCAGCGTGGGGGCAGACCTCCCTGTCCGCCCGCTGCCGCCACCCCCGGTCCGACGCCAGTGTATGAGGCTGACCTCCCCGCCCGCCCGCTGCCGCCACCCCCGGTCCGACGCCAGCGTGGGAGGCAGACCTCCCCGCCCGCCCGCTGCCGCCACCCCCGGTCCGACGCCAGTGTGTGAGGCTGACCTCCCTGTCCGCCCGCTGCCGCCACCCCCGGTCCGACGCCAGCGTGGGAGGCAGACCTCCCCGCCCGCCCGCTGCCGCCACCCCCGGTCCGACGCCAGTGTGTGAGGCTGACCTCCCTGTCCGCCCGCTGCCGCCACGCCCGGTCCGACGCCAGCTTGGGAAGCCGACCTCCCCTCCCACCCGCTGCTGCCACCCAAAGTTCGACGCCAGCGCGGTATTTATGCATATCATTTATCTATTTATTTATTTATGTCTATACGTATTTATGACCTTTCCGGATACAAATAGCCCTTGCATGTCAGCGAGTGGCATCGTCAGTTCCAAAAGTGGATACCTCCGATCGGTTATGGTTTTAAAACACTCACTATTAACAATCAGAGCTAAAAGGCTAGCTTGGTTCAGGGAGCCATGATGACCACAAAGTGTCACTTACTTGGCATAGGTTGCTGCAAACTTCATGAGGCTGGTAGCCAGGTGGTTCTGCAGCTGTGCCAAACGATGTTACAGCGGAACGGAAATGTCGCGCCCGTAAGGGGCAAGTTAAACAGCCAAACGCATGGCCCCACCACAGCACTGCTCTCAACTGACCCCTGACCTGACCATTGACCTGATCGACCTGAAACCCGATCTGACACCTTACCTGACTCCTGACCTGGCCCCTTACCTGAGGTCTGACCTAACCCTTACCTGACCCCTGACCTATCTGACATGATCACTGACCTTATCCTTACCTGATCCCTGCCATGACCCCGACCTGACCCCTGACCTTACTCCTGACTTGAAATCTTACCTGGCACATGACCTGAAAAACCGAACCCGAACCGGCCTACCTATGGTCTGACCTGACTCCTGAGTTTACCCTTTGCCTGAATCCTGACCTGAACCGTGACCTGGACTAACCCCGAACTGACTTGATACCTGACCCCGAACTGACCTGTGATCACTGGCCCCTGCACTGACCTGACCCCTGACCTCTGACGTCGGTAGAGCGACGGCGGTACCGGCTGAACATCGTGGCCGGCCTACAGGGGGAGGCGGCGCCCGAACGAGCCGTGCTGGCCGTGGAGATCCAGGTCACACGCAACCCGCCGGACTGTGACGCCATCTCTGCAGAGGTACGTCACTATGACTTTACTTCAGTAAAAATGTGTACGTGCTGACGACGGCCTGTGGCGCTGTTTCAGCGTTGGTATATTCCTGTGTAGCCGCCCCAGGGGAGGGACGTTTGCACATGTCATGTGATAGCCCCTCAACTGGGGTCAAGCGCGCTCTGATGACGGCATGTGACGTCACATCACCAGAAGTAAGTTCCTGTGCTGTCTCTTTAGCGGAAGTACGGACATCTCCGTTCTCGTGCTGCCAACTGAGCCGAGATGCGTCCTTGTACTTCCATGTTATCAGGACACGTTCCCTGTTTTGGCATCTCAGCAGAGGCAAACAACCGTATTTGCTCCGCAAGATTTGTGAGTTCAAATGGCTCGGTTTTCTGAGCCAAAGCGTCACGTGATCGACGGTCGCGCCCTCTGCGTGGCTCTGTCCCAGTGTAAAGCGACATAAACATAAAGTACTGTCATCAAGCAAGCTTGCATCACACTGGCGTCGATTATGGATGGCTCGCATGCCCGGTCGCTTGATGTCTGCGTGGCTACCAAGAGCTCCGGTCAACAAAGGCCATGAGGGTCGGCTTTTGTTCGTCACGGCATGTTGTGGGCGGAGTAGCGTGGCTAATCCGGATGAGAGCGATTTTCTCCACACCGCGACCCACGAACCTAACCTCGAACAGCACTGGCCATTCCCACTGCCGCGTCGCCGTGCTGGGCGGCAGCTCACCTCACTTATCAGAGGCTCACTCACCCACTCATCAGGTGCTCAAATCCCCCATCAGATGCTCACTCCACTGATCAGATGCTTACCCTCACTCATCAGATGCTCACGCTCACTCATCAGATGCTTACCCCCACTCATCAGATGCTCACCCCCACTCATCAAATGCCACCTCCACTCATCATCTGCTCACCTCCACTTATCAGATGTTCACTCCCCACTCATCAAATGCCCACCCCCACTTATCAGATGCTCATTCCCACTCTTCAGATGCTCACCCCCACTCATTAGATGTTCACCCCACTCATCAAATGCTCACGCTCACTCATCAGATGCTTACCCCCGCTCATCAGATGCTCGCCCTAAAAAATTAGACGCCCATCTCCACTTATCAAATGCTCACGCTCACTCACTTGATACGCCGACACCAGCACAAACGCAGCCAATTTCCAAGCCATGCTGGCATCTGCGTAGTCGCCGCCCGGCACGCGGCAACTTGTAGGGCGCCTCGCACACGGCAACCCTGTAGATCAGCCCACACACAGCGACCTTGTAGGTCACCCCGCACACAGCGACCCTGTAGGTCATCTCACACACGGCGAGCCTGTAGATTACCCCACGCATAGCGACCCTGTAGGTCACCCCACACGGCGACCCTGTAGGTCACCCACACACGGCGACTCCCCGTACACGGCGGCCCTGTAAGAAACCCCTCCACAGCTACCCTGTAGGTCACCCCGCACACGGCGACCCTGTAGGCCATCCCACACACACACGGCGACCCTGTAGGTCACCACACACAGGGACTTTGTAGGTCACCCCGCACGCGGCGACCCTGTAGGCCATCGCCCCACACACGGCGACCCTGTAGGTCACCACACACAGCGACTATGTAGGTCACCCCGCACACGGCGACCCCGTAGGCCATTCCATACACGGCGACCCCGTAGGTCACCCCGCACACGGCGACCCAGTGGGCCATCCCACACACGGCGACCCTGTAGGTCACCCCGCACACGGCGACCCCGTAGGCCATCCCACACACACACGGCGACCCCTTAGGTCACCCCGCACACAGCAACCCTGTAGGTCACCCACACACAGCGACCCTGTAGGTTACCCCGCACAAGGCGACCCCGTAGGCCATCCCCACACGCCGACCCCGTAGGTCATCCCACACACACACGGCGACCCTGTAGGTCATCCACACACACAGCGACCCTGTAGGTCACCCGGCACACGGCGACCCTGTAGGTCACCCCGCACACGGCCTCTTGTTGCGTAGCGCTGCGATACGAAACGGAACGGAATTGACCAGCAATATAACATTCAAAATCACGCGCACCGTGATATAAAGGAAACAGCAGCGGCAAGTCTCATCTAGTCAAGACGACAGACAGTGGTATGAATAGTTCACTGAAGTTTTATGCTTTTATCGGCCAAGAGGTGGCGCTCATTGACATCTCGCACGCAGGTGGCAGTGTGGGAGCGCCGCAGAATCTCATTGGTTGCAACGCTACGCTACCTTTCAGCTGTGGCTGCCTCGCACCGCGCCGCAACGCCGCACTACAACTGGTGGCGTGGTGCGGCCTTACATAAGGCATCCTCTTGCCTAGACGCCCTGTCTAACCTCGCTCACTCGCGGCGGCGGCTTTGGCGACCGTCCAACACGGCTGTTCTATCGTATTTTACCCGTGATTCGTTCGGTAGCGCCACACACCCAAAAAGGCGTTATTGCTTTCAACCAACTCGTGAACATGTCCCTCAAACATCGAACAAAGTCATTACATCGCGTGACACAGCTCCTCGAGCAATAGTTGATCCCGAGTAAAAACAAAATGCGCACTGGTCGAGCATTTGTGGTGTGCAGGTATGCATGCTTGCTGTTAAATATGCTTCGCGATCAACATCATATGCCATTCAGGCGTCAGCCGGGAGCCATTCCAGATGCCATCGCTCGCCACATTCCTCGATGGGCGAGTCTCTGGCGCCGTGCGGTGGCGGGCTGGCCTTATCAATAATAATCCGGTTATTTGTCGGCACATACCGCCGCTAAGGTCACAAGGGTCGGCCTTCATCGACCCTGCCGAGCAGAGGCCTTCGCGGTTGGGGTTCGTGTTACCCTGCCCACCGTCTACCCGTGGGGTCTGGCCACAGACCACACCGGCTCTGAATTTGACCACACGCGCTCCTCCTCCGTGACAGGCCCTACTGACCCGTCTACCATGTCTTGTTTCTTTTTGCTCCTAGTTATGGGTGAGATTAAGAAACATCTAGGGTGCCTCCTTAATTAGTCGTTTGTGAGATTAAGGAACATATAGGCTCATCACCTAGACTATTTGTAGGTGAAATTAAGGAAAATCTAGCTCACCACCCATACTAATTGTGGGCCGTCCTGGCTCACCAGCCAGACTTTTCACAGGTAAGATTAAGGAAGACATAGGATCACAACCTAGACTAATTATGGATAAGATTTAGGACCATCTAGGCTCACCACCTAATCTCAATGCCTTTGCTCTGGTAATCGCAAATGACGCGCAAAATTAGGTAAATGTAAGGAGTGGACGCAGCCGGTAATTTCTGGCGTTTTCCAAACATGCACTCAGTATATTTTGACGCTCCCACCATTCTCAACCATCAACCCCACACTTTTTACCCCTATTTTTCGCCAAAGATCTTCTCAACCCACCACGTCGCTCCACAACCACTAAGCATACTTATGCCTACGGGTTTTCTCAACGCCGCGAAAGCCTCTGCTCCAAATTGGCATAGACGATTTTGCTCTGACCGGGCGGGAAGGCCTAAGGTTGGCGTTACTGACTGCAGGAGCTCTTCTGAGGGCTAAGTTTGCAGGAGCAGGAGCCCTGCTGAGGGGCCTAAGTTTGGCGTTGTTGATTGCAGGAGTTCTGCTGGGGCCTAAGTTTGGTGTTGCTGATTGCAGGAGCTCTGCTGGGGGCCGTGGACATTCCTGGCCGGAATGCAGTGGTTCGCATCCCCGCCCGCCACAGCAGACAAGTCTCCGTTCCTCCTGGACCTGCGGTGCCCTCTGCACACCACCTGTCAGGAGCCCCAGTACTCATACCGAGCGAACCAGGTGGCGTCAGAAGGTGAGTGTCCGGCAGCACAGCCGCCTTCTGACTGAGACTGCAGCTACCCTGCTGCTGGACACCGCTCTAGCAGCCGCCCTGCTGCTGGACACCGCTCTAGCAGCTGCCCTACTGCTGGACACCGCTCTAGCAGCCGCCCTGCTCCTGGACACCACCCTAGCAGCCGCCATGCTCTCCTGGACACCGCCCCAGCAGCCGCCCTGCTCCTGGACACCGCTCTTTTCGCCCGGAGAACACGGCTGCACACGTAACATTTCACAGCTTCGAGGTTAGATTTATGACCCATCGAAGGAAGTGGTTCGCGAAATACATTTGCGTCTTCAACTACTCTAGAAAGGTGCCGCTTATGGCCTCTGGGCTGAATGCTGGGCGCCCGATCATTGCCGCCTAAACATTGCCGCTTGTCAGATGCGCCAGTAGTGCTCTACTGCGCCTCTACTGCGCTAGTGCAGTCCGATCTAAGTGCTGCCGCTTGACAAGCCTGCTCCCGCCCTGACACACCTGCCCCGGCCCTGAACACCTGCCCCAGCCCTATCACACCTGCCCCAACCCTGACACACCTGCCCCGGCCCTGACACACCTGTCCCGGCCCTGACACACCCGCCCCGGCCCTGAACACCTGCCCCAGCCCTGACACACCTGCCCCGGCCCTGACACACCCGCCCCGGCCCTGACACACCTGCCCGGCTCTTCCACCGCTGCACGAGCCTGACACCGCCCTTGCCATTCTCTGACAGCTGGGTTTGACACCACCTCGCCCCCTGATGCCCCTGTCTGACCTGCCGCCGACCCTGACACGCCAGCCCCGAGGCCACCTGGCCGGGGCCGCTGACCGAGATGGCGACGGCGCCTCCGCCGCAGACGCCGCCTGCAGCCCACCGGAGCTGGAGGAGGCCCGAGGCTCGGCCGTCTCCGCGGCCCGGCTGGTGAGGGCTCGCTGCCGCCGGTTCCGGCTGACCGTCTCCTGTCACCCGGCCGGCGCAGGACGCGCCCGGCCGCCCGCCGCAGGTGGGTCGGTCGGTCAGACGCCAAAGGTCACGGGTCAGGGGTGAGCGCGAGTAGTCGGAGTCCGGGCTGTCGGCCCAAACCAGACGGCGGACGGTCTGGGCTGTCAGCCCAAACCAGACGACGGACGGCCTCCTCTTCCAGCATTCCACCGCGGCCATGTTTGCACTTCATCAGCAGCAATGTGGCCGCGCACGTCGCAGCCAATCTGAAGATGGACGCCGGGCCAGCCGTAAGGTGGCACGACAGGAGCGCACGGAAATACTCGAGACCAAAGCAGCGTGTGCCGCGCGCTTTGTGTCAACCAACTGCACCGTTTCATCTCGGTGCAGAATCCTAACGAGTTTTTTCATGAGAGCCAATTTGGCCTGCCCGTTGCTGTCAGCGTTCCATAATAGATCACGCAGGGCTTGTTCAGCCAGCAGTTTTACCTCTCGTAGGGCTTGTTCGACCAGCGAGTTTGCTTCTGTTTCGTAATGGCTTCACCCGCCGCTGAGCACAAAGGAGCCGCGCCAACAATCGGTAATTGTCTCTGACCCTCTTTGTTGCTCTCCTGAAAAGTTACTCTGGGCCGGCAGAAAAACAGTCAGAGGAAGCTTCGTTAACAGCGGCGCTTGCACTAGCGACCACCTTTGCACAATTCAGGCTTGGCTCGCTGTTTGGCGCTTCCTGCAATGCATTCTTTGTTGCACAGCGGCGCGCACACTTGCAGTTGCAGACATTTCAGGCACTTGGGACATTTTCACTGAAGAGACCTTCATCTTAAGCACACAAAATCGGCACTTGGTTGGATGGCATTCCTAAGAGACGTCTGCTGACACTGCTCCCCTGAGGACATCTCTGCTGTTTCCAGAGGAGGGGTCGGAAAAACTACTGAGAACGTTTGACGTGGAGGTGCTGGACAGAAATAATCACGCTCCAGAACTGTATGAGACCAGTGCGCCCGTGAGCAACGTCTACCTCTGTGAACGGCGTGAAATAAAGAAGGTATGTGAGCAAGGCACCGACGCTCAGAGGACCGGCATGTGGATACGACACCGGCGCTCAGAGGACTGGTATGTGGATACGACACCGGTGCTCCGAGGACTGGTATGTGGATACGACACCGGCGCTCAGAGGACTGGTATGTGGACACGACACCGGCGCTCAGAGGACTGGTATGTGGACACGACACCGGCGCTCAGAGGACTGGTATGTGGACACGACACCGGTGCTCCGAGGACTGGTATGTGGATACGACACCGGCGCTCAGAGGACTGGTATGTGGACACGACACCGGCGCTCAGAGGACTGGTATGTGGATACGACACCGGCGCTCAGAGGACTGGTATGTGGACACGACACCGGTGCTCCGAGGACTGGTATGTGGATAAGACACCGACGCTCAGAGGACTGGTATGTGGACACGACACCGGTGCTCCGAGGACTGGTATGTGGACAAGACACCGACGCTCAGAGGAGCAGCCGATTAGCTCATGGTGTGAAATAACGGGATGCAAGCAATGCTGCGATTCAGGTACTGTGCAATTTCCAACTGACATTGAGAGCGGAGTTGTAGATAGAGTCCTTTAGCGCCGTTGCGCCACCAGCGCATCCCAACTCGCTTTCTTACCCTCCAAACTGCACCTTCACTACCAATTATCAATGGGAATACCGATACTGTTTACAATGGATGATGGTACTTCTTTCTTAAATGTGTCCTTTTGGAAGTTATTCGTAGTTGTAATCTTCATTTTGGACGTTTCAAAAAATACCCTGGTTCGACCCACCCCTGGCCACGGTATTTTCAACTGGATCCCGCTTTACGTGAGTTGTTAAGCACATTTGCGAGGAGCATTCCACACATAGATAAGACAGTACCGTTATCTTTATTCCTCGTCGATTAACTATTATAAAGGAGAAATAGGTGTGTCAATATTTCAGCTACCTCCCTTTTGAGAGAAATGATGCTATCAGTACCTACTGTCTTATATGGACCTGATGTTATTGTGCAGAGTAAGTTGGTTGGTTTGCAGGACTTTTTTCAACCCGGAGCATCATGAAACAAATCCTGAAATTCAAGCGGCTTGACATAAAAAGCTATTTCATTCAACACCCAGTAACGCGCAATAGGCAAACCATTTCCCCAGAGAAAAACACGAGTCAACGAAAAGGTAGGCGCGCACGCACAGCGGTAGCGGTCACTGGGGTCCCTGGGGTCCAAGCACGAGTAACTTTTGGGCAGATGGAACCTCGTGTCTTGCCACAAAAATTTTCTCCGAGCCGAGCTGGACACCCGTGACATTTAAGGAGCGGTTGTTCACGTGTGTCTCGGGCTTACACCCACAAAGTGGCCTTACAGGTATGTAAGTCGCCCGACTTTAAACTCGTCACAGCGTTCTCGAACGCGACCATGCAGTAGGGCCGTGTCACGCAACGGAAGGATCCCGTCACGAACATTCTTCCTGTCCCGGGCACCCCGCGACTGCCCCAGGGCAGCGCGCCGGGCGGATGTGACGTTTCCGGACCCCCAAATTACAGGGCAGAATTTCCATCAGTGTCACGTGACTGATGAAGCAGGCGCCTCCGCACTGCAGAAGATTAGCTGACAGGAAAATGACCATTTTCGAAAGATAGGCCGAACTCGCATGTCAAAATGTCATTGTGACGCTGATTTGACGCTTGAACCTGGCTCTTCCGCTACAGGGTGGATTGACGTCTCATTAGACGCATAATCATTTCAGACGATTTCGGAGGGAGCCGTTTTTTATATGATATCGTATGGTACTCAGCCCGCTTCGAAAGCTGGCATCATTTCCCAGTAAACTTGTGATGAGTTTCACTTAAGCCAAATCTATTTTGAACTCGCGGCATATTAAGCTGATTGCCACTCTGACCCCGAGCAGCGCGGTACATTTTCAAGTCAGCCTTAGTTCTGACGCAATGAGAGGTGACTTAGCCCTGGGATCAATTTTTTGATGCAGTTGGTTCTAGCAACAGCAGTTTAGGGGTTATCGGGTGTCCCGGGCTTCATAGCATGCATCACATAACGTTAAAAAGCAGCCACATCATAATAAACGATGCAATTAGTATAACTCGTGAATTTCATAATGGTCTATGTAGAACAATCATGTTGATGATCTGGTTTATATGTATATGTATATGTATAAGTAAATATATGAATACACGCATATATATATATATATATATATATATATATATATATATATATATATATATGTCCAACTCACAACAAAGGTTCAAACTAATCAGCTGAATAAATATCTGTCGACTCTCGAGTCACACGACACGGAGTTGAGCACAAGTCCGCAGCCACTGCCGGGTGGCAGGGACTCGGCAGTCAAGCGGGGCTGCAGGGGTGCTCACCGTGTGGTGGGTGGCACACACTAACTACACACAGCCCGGCAGTGCTTCGTAAGTGGCAGGCGCTGGGGCAGCCGGTGCCGTGTGCGGCCCAGCCGCGCTAGAGGGCCGCATGGTGTTAGTCTTTGTCCTCCCAGACCGTGTCATTGGCGGCTGCCCCTAGTTCTTCCCAAGTCTCGCATCTCAACACCCGCACTGCGCTGCCTGCGTGCCAGCGGCCCGCTGGGCGGCGCCATACACTGGTCGCGGTGCTCTCGCAGGAGCAGCGGGTGCTCTGTTTTGACCTGTCCTGACCTAGCCTGTACTGTCCCGGTGTTGTGACCTGAACTGGCCCTCTTGCAGCAGCAGCGGGTTATCTGTTCTGACCCGTCCTGACCTACCCTGTCCTGTCCCGGTGTTGTGACCTGGACTGGCCCTCTCGCAGGAGCAGCGGGCAATCTGAATTGACCTGTCCTGCCCTGGCGCTGTGACCTGGACCGGCCCTCTCGCAGCAGCGGCGAGTGATCTGACCTGACCTATCCTACCCCGGCGCTGTGACCTGGATCGGCGCTCTCGCAGGACGAACGGGTGGGGCTGGCCCGGCAGCTGTACATCCGCGACCTGGACCACCACAGCCTGGAGCACTACAGCGTCCGGCTGGAGGGCGACAGCCGCGGCCTGCTGCGCATAGCGCCGGGTCATTACCCGCTGTCCGGGGCCTCCGGCCGCCGACACGACGGCGAGGACTGGGAGACCATGCTATTCACAGGTCAGCCGACGCTACATTCCGCTTGGGACTGGTGTTCGGCTGTGTTTGGATGCATGTAACTGCTGAGGTCATTTGCTGCTGACGTCATCAGCTGGTGACGTCATCGGCAGCTGAGGTCATAAGCCGATGACGTTATCAGCCTTTCCATGCCCCGGCAACACTGGAGCCATGTACGAAGAACCTCGGCCCATTGTAATTATTGACCGCCGGCCCTTTTAGCTGGCTGATATCTTTTATTTACCTCGAACCGCGGCGTGCTGTTCACAGCTTCTAGCAACATCTCATATCAACTCGCGTATGCATGCCACTTCTTAATGACGTCTGGGCTGCGCGGGCATAGGTGGCGTCTGGCGTGTGGCGTCTGGCGTCTGGCATCTGGCGTCTGACGTCAGGTGTCTGGCGTCTGGCGTCCGGCATCTGGTGTTTGACGTCTGGCGTCTGACGTCTAGCGTCTGGCGTCTGACGTCTGGCGTCTGGCGTCTAAGCTGGGCACGGCGGGCGTTGGACTCCTGTATTCGGTGCAGCCTCGCACCTCGCCGTCGGACATTCGTTTCGCACTCGCGTTATTCTCCCACTGTATGGATTTAGCTGCTCTCTACCCATTTTTGTTGTTATGGCGGATCGCGTCACTGTTATCGCGTCCTTGTTATCGCGTCATTGTTATCGCGTCACTGTTATCGCGCCACTGTTATCGCGTCATTGTTATCGCGTCATTGTTAGCAAGGATCGCGTCACCAGTGCCTTCTTACCTTTCCCAAAAGCGGGTCACCCTGGCGGGTCCCCAGAGTGGGTCACCCTAGCGGGTCCCGAGAGCGGGTCCGCGAAGCCGGCATTGCCATATCATTTGCAAGGCCGTCGTGTGGTAAATAATGCGGCTCACCATCGCAGACAAGCCTTCAGTCCCAAGAGCCCCGGCCTGTCATGGAGCCATGTCACAGGAGCCCCAGCCTGTCACAGAGCCATGCCATAGGAGCCCCGACCTGACACAGAGTCATGTCACAACAACCCCGATCTGTCACGGAGCCACGCCATAAGAGCCCCGGCCCCTCACGGAGCCACGCCATTAGAGCCCCGGCCTCTCACGGTGCCACGCCATGAGAACTCCGACCTATCACGGAGCCATGTCACAAAGACGAACATGCCGCGGCTAACGGGACTTAGGATTGCCCGGCACTGGAGAATCGTTCAAGGTGACCTGCAGCACATGTATCCTAGTCATGACAGCTACGTGCTCACAAGTAATGAGAGTGTTTGATGACAAGGTCGGCGCCGTCAAAAGCGCACGCCACTGGAGGGGCCATTATTTGGACCACATGTATTTCAGGCAGGCGCTTACACGTTAACGTATAATGCAGATCGGAGGCGTTTTCGCTCTTATATCCTGTCGTTCTCGTGCAAAAACTCTGCGGCAGTGGTGTCATGTGACAGGTCGACACGACGCTCGGCATGGTATGTGTTCCCAGTTTGCATCTAGCCATCAATAATTTGTGTTAACAGTGTTTTGGAGGCATGATGCCAATCCGTGGGCCTAGGTGCAAGGAGGGGGGGGGGGGGGGGACACAGAGCCATAGTCCCTCCACTTTTTGTGAGTGAACTCTAACCCTACGTAGAGAGGGTGGAGGGTGGAGAGGGGGTGAGGGGTGGAGAGGGTAACCCAGAGGGTGGAGTGAGTCAACTTCAAAACGGACGCTGCCCTCTCCCACACACTTTCTAAGAACCTCCTACATTGCCCACGGTACGACGTGCTTCCCCGCTGTTTCGTGGGCGTTGGCGAAATGGAATGGCCTCGGCCCCCGAGGAGCACTGGATCAGCTGGCACGAACGTGTCCACCCACGAGTGTTCGGACAGGATCGCCTGCTGCACGTGTCCGGATAGCGCCGACCTTTTAAATTCGAGCCTAGACTGATGGTGTCGCCAACCAGCCAGCTTACCTTCTTGCCGCTTACCAGCCGCGCTTAGCGGCGGGGGCTGGCGCTTCCTCCCTGCGGTGGCTTAGTGCAACAGTTCTTTCGAACTGAACACGATCAAATAGCCAAGGTTTTTGTTGACATATATCAGTAGCGGAACCAATGAGGCTGCCTGGTCACCATCTGTTGAAAAACAAGGCCGGCAGGTGTCGCTGTCGGTGGATATCGAGCCCACATCTATTCTCATGATTAACCTTTGTTGCAAGTTGAAAATACGGGGCCGTAAAGTACAATATATGGCTTTGCTGTGGCTGGGTAATTGCGTTTGGTCTCCTAATGATTTGTAATCGTCGCCATGTTAATCAGATCATACGGATGTCTGTTAGACTGAACCACTTTCTTAAGTGTCTATACAGTAAGCTCACCGCTGTCATGCAATGCCGGTCCTTTATGCTGTCAGAGCTGCGGTACGGCCGGGATTTCCGCCCTTACGACCTGCTAGGTGCTGAGTACAACTACTCGGTGCAAGTGGTCTTCGAGGACGTCTCTCTTCACCCCGCCTTCGGGACAAAGGCCGTAAGTGCGTCCGCGTGGGGTCAGCTGCACACGGAGGCATGCCAGGTATATACTAGGGGAAAAACGACCGAGTGGATGGCACCTTCGGATCCCACGTGGGGCCCGGGTTCAAATCCCGATTGCGCCACGTCCCTCGAGCGCTGGTGTGGTCACTGCAGTCGCTCTCGTTCCACAACAAGAATGCACGGCGGCATGCGCCACGTGCCGCTAAAGAATTGAGCGTAGACTTGGGTGAGATTGCGAAATAGCGTGACAGCGTCCGAGCTCATGTCTAAAGGCTCAGAATCCGGGCCAAATAAATGTTTCATGCCTACACCCCCCCCCCCCCCCCCGAGAAGCTCCATGTCTACACAATCTGCTAGACCAGGCCATGGGAGCGATCATGCAGACAAGAGCTTGTGATGCGGGTATACGTGTGATGCCATGTGATGACGTCGGCTCTGAACATTGGCGCACCCAAGGCTTGCCAGAACACATCGAAACAAACGAGACGTGGCGCTTTAGGTCCGTCTGGAGGCGGTATTCTGCAAAATCATACGCATTTTGCTATACTCAATGTCTAGTTGAGGATCTAGCATGCGAAGCCAAAGGAAAACAACCTAGGTTGATCTGTGCGGCGAAAACGACAACATTCCATTCAAGGCGAAGCGCTAGTAGAGTTCCGTCAAACAGTACTTCATCCGTTGTATTTCTGTTTCTTAGGGGTCCCCGCGAACATACATTTCGTCAGAAGGACGAGATACCGTCAACACCCAAGTAGAACGCTAGACCAAAAGACGTTTGGTTGTTTGCAGTACACGGGTGTTGTCCGCCCGGGCCCAGGAAGGCGGTGGCCCCCTGACCCTCGCCCCTGCCTCGCAGGTGAAGCTGACGGTGAACCTGCTGACCTCGTGTGCGCCGCCGGCGACGCCGCCCGCCGCCCCCAGCCAGGCCCCGCCGCCGGCGTCGGCCCTCTATGACGTCACACTGAGTCGGGCCGCGGCGCCGTTCGCGCGCGTCTTCCAACCGCCGCCGGCGCTGGGCCGCGCTCAGCTGCGACTGCTCGGCGCCTCCGCGGCCTTCGCCATGACGTCACCAGGGAACATCGTGTACCTGGCGGCGCCTGACCGCCTGCCAGCGGCGGCTCAAATCGACCTGACGCTGTCGGGTCCGCCGGCTGACGACGGAGCGTCGCCACCATCGTCATCAGGCGTCGGCGGGGCGGCGGGCGGCGACGTCAACACCACCGTCAGGGTGACGCTGACGTCGGACGACGAGGGCTGCCAGGGGGAGGCCCTGCCGGAGAAGGCCATGTGCGCGGCCGAGAGCGACGCCGAGGCGTGCGAGCGCCGCTGCGGGGAGGGCGCCGCCGGCGCCTGCCGCTGGCGGCCGCCGCGCGCCACCGACATGACGTCAAAGTACGGCACGTGCAGCCCCGACCTGGCCACGTGTCCTGACGGCGTGTGTGACCCGCTGGAGCAGCTGCACGGCGCACTCTGCCCGCAGGACTGCGCAGGTTAGATCGGGTCACGGCAGGCCACAGGTGGAGGGAGGGGGAAGGAGGGAGAGGGAGGTCTGTTTACACTGGCCAGCCGCTTTAACGCTGGCTCTGTGTGGTAGGCTTTTGAATTTCCTCATCGTTCAACAGCCGCGCTGTTCCAGGAAGCATTGTGAGTAACTCAAAGCTTCCTTACCTGCCGCAAAAACACTGTGAAAGGCTTGCTATTGACAGGAAATCTACAGTTAGTGGAAAATATTTATCAGACGTTTTCCCATACAGTGCTGATGCAACTGTCTGGTAAAATTCTGGCGCAAGTTCTAATGCAAGAATTGATTTGGTTGGGCGCAAATTGGCCCCGATGCCGACGCGCTCTGAAACACTAAACCAACACCAAGTATTGCTTTGGAACCTTTCACGTAGTTCACACCTAGCAGCAGCGGCTTTCTTGAAAGTAGCCGGGTCGATGCAGGATTCGAAGTCGGCTTTGCACCGGCATCCCTGCCACTCATCTCTCATTGTACTGATAGGCTCGTGCGATTCTTTGATTAGCCAATAGAAGAACTGTAAGGATCTCGGCAGATGGCTCAGGGTAGTTGACCTCGGCCTCTTCTTCGTCGGCAGCGTCGGCAGGAATGAACATGAGGCGTCGACTTATTGAGATCGCACACCATTGTAGCGCACATCACGCAGGCTGATCACATCCATTGGTGTGTTTCCGTCAGCTTATTTTTCTGCTAGCCGTCTTCTGTAACTGCTAAGACCATGACCGTTGCTACCCTGGGGGAGGCCGGCACCAGTGAAAGTTCCCCGCGGTAGGGATCGTACCATCGATTGCTTTGACGAGACCAGCGCCGTCGCCACCGGCGAGTGACGCGGCTGCGCGCTGCTCTGGCCGCCAGACCACCATTCAGAGGGCTTGTGCCTGAAGAAGACAGCCGCCGGCCGGGGCGTGGCTCAGGGCTGCGGCGTCTGCTTCTGTCTGCACCCGCGCTCGTGCGTCTGCACACCGGAGCAGCACCGGCCACGGCCGCCAGCCGACGCCAGCCGACCTGGAGCCGGAGCCGGAGCCGGAGCCGGAGCCGGAGCCGGAGCCGGAGCCGAGGCCGGAGCCGAGGCCGGCCGGCCGGCCCAGCCCGTCACCCCCCGCACGCAGCGTTAGTGGCGAGCTGGGTTTCGGGAGCGGGTGGGGAGGTGATGTCAGCGTTAGAGGCGGGCTGGGGCTCGGGAGCGGGTGGGGAGGTGATGTCAGCATTAGAGGCGGGCTGGGGCTCGGGAGCGGAGTGAACTGTGACTACCATGTAGCGTAGACAATTTTTGTAAGTGGCACGTTGGACACCGCGAAGAAATCATCATGGTACAAACATATCCAGCTGCAAAAAGATACTGGGGAAGATCAGGAGCAGACATTCGATAAGCTTCCAGGTCCGTGCAAAGAGCAAGTACGGTACGAAATGAATCGAAAGAGAAACACAATAATCTGAAAGCATTGCTTGTGCGGCACTTTTCACCACTTCTTGGTGCTTTGTGTCCCTGACTGAGAGCGCCCATACAAGCATTGTTTCGACGCTCACATGCGCATGCGCAACGCTCTGCCCACAACACGCAACAACACGACACAAAGACATAGCTGCTCACCTGAGCTATGCTGCGCTGTTTGGCCGCCGCTCGGAGGCCGCGACCTGTGTGACCTGTATGACCTGTGTGACCTATGTGTGTGTGTTCTGGCCGTGCGCCGCAGCGGCGGCGGTGGCCCAGTCGGCGCCGTGCGGCACAGCCTGCATCACAGGCGTCACACTGGGCGTGCTGCTGCTCGTGACACTGCTCTTCCTCGGCGGCGTCGCCTTCGACAACTGGTACGTGGCCGGGGAGCTGACGCTGAGGAACGTGGGTAACCCACGGGCGGCGGCAGCGGCGGCGAAGGCTCGAAACTGCCTTTCCGTTAACTGGGGCTGCTTCACTGGGGTGATGACATCAGGGTCTTCGCTGATTAGAAATGTCTTGGGTCATTAAAAAATGTCTCAGCAAAACATTCGGGGATTTCTTAAAAGGTTTACAAGGCTCGAGGTGTATTGCCACTCACACAAGTCACAATGACAGGTGGTTACCGCCATATTTTGTCATTGCTAGGACCGGCCTCTCCCCGCCTTCTTGTGACCCACGACCCATGTTCGCACACCAGGCCGTAACCGGTCACGGAACAGTCAGCTGACTCTGCCACGAGCGCAGCCCAGCTGAGCCCGCTACCAACGCCAAGCACAGGATCCGGTGCCTTATGCGTGTCCCTGTCCTGCCCGCGCGCGGGCCTGGGTCCTCACCGGGTGACCTCCTCAGGCGAGGTCGAGCCGTCAAGTCCCGGAAGGACCCGTTCGCCGTGGATCACATAGCGCTGTCACACATAGCCGGGGGTGCGGACCTGGGGGCGAGGCGCCGAACGTCCCTGTCGGCCGCCCCACACTGCGCCCTGCCCTGCCAGCTGGCGGAGTCGGTGCCGGTGAGTGTGGCGAGAGAGTGGATGAGAGTGTGGCCACCATCACCCCCCACTGTACCCTGCCCTGCCAGCTGGCGGAGTCGGTGCCGGTGAGTGTGGCGAGAGAGTGGATGAGAGTGTGGCCACCACCTCCCCCGCTGCGCCCTGCCCTGCCAGCTGACGGAGTCGGTGCTGGGAAGTGTGTCGAGGGTGTGGGCAAGAGTGTGGTCGTGTTCAGTGACCTGCGAATGTATGCAAATGAACACTGGATGACGACACTGGGCGCATTTTGTTTCGGACTGGCGTAGGATCACTGGTTCGCCTCTCACGTGATTCTGCCATTCTCCGGTGTGGCAATGCACTGCGCCATTGCATGTGTCCGTGTAGTTAGATAAGCCTAAGGCATGACCCGTCCGGCACATTTGTTCTTGTACAACACTTACATCTGCTAAGTACATCTGAAGGAGCTGACAGTGGGGCCACCTGGTGTCCGGACATGGGCCCGTCCGGACTTGAAGAATGAGGCAATCTCATGACCTGTTGGCCCCTGAACTCAAGTAAATCGATTTATTGGAAGGCACAGGCTCAATCTCATACATTTGTAAGGCATGGGACCTGAACTTAACCCTGGTTTCATTCAAGTTTCAACTGCGGTGGAAGGGTGCACAGTAGAAGCGAAATATGCTTTCAAATAAAAATTTGATATGGAACATATCCACATACTATATAACATATGGTGGAGAAGAAATTGCTATGCGCGCTGCCCTGTACTGGATTGAGTTGGTCATGATCGCACCTGTCGGTGTCGGTTAGGTTCGGTTAGGGACTGAGTTAAGGAGAGGCCCAAGGTACCCACGCTCCCTCCGTGCCAAGCAATTTACACTGGGTAGCGGGCGATTTCACATGAATTCGGCCCAAACTCGCGGCGTTTCGGAGACAAAGTGACCTTTGAACCGACCCCGAGGAACGATGTTGGGCTAATGGCTGAATTCAGCTGGGTCCGGTTAGGCTGCATGAACTTGCAGCTGGGTTATGCAAGGCTAAGCGTCACTTGCCGAAGCTCTGTATGACTCGCAGGTGGGTGCAATTAAACATCTGGGTTGGGTTGCGCCGGCTCAGGTGTAGACTTACAACATTTACGGCTTTTTTACTCTAACAGTTATTTAAATGTATGCCGTCGACGACCTGCTCATGGCAATGTAATGTGAAGCATCGCTGGCATTCCCCAAAATAGTTAATGGTCTCGGACTGAATATTTGAAACCCCGGACACATACGCTAACTCTAGCTCGTGCCCAGCGCCCAGAGGCTTGGACTCTTTAATATTACATGGATGGACTCGCGACTCAGATCAGTCTTATCACGACACCAGGAATGGGGCACGGGCTTGGTCTCAGGGTCTTTGACCGAAGCCCGTGTCTTTAAGAGTCATCCACTTGGGGTTTGGTATTCCTAGTGGCTAGACTCTTGGATTTTCCGCCATGACGTAGCGAAAAACTGGAGAAGAGAGCACGATCTGTAAAGCGCGGCTTTGGTTAAGCAGGGTTGCCGATGTTTGCTCTGTAATAGTACGAGATAAACCCTGCAGAAGCATTGGCCAGTGACATAACTTACTATTTCGGAAGAGCAGGGTGAATAGTCTTACATGCTGGAGATAATGTTAGGCACTATGAGTTCAAAGTTCTCATGTCGAGTTACCTTCGTTATGCTAGCAGGTATTGGAGCGCTACATAGCGATTATATTATTACTAAGCATTTCAACGTCGTCCAACCAGTACCTTCTGCTATGCTGAAGGCGTTTCAACATAAGAGCTTGGAACTCAGCATGCCGAGCAAGGAGAAGCTGAGGGCCATTCGTTTTTTATCGAGGATGGGAAGCCCATGAAAGTGTCTCTTCATTTTTGCGCATGTAGGATGCTATGGCTCATGTTGTTTCCTAAGCGCGGCGGAGACAGTCTCTGAATCAGGCTACCCCCGATCTCTCTCTCTCTCTCTCTCTCTCTCTCTCTCTCTCTCTCTCTCTCTCTCTCTCTCTCTCTCTCTCTCTCTCTCTCTCTCTCTCTCTCTCTCTCTATCTCTCTCTCTATATCTCTCCTCTCTCTCTCTCTCTCTCTCTCTCTCTCTCTCTCTCTCTCTCTCTCTCTCTCACTCTCCCCATCTGTCTCTCTCTCTCATTCCCGCTATATAATCTCCACACATATTGGTGTTTATCTATAAAGATTCTCTCTCATTCTCTCTCGTGCTAGAGGCTATTACACTAATGAACGATGCATGCACAGTTTCATCATTATCCAAACATATATTTCGCGATAGAATCTCGGCATACATTTGCACATATCTATGAAAATGTTCTCCGCGGCTGGAAGCCATTACATTGATTAATAGTGCATGCACAATCACGTCGTCTCGACCCATTATCATGCGTTCCTGCCTCGGTTCTGTCGGCGGGCATTCTCTAGGCTGACGGACTAGAGAAAGCACTAAGCAAACAAGCGACGTGTTGAGGTATGCATGGCGGATCAAAGGAATTCCTTCCATCAGTGCCATCAAACCTCAGATAATACAACTGACAGAGGCCGACTCAGGACGCCGAACTCGGTAAAATCGGCAGCACCGGCTGATTGTTGTGATGCATTCTGTCCTTGCTGTATTATATGTGGGGTAATGGTAGTTTCCCCAAGTTTAACGGGCGAGGCGACACAGTTTTGTTATTGTTTCTTTCCAGTCAACGCATGTTGCGACAATGTTAGATGTCCGGAAAGTCCGGGGTCTGTGTCTCCCCCTTCCCTCGGCCTACTAGTTGCTGTACCTCTGGTTACTTACTGCATGACAGCCGGCTTGAATCATTGCATGGTGCTTGTTTAATAAAACAACATTGCTTCTGAAATTTCTGAACATGTTCAGCCCTACGATGTTTAAGCTTCGATGCTTTGGAAAATACGTGTTGTCAGAAACACGCACCAGAGTATAGTAATCATCTTCAAGAAATGCCATCAGAATCATTGGATATGGCATTTGGAAGTACACTGCCAGAAATAAGTGACATATGTTCCGGATATCTTATCTCCAACTTTGTCTCACTGCTCACGTTGCGATTGGAAATAGTGTTGGCTGCTGAGCCGCGTGAAGGCGAAATTAACCACCACATATTCTTCGTGGCCAACTGCGCATGAATTGTTAATAAAATTCGACAGAACGGGATTTCTAAAGAACACCTGCACGAATCCAGGTGTCCGTTGGAACAACACTGGAGTATATTGGAATGGAAAGCTACCAAAATAGCACACCTTTGAAGTAAGCTGCGAGAAAGCACCTTAATTCTTCCATCAATCTTTCGCGTCCCTCAGGGGCTCAGGAAATACCACTGCGCGACGTTTGACCCGCCTTAGCCGCCCGTGCGGTGTCGACCAATCGAAGCGGACCTGCAGGTCACGTGACCGGGCGGCTAAGAAACTCCTCCGGGAACGGAACGCCGACATCCGGTTTCGACACCCGCCACAAAGCCCCGGGCGGGCGTTCTGCTCCGTGGAGCAGCAATGCAGAGCTAACGGGTCCGTCCGAGCATGCCGGATTATTACGCACTCAACGTTATTACAGTACCTGACGCTCGCATGGCTGCATCGACCTCAGGGAATCAGCCTCTCACTCTAAGCAGCACAGGCAAAGACGAGTGTTTGTTAAGCATGTCACTGCGTCGCACACCGCGCGGGGAATAGCTGAAGAAGCCCGCCGGCTCTTCGTTTGGCGCCGCTGGTCGGAGGTAGCGACCGTTTTGGGCCCGAGGCGACCGCGCCGATTCGCAGGTGGACCAAAGGTCACGAGGTCGGTGTTGCGATGCTGGCGTCCTGCCAGCGACCTTGATTGCCTCCTGCTGTCTATCGATTCAGCAGTGCGGCCTAAGACCGCCGCCGCAGTGGGCCTGGTCGAGGCGTCTGCGACAGCCACTTTGCCGTCATTCGACCTGGCTGGGAGAGGGAGGGGAAGGGGAGGGGACGCTGCTCATGGCGACCGCCTCGCCGCCAGCGGGGAGCTTCTGAAGAGAAACGAACTGCCTCCTTGTCAGCCCTCATCGTATCCGCACCTGAGCTTTAAGTGGGTCGGTGTTGTTGAAAACTCGATGGAACACGCACGTCATTCCGCCAACAGTACGATAGATATCGCGAACGTCAAAAGGAAATGAATACGTCTTCCTCAGTGATCGATCGAGCACGATCGTCAAAAAGAAATAAATACGTCTTCCTGAGTGACTGAATGGGGAAACACCGTAGTTCACAAAAGCTCGCGCTTTTTAGCAGTTTCGATTGCCGAGACTAGTCCCAGGTCTGACGTCACACACGGGCAACAGCTGCACACCCGCTGGGAACGGAACAGAGGGGCCGGACGAGCGGCGCAAATCGCCGGGAACGCGCTCACCGGGGCGGGCTGTCGTCCGCACCGCTGGCGAAACCGAGGCGACCGAGTTTCTTTTTTTAACTATGCGCCATTGATCCGAGCGAGCTGTTTGTCGCCAGGTTGGCTGAGCCTGTGGCGCCTGTTTGCCATGACATGTTTGGCTAATGCGATGAAGTGGTAACAGTGTCAACAGTCGGCGATGGCGCTAGTTAAGCCGGCGCGCCGAAATATGCCGCGATGGTCGTTAAGGGCATGTTGACACCCAGCAAAGTGTTCTGCACCACCGCAGTATGCAGGAGGCCAAACACCAAGTCGCCTTGGACTGTTGCGGCGACTTTTGCACCGCTCTGACTCCAGACTTTTGGGGTCAGGGTAAAGCATGGCTTCTGAAGCATTTGTATATAAGGCGATGCAGCACTCCAGACTTCTGGAGTCAGAGTCTGACTGCAGACTTAGAGACTTCCAATCCTCTTGCTTGTGGCTTAACAAAAGCATGTAAACTTGTGCAGTCTATGACGGACCGCTTACGGGATCGTCACCCATACAAATATGACGTCACAGAAGCTTCGCACGGCCGCCCCGCCTCATGGTTTTTCGTGCTCATGGTCGAGGAAAGCATAGCTTCTGAAGACTTTGTGTGTGAGGCAATGGAGCACCAAGTTACCCAAGATAAAAGGCATTCTGCGAATAGTTAGATTTCGCCGCAGATTGCACGTCTTTAACGCGAAGTGCGTTTCGCCGTAACCAGCACAGGCTACGGTGCGATTATCTAGATATGACTTACATGAGGCAGAAAATCGAAATAAAAGCAGCTTAAGAATAGCACCGTAGCCAACAATGTCAATGCAAGTAAGCAACACTTTTACATCTGATTGAAGTAAGTTCCATAGTAACTAAGATCTGCAAGTGGGATTTTCCGTTACATTTGTTGTTTGCCCAACATCTTTATTTGTGGAACAGTCCCATCGAAGAAGATCACGCCTGTCAAAACGTTCCCGTTTTATTTGTTTCTACGGCTAACGAGCAATGCAATGACATAATATGTATAATATATAATGGAAATAACAGAGCCATGCTGATACTCAACGGCAAGCCAGAGGGAGGCTGAGGAGACAGGGGACATGTCACGAACCAGGAGCGGATTTAGGATTTCGTCATGGGCTCCACTCCACGCAACATTGTGAGGCCCTACAGCTTGGACTCTAAAAATCCTATTCCTGCAGTTAAATTTTAAGATAGATGGAACCTAATACATGTATACATATATATATATATATATATATATATATATATATATGCAATAAATAACAAATACGGGAACCCATATTACTGTGCGCAGCCATAGAAAGCTAGGCGAGTTAGGTAAGCACATACATGGAACTTATTAATTTCCTCCAGATCATGGTAGATCGTGTCATTTTAGTCTAAGTTTTTTTCGGAAAACAGGCTGAATTAATTAAAGTTCCATGCTAAATATCATGAAAATAAACTCGAACTTGGCTCTTACCTTATTTATGGTTAGTCGTCTGGTTGATGCGATCAGCTGACGGGAAGAATCCGTGGAAGGCTCCTGATTGACAAGAGCGCCCCGGTACGGTAGCAGGAAGGGCCCGGCCGACAGCCCGGGGCACTCCGGGCAAATGCGAGGAAAGTGAGTGCAGAGTGGAAGGCTCCTTAGCGATCGGATTGAGCCTACAAGCCGGCGTGTAGGTCCTCCGGAAACGGCAAAAGGCCTCTGAACAGCGTAATAAGCCCTATGATATCCCAATCACTACCCTGGCAATCAGTGAAGAATATTTTTTGTCTACTCGTGGGGCCTTTACTTTCGCCTGCAACTGTTCTTGGACGCCTGAAAGCCCCCAAAATATCAAATTCTGTTGCGCTTTGTTCGGCCGATGCATATGCATATATATATATATATATATATATATATATATATATATATATATATATATATATATATATATGCGTATATATGTATATATACATATAGTACAAATACAGTATATAGTATGTACAGTACAATGAATAGCACAAACCAAATCGACTGCGGTACCGACCGTGCAGTGACTAAGCTGCGCGCCTCGGAAAGAAGAGATACGAGGTTTGATTCCCACGTACCAGTCCTTACTACCAGAGTGGGAGGCACCAAATGGCGACAGCAACGAGCATGGCGGTCGTTGTGACTGTGTTCAGATACTGCAGTTTAATAAGAACATGTCCCGGTCACGCGCCCATGCGAGCACGGACGCTGAGTCCGCCCTTCCAACCCAGGTCACCGCGGTCAGGCGACTGGGCAGATGAAGGCCTGTGTCCAATTTATTTCAGAACGCCACCATTTCCGACCACCCCAGTGACCTGTGACGCCCAAACCATGCCAGTCGTAAGCCAATGTCGTGAGCCAATGTTGGGTCTTCCGGAGACATTCTCGGGCGGTAGCAAAATAAGATAGTCGCAAATTGGCCATCGGTATCGCGGCATCAGAACACCAAAATCTACCGCGCTTAAACACGGACATTCCTGAGGTTACTAGCAGGCAGCCGCCGCTCTCAGGTCCCCTGAAGACGTGACGCCGACATGGCTGACGCCACTAACACGAGCTCCGCTCCTCTCAGGTCACTACCGCGTCTCCGGCCATCACCCCTGATGACGTAATATCGACTGGTGTTTCAGGTCGATTGCAAATGGGAGTTCCCTCGGCAGCGGCTCGTCCTGGGAGATCTGCTGGGAGAGGGCGAGTTCGGCAAGGTGCTCAAGGGCCGCGCGATGGGAATCGCCGGTGATACAGGTAATTACTCTCCGTTCAATTTATTTCTAGTTTCAGTTTATCTTTCAGTGAAAATCAGCATTAGTGATACGGAGTTAATTTCTAAAATTTAAGGCTTATGTTTAATGGGATGTAAAATATTATTATAGTAAACGAAAAGTAATAGTGCAACTTTTCTCCTCTGTATCTCCCCCCCTCTCTCTCTCCCTCCCACTCTCTCTCTTCCTCTTTCTCTCCCCCTCTCTTTATTTTGGCGTCCATTTGAACATTGTTTTCAATGGGCTGCATTACCTTCAGAATCAGTGTGAATCAGACCGACCTTGGGGATGTTGAAGTGTTATGACAGGACATTTTCACGATAAGGAACCAAAGCAAGGAAAACAGCCAGCCGTCCGACCGGTTGTCCAAAATCAAATAACATCTGCTCGCACACAAGACTCAAGGCCCTACCGGAAATCATCTCTGAACACGTAAAAGGCGGAAACGACCATATTCATATAGACCACAGCAAACCTTGTCAGTTATTATCGCAATTAAACATATCCAATTGTCTTATGAGAAACAGGACTGACACAGCCGACAACCTTAAGTGCACCAATGTAGTGTGTCAATCTAAATGCGCCTCGAAGGCTGTTTAGTTGGTTCCATACACCACATCGGTGTACCAATGACACTCTCACATTGCACGTACGCGACGGTGCGCCGCCGCTGGAGCGCATGCGACACGAAAGTGGCAAGACATTAGCACGACAACAGTTGGCGGACGACACTAACATCCTTTGGACATGCAATGCCAGGAGGCGCCTCAAATTTGGGAAAGCATAGTTGTCAGCGAATTCCCCACGGCCCTTAAAGAAACAAATTCGTGCACAGCTCTTGAGTTTATTAGGCCTTTGTGGTAGCCATCTTTGATGTGATTGCAATACAAGTCTTTGTAATGTTTTGTTTCCGTTCCTGATGCACTTTATGCACAGTAAACTATCCATAGTCATGTTTATCTTATCCGTTTTGAAATATGTTTTAGCAAATTTAGCAAAGAAAGGCAAAAAAACAAAACAAATGCCTTGTATGCTATCATCTTCACAGAACAACACACACACACACACACACATATATATATATATATATACATATATATATATATATATAGGGAATATATAATATATATATATATATACATATATATATATATACATATATATATATATATAATATATATTATATATATATATTATATATTATATATACATCGGTATCGCGGCATCAGAACACCAAAATCTACCGCGCTCAAACAAAATCTACTCGCTGTATTTCCTATGTATATATATATTATATATATATATATATATATATATAATATATATATATATATATATTCAGACGACCACCACACGCACGCATATACATGCACGTCTGTAAAGACGCCAATGGAGGAGGAGGCTCCGATTGCACGTGACACCGTTCTACATCAGTGACGTGGCTTCCCGTGACACCATGACCAAACGCGCGGCCCGTCCTAGCGGTGGGGTACGGGGAGGGGCCCGGAGCTGGGGAGCAGGGGCGGGGCACCTGGCGCTGGGAGCAGGGAAAGGGGCGCCCGGCACTGAGAGCAACGGAGGGGAAAGCCTGCTGTATCGCTTGCCGACTCCGGCGAGTGACCTCGCTGTGTTTCCTATGACCCGGCTAGGGTGAGTGACCCTCGCTGTGTTTCCTATGACCCGGCTTCGGTGAGTGACCTCGCTGTGTTTCTATGACCCGGCTCCGGTGAGTGGACCTCGCTGTGTTCCCTATGACCCGCTCCGGGAGTGACCTCGCTGCGTCGCGTTGCCGGCCTCCAGTGGGTGACCTCGCGTGTTTCCTATGACCCGGCTCCGGTGAGTGACCTCGCTGTGTTCCTATGACCCAGCTCCGGTGAGTGACTCGGCTGTGTTTCCTATGACCCGGCTCCGGTGAGTGACCTCGCTGTGTTTCTCATATGAGCCGGCTCCGGTGAGTGACCTCGCTGTGTTTCCTATGACCCGGTTCCGGTGAGTGACCTCGCTGTGTTTTCCTATGACCCGACTCCGGTGAATGACCTCGATGTGTTTTCCTATGACCCGGCTACGGTGAGTGGACCTCGCTGTGTCCCGCTATGGACCCGGCTCCAGTGAGTGATTCTGCTGGCGTCACGCACCGGGCTCCAGTGAGTGACTCGCTGTGTTCCTATGACCCAGCTCCGGCGAGTGGACCTCGCTGTGTTCCCTAGACCCGGCTCCCGGTGAGTGACCCTCGCTGTGTTTCCAATGACCCGGATCCGGTGACGTGACATCGCTGTGTTCCCTTGACCGGCTCCGGTGAGTGACCTCGCTGTGTTCCTTATGACCCGGCTCCGTGATGAATGACCTCGCCGTGTTCCTATGATCCCGGGCTCCGGTGAGTGACCTCGCTGTGTTCCCTACGACCCGGCTCCGGTGAGTGACCTCGCTGTGTCTCCTATGACCCGGCTCCGGTGGAGTGACCTCGCTTGTGTCGCGGCAGGCTCCGATCAAAGGCATCCTGTCATGATCGGCGACGGTGACGGGGTAGGTAACTGCTGACGCTAGGTCTTTGTTTGCGCCCATTGGTGTTGATTGATGGCATCTGTTGATGGCGCGGGCGCTCGTCGTCGTCACGCTCGAGTCTCCTGTTCAGTGTTCTGCCGCAGAAACTGTGAGGGCCGGCGCCGGAAATTCGGCAGTTGTTTGGTTGAACCTAGCTGGCTCTCCCCCGGGGGCGGGAGGGGGGGGGGAGGGGGCAAGCCGTGGGAAGGTGGAAGTGAGAAGCAGGGCTGTGTAGCGCAGCCATCCCAGAAAAAAATAATCACCCGATAAAAAGAAATACACGTAGCACAAACACTATATCAACCCAGAAAGCGCAGCCACGAACTACGTATATAATGTCGCCCACATCTTTGGCAAGTTTTGCATTTGCTTCCCTGTGTATTCACCGTTCAGCTGAACAAGAGCCATCGGCAGCAGGGGAGGACGGGGGGGGGGGGGGGGCGTGGGGGGGGCGTGGGAGGGGGGGGGGGGTGCTAGTGAATAGTGAAAGCATCTATGTGACAGCCAACTGAGCTGGCGCCTTCTCTGGCCCACATGATACACTCGTGACCTTTTCGGCGAGAGCTTGTATGGCCGCCCAACACCTGCTGGGTTGTGTTCCATCCCTGCGGGCGTCGGCCCATTGTAGGCATGCGGCCTTCACGTGTGCGTGCGCCTATTGGCTGATGTTAGATAGGGGATAGTCCATAATCATGTCGGAAGGGATAACTAAGAACATTTTCAATCTCGCGTTTGTTTTAAGCATTGTCAAAACCATAGGCATCTTCAAATGCTAAAGCTAAGAGCTACGCGTAAACACATACTCCCATTATCTTGCTACCAAATGCCAACACTCGTGTTTCTAAAACGCATATTTTAAAACGCACCTTGGCCCTCTGGCATGAATGCTTGACCCAGCCTCAAGCCTGAATTAGGTTGTGGCAGGTCGAAGCCTTCCATCCATCTCTAATCACCTGGAGCTCATTCATCGACACCACACCCGGACGTGTTGGCTCTGTTGCTGATAGCGCTGATGAAGCCTGCGGACAGCTGTCATTGCGTTCATGTCGTGCAGAAAGGCCAATGACCAGAGAGGTCGATGACCGGGAAGGTCGATGACCTCGCACGGCATTCACAGCACCGTTCACGATCGTAATTCGTTGTAAATTTATGTTTTTGAGGTATATTAGGACTATACGCTATTCTAGTGACTCAAGTCCTTCCGCTGCCATCAGAGCAGTGAAAAGTACAACTAGGCTATACGGGCACGTTGTTGCAGCTTCGAAAAGAATAGAGAATGGCATGACCCGGGACACCCCCTGACTGAATCCGCGCCCGACCCGGGACATCACCGGCTGACCCGCGTCTGACCTGGAACCTCCAGCTGAACCGGCGTCTGACCTAGGACATTACCGGCGGACCAGTGTCTGACCGGGACATCACTGGCTGACCCGCGTCTGACCCAGGATATCACCGACTGACCCGCGTTCTGACCCAGGATATCACCGGCTGACCCCCCGTCTTACCCGAGACCTACCGGCTGATCGGCGTCTGGCCCGGGATTATCACCGGCTGAACCCCGTCTTACCCGAGAGACCTCACCGGGTGACCGGACGTCTGACCCGGGACATCAACGGCTGACCCCCGTCTTACCCGAGACCTCACCGGGTGACCGGCGTCTGGCCCGGGACATCACCAGCTGACCCGCGTCTGGCCCGGGACATCACCAGCTGACCCGCGGCTGACCCGGGACATCACCAGCTGACCCGCGGCTGACCCGCGTCCCGCGGGACCGCGGAAGACAGCGTTTCGGCGCCAAACCGACAGCTCAGATCTCTGACGACTGAGACTAAATCCTATGATGGCTGAGAATGCTGAGAGCACCTGTTACCTGAGACTGGTAGGCACTGAAAACGCAGACTTGGAACCTACAGCTGCTGAGACCAAGGCTTCTGCTGAGACTGAGCTGCTGAGACCAATACTGTATCTCCGACCACTGAGACTGGGCGTCTGATAGATTGAGACTGAGCGCCCGGGAGACTGAGACTGAGAGTCTGGGAGATTGAGACTCAGCACCCGAGAGACCGAGACTGAGGGCCTGGGAGACTGAAGCTGAACACCTGGAAGACTGAGACTGAGCGCCTAGAAGAATGAGACTTAGCGCCTGGGAGACGTAGAGTCTGGGGGACTGACACTGGGCACCTAGGAGACTGGGACTGAGCGCCTTGGAGAATAAGACAGGATGCTCCTGAAGAGCAATGCTGAAATGCTAGCCGTCTTAAACCGAGGCTTCCAACTATTAAGATAAGATCTTCATCGATAACCCCTGATGCGATGCATACGACCATCTGCCTATATCAGGTGCAGTGTATCGATACCGATCAACAGTTCAAGTACCTGGTGACTGAGGCTGAGAAGCTTCAACAATGAGGACACTGTTAGTCCTGAAGTATGTGAATACTGTGATACTCTAACGTTTGATGATAACGAAAATAATGCCCACTTGGACGGCCAGTGCTGGCGACTGATGAAATTGAGAGTCCCGACGACTGAAACCGAAAGCCTACGTCGACTACGACTGAGACGCCTGACGCGTCGCAGGCTACAGTCCGGTGGCGGTGAAGATGCTGAAGCCGTCCAGTACGCCGTCAGAGCTGCAGGACCTGCTGTCCGAGTACAACTTGTTGAAGGAGGTGAACCACCCTAACGTGATCCGGCTGCTGGGGGCCTGCACCGGCGCGGATGGGCCCGTCTGCATCATCATGGAGTACGCCGAGCTGGGCTGCCTCAGGTGAGACAAGCTCAGACAGACAGTCTCAGGCTCTCAGCCTCAGTATGAGACAGGCTCGGACAGACAGTCCGAGACCCTCAGCCTCAGCATCTGGCTCAGGTGCGACAGCTGTGGCTCAGGTGCGACAGCTGTCGCTCAGGTGAGACAGCTGTGGCTCAGGTGCGACAGCTGTGGCTCAGGTGCGACAGCTGTCGCTCAGGTGCGACAGCTGTCGCTCAGGTGCGACAGTTGTGGCTCAGGTACGGCTGCGGCAGCTGAGGCAGTGTCGTGTGCCGGGGTGCAGGCACTGTCGTAGGTTGTGCAGAACTGCAGGTGCGGCAGTTTTTGAGGAGCACTGCACGGCGATCCACGGCCTGAGGCTTTGCACACAAGGTATTCCAAGAAGTGGTGTCGCCCATAGTGGTGATTGTCGTAGTGGTGTAGTGGTGTGCTGTTGCAGTGGTAGTGATTTGTCGTGTGATATTACTGTCGCTCATTAACCTAGTGTAGGTCAACAAGTCAAAACTTAGTGAAACAATGCAAGGTAGTCGTCCTATATAAATTAAAATAGGATATATTTATGTATTCATTGGTGCGCTCAGATGAGGTTCAAGGAGGACGCTTACATAACAACTATGAGCCAACTTCAGATAAGCCCCGCTATCCAACGCACAGCTGCGTGATTGACATTTATATTTGACTGCGCGACGGAGGGGCTTTCTTAGACTCATTGCCGCAATTTTCTACCGATGTGATGGCGCATTACACACGCGCAATCCACCATTATAAAATTCACTTGACGATATTTATTTGCGGCACAATACGGTGTGGCAGTTGGGGACGGAGCTGACACGGGGCGTGCCGTCCTGTGCTGACATCGTTCCACTTTCAGGACGTACCTGTACAAAAGCCGGAAGTCGACACTGGCGTCCGGCTCCGGCGACAGCCAGAGCTCCATCACGCCCAAAGAACTCATCAGCTACGCGTGGCAAATAGCCAAGGGAATGGCCTATCTTGGCGGCATAAAGGTTCGTCTGTCCCCTGCATGCCGAAGGACGTCGTTACTTGTCAGTAAACACTCCGTTTGATCCTAAACAAGGGCAGGAGCCGAAGTCGCTAGAAAGTGTACGGGTGACGCTGTTGATGGGCATATGGATGGTGTGGTCTCTAACTCCGAATATTCCTGCGATGTTGGTTGCTACCTCTCCATGCCAGCACACTGAAATGCCAATACGGAGATGTGCCCCGATTTCTAGTGCGCGTGCCGAAATTTTCTCACTTTATGGCAATCGATGTCGTCGTCCTGCGCAGCCATTAGGCATCTATTTTCGATCTGGGCTAGAGTGGTTCAAAAACATGAATGCGATGAGGTATAACGAAGCAGGCCACCGGCCGGCTAACTTGGGTCTCTGCCCTTTCCGAGTTGGTCCACCTTTAGCTGACAGTTCAACCACATCTCCAGCTGGTGCACCGCGACCTGGCGGCACGCAACGTCCTGCTGGCGGCCGGCGGCGTCTGCAAGATCTCCGACTTTGGCCTGACGCGGGACGTGTACGAAGGCAGCCTGTACCAGAAGACCAGCAAGGGCAGAGGTCAGCGGGCACCACTGTCCACGGCGGGGGCTGGAGGGGGACGCCCCGCAAGGGGGCGCCACTGTCCACGGCGGGGGCTGGGGAGGGACGCGTCCACGCATGTCCACAGCCGTGGAGCGAGTGCGCGCGGTGACAGGCGGGTTGACGTTAGGTAATGGGTTGGTCGGCGGTGGGTAATGGGTTGGTTGGCGGTGGGTAATGAGTTGGCTGGCTGTGGGTGGCAGGCTGGTTGGTGTCGGATAGTGGGTTGGTTGGCGGTAGGTTATGAGTTGGTCAGTGGTGAGTTGCGTGTCGGTTAGCGATAGGTAATAAGTTAGTTGATGATGAATAACAGGTTGGTTTAGCACGCCCCTGAGACTGCTGGACCTGCTGTTCAAAGTGCCGGTCAAGTGGATGGCGATCGAGTCGCTCCAAGATCATGTCTACACATCCAAGTCCGACGTCTGGAGCTTCGGCATCCTGCTCTGGGAGTTAGTCACACTGGGTAAGGAGCTTCGGCGTCCTGTTCTGGGGGTTAGTCACACTGGGTAGGGAGCTTCAGCGTCCTGCTCTGGGAGTTAGTCACACTGAGTGGGAGCTTCGGCGTCCTGCTCTGGGAGTTAGTCACAAAGGATAAGGAGCTTCGGTAACTACTTTTTGATGATCATGATGAAGCTTATTTGCCGTGAGATCTACTTCGTGGCTTTTCACTCACGCACGTCGTGGTAAATAAAACACGCAGGGAACATAATAACGGAAAATCCTGTCACTGCCACGGGAACCCACCCAAAC
>NW_023596805.1:22135452-22225893 GCF_011947565.3 Pollicipes pollicipes | reverse complement strand
CTAGGCCATGATTTTATAGTCAAATAACGTCGAACAAGGTCAGTTTCCGGGTTGGCCTCTAAAGTGACCCTAGAACCTAGATACCTGTTCTAGGCAGGAGGTCACATGCTCATTTTAGGTCAGTGATCTTGTTTGACCATTCGAAGATCATGGTGACCAAAATCATACAAGACTGCTTTGAACTTTGCATTTGAATAAGCGGGAAAGATTACGCTTGCCAGTATGTTCCTAAAAACAAAATATTGACCGGGTTCATTGTAGGTCAGTGACCTATTCTGACCTTTAAGAAGTCCATGGAAGATGCATAGTGCAGTTTCTGTTATTAATAAATTCGAAATAAGCATCAGAAACTACCGCTTGCAGCAAGCCCTAGAATAATAAAACAGATTGGTTTTAACCTTGGTCTGTCCTTCAAAACTGGCCTTAGGTCAACGGAATTCGTTCGATATATTGTTGTGTTACATAATAAAATATCTCAGCGATGTTTACCTTCGCCTAACACTCCATTGTTGCATCAGATTGAACGATTTTCTAGAAACTGACTTCGCAGAATCTATGGCCTGACCTTGACCTGCCGCAGGTCAGCGACCTTACGAGATACATCTAAATTTATTAATACCAAACCATCCGCTATTCAACTGTCTACAACTATGCAAAATTTGGCGTGGCTGCGCCCCGTCGTTCGGAAATCGTTCTGGAAAAACCTTCAGCGGGGTCAGTTTGACCCCAGCCCGGGCGCATGTCAAGACGACCGCACGACTTCTAAAAGATGACAACGAGCCGAAGCTTCAACGTGGAGCCCTAACAAGTTCCTCAAATACAACTGCGTCCCTACCACATTTCTGAGATTCATACACGCGTCTGTGAGCGTTCTGACGTTTTTCTCTCAGCACATGAAAGAGTTAGCAAGATCACGCGCGTATGAGGATGTACACACGAGGTCAGGCTTTCACCGGGGGCGTCGTCCCAGAAACGCGCTGGATGAAATTCAGTCTCTGAAAGAACCGGATCCGCACGCTGCTCTTCACTTTGTCAAATCTGAGTACCTCTCAATGGTCGACCATCTTTGCGAGATTTTGACGCCACGGGCGTATGCGGGACTTCACGGTGGGAGGGGCATAATGTTAAGTTTACACTGAAACCGAGTTAAGCGTGTTACAAACGCGTCAAGTTTGTTGCATAACAAGAAACAACACTGCGGGCTCTTAATCAACGAGTCTTTCTTATCTTCCCTTTTAACTTTAACTCTAACTTAACGAATCCACCCTGAAGTCTATCTTTACCGAACACCAGGGTTGGCTTTCAGTAACGCGTATCCCAACGCATGCAAAAACAACTCTAAAGGCATAAGGTTTAATATATTGATGAGGTATGAGGCTATAAGGGTATGATGGACTAGCGAATGAGGGTAATACGATAACGCATGCGCCTCCGGGCCACCATGCGCGTACGGCCCAGGTTGGTGGACACTATTGTAGGAAGAATGTGCGTACTGCCTGGTTGGTGGACACTGTATAGCAGGAATATGCGTACGACCCCTGGTTGGTGGACACTATATAGGAAGAATGTGCGTACGGCCCGGGTTAGTGGGCACTATTAGTAAAAATATGCCTACGGCCCGGGTTGGTGGACACTATATAGCAGGAATATGCGTACGGCCCTGGCTGGTGGACACTATAAAGGAAGAATGTGCGTGCGTCCCGGGTTGGTAGACATTATATAGCAGGAATATGTGTACGGCCCTGGTTGGTGGATATTATATAGCAGGAATATGTGTACGGCCCTAGTTGGTGGACATTATATAGCAGGAATATTCGTACGGCCCAGGTTGGTGAACACTATCTAGGAAGAATGTGCGTACGGCCCTGGTTGGTGGACACTATATAGTAGGGATATTTGCGTACGGCCCAGGTTGGTGGACACTATATAGGAAGAGTGTGCGTACGGCCCGGGTTAGTGGACACTATGTAGTAGGAATATGCCTACTGCCCTGGTTGGTGGACACTATATAGCGGGAATATGCGTACGGCCCTGGCTGGTGGACACTATATAGGAAGAATGTACGTACGGCCCGGGTTGGTAGACACTATATAGCAGGAATATGCGTACGGCCCCTGGTTGGTGGACACTATATAGCAGGAATATGCGTACAGACCTGGTTGGCGGACACTATCTAGGAAGAATGTGCGTACGGCCCCGGGTTGGTGGACACTATATAGCAGGAATATGCGTACGGCCCTGGTTGGTGGACTCTATATAGGAAGAATGTGCGTGCGGCCCGGGCTGGTGGACACTATATAATAGGGATATTTGCGTACGGCCCAGGTTGATGGACACTATATAGGAAGAATGTGCGTACGGCCCGGGTTGGTGGACACTATATAATAGGGATATTTGCGTACGGCCCAGGTTGGTGGACACCATATAGCAGGATCTGAAACCTCTGAAGCTCTGCTTGATGCAATGAAGAATGACCTTGAACTCATGGTATTTCAACATTAAGTGTTGGGAGTTCTTCCCTCAACACGATCGACCTGAAGTACGCCAGGACGTACTGCCCTGGGACGTACTAGTCTGTGACGCTGTCAACCAAGTGTTGGCTATACTGGTGAAAATCAATGTTTTTAAGCTCTACATTCTGCTTATGGCTAGGAGTTATCAAGGCCAAGAGAAAATGACATTTAAACGCTGAGTCATGTGAAGTATAGGAAATGTTCCGAATATGTACAGACACCGCCCATATGATAAAAGCTAACAGATAACTGGAGTTCCCGCATCCGATACACGGTGATGTGCTGAAGGATGCACAGAGCAAGGGTGGCTAACCCGGAAGGTCACGAGCACCCATACCGAGAACAGCTTCAGAAAATTACTTGCCGCGAACGGCAGGCGCCGTGAACGTTGCCCATACATCACGAGCCTCCAGGCGGATCGTCCCCGCGTGCTGACACCAGATGAGTGGTAATAACCTAAGAGCTGCTTGAAATCCACGCGGCTAAACCCAAAGGAATCGATGTCCCGCACCGAATGGAGGGATAAGAGGCTTACAGTTGCTGCAATCCGAGATTCCAAATACTTTTCGTCCACTATTTTTTGAAGGATGAATAGGTCTTTACCCCCTAATTCTTTGTGGCAATGTCTCTTGGGGGTCCTGTATTTCCACATAAGTCTCCTGAAAATGAGAAATCAGGCCGGGGAATCGTGGTTATTTGCTTTTTGACGCATGGAAAACTGATCTGTAAGCTGATCTCGTCTCCCCTCGTTCTGTCCTGTCCCGTGAGGTACCGTCCCGTCACGTCCCGTCCCGTGCCATCCCGTTCCGTGCCGTCCCGTCCCGTGCCGTTCTGTCCCGTGCCGTCCCGTCCCGTGTCTTTCTGTCCCGTGCCGTCCCGTCCCGTCTCTCTCCGCCCCTTCCCGTCCCATCCCATCCCAACCCATTCCATCCCATCCAATCCTATCCAATCCATTCAGTTCCATCCCATCTCATCGCGTCCCGTTCCGTCCCGCCCGGGTAAAAATGAAAATTCCGTTGGTTGCGGCAAGTGACAGGGCATGGCAGAGAAAGACATGAGCGGATAGGGCAGGGCAGAACTGACGGAGAGGGTAGAGCAGGGCAGAGCTGACTTCGGAGAGGAGCGGGCAGGGCAGGACTGACACCGGAGAGGACAGGGCAGGGAAGGATTGACATGAGAGAGGACAGGGCAGTGCGGGACTGACATTGGAGAGGACAGGGCAGGACAGGACTGACATCGGAGAGGATAGGGCAGGACTAGGACTGACCTTGCCGGGTTCTGCCAGCCGTCCCCTCGCCTTCCTGGTCCTGCGTCCTATACACTGCACTGTGCTGTGCCGTGCTGCGCCGTGCTGTGCTGTGCTGTGCTGTGCTGTGCTGTGCTGTGCTATGCTGTGCTGTGCTGTGCTGTGCTGTGCTGCGCTGTGCTGTGCTGTCCCGGCCAGTGCGCAGCCGGGCCCTATTCGTGAAGTATTGCCTCTTAGTATGCTGCATGGACCGGGCTACACCGTTCACTATTTGCTATCGCGAGGCTTCTTTGTTGGCCGGCGGCAACTACGGCAGACGCTAAGTAGTCCATTTTTTACGTCTAAAAAAATTCCAAGACCGAGCAATGAACACTACCTTACACCCAAATCGAACAACATGTCACGAAACTAGACCTTGATGCTGGGCTCTGCTAGCGCTCGTAAACGCTGCGGGTCTTTGATCGTTCCGTTCCGCAGATATCACATCAGATGCGGAATATCCACTGCAGCCCAGGCTTAACATCTCAGGAATACGCTTCGTCAGGGTTCTGGCAACTCTGCTGGCCCAGGTGCAGTGTCTCACCCGCCGACCAGTCGGTGGGGTGTACTTAAGTCAGGAGCAGTTCTCCGGACAGTGTCACACTGTGTACTAGTCACACTCACGTGAGTGTAGAGCGGTCCCCGGACCGTGTCACACTGCGTACTGATCACACCCACGCGAGTGCAGAGCAGTCCCCCGAACCGTGTCACACTGTGTGCTGTGTCACACCCACGTGAGTACAGAGCAGTCCTCCGGACAGTGTCACACTGTGTGCAGTCTCACACCCACGCGAGTGCAGAGCGGTCCTTCGAACCGTGTCACACTGTGTGCTGTGTCACACCCACGTGAGTACAGAGCGGTCCTTCGAACCGTGTCACACTGTGTGCTGTGTCACACCCACGTGAGTACAGAGCGGTCCTTCGAACCGTGTCACACTGTGTGCTGTGTTACACCCACGTGAGTACAGAGCAGTCCTTCGAACCGTGTCACGCTGTGTGCTGTGTCACACCCACGTGAGTACAGAGCGGTCCTTCGAACCGTGTCACACTGTGTGCTGTGTCACACCCACGTGAGTACAGAGCAGTCCTTCGAACCGTGTCACGCTGTGTGCTGTGTCACACCCACGTGAGTACAGAGCAGTCCTTCGATCCGTGTCACGCTGTGTGCTGTGTCACACCCACGTGAGTACAGAGCCGTCCCCGTTCCTCCAGGATGAGCCTCCTCCACACGTGCTGCCGCGGCTGCCGCCTGAGGACCGCCTCCCTGGTCATGGCCATCACCTTCCTAGTCGTGAGCGCGTGTCTGATGCTGGCCGTCGCCTGCGTGGGGCTCCACATGACGGTCGTGAAGATCTCTGGAAATCTCAGCTCCCTGGACGACAAGCCCAACAGCGAGGCGGACACGAGGGCCATCGGCCTGCTCCTGCTGCTGTCGAGCACAGTTCTGCTACCCTCGGTCGCCATCAACAGCGTCTTGGTCCTCGGCGTGAGGATGGGCTCCCGCCGCATGGTCCTCGCCTGGCTCATCCACTGCGCCCTCCTCTTCAGCGTGCTAAGCCTGGCCACCATCACCATACCGCCGACGCTAGCGGCAACAGGAGCCGGCTTTGTGTGGCTGCTTCCTATGCCGGCTATGCTGTGCGTCTGCGCGCTCCTCTGGCTCTACTGGGCGCTTGTGCTAGCGTCGGACAGGTGGATGCGGCTGCACGGCACCGGCTGCCGCTTACGTGGGGATCTGCAGTCGAAGGAGATACTGCGGACCTGCGCCGGAGGAGACACTGCGAGCCCACATCCGCAGAAGACGCCGCAGACCTGCGCTGGAGGAGACGCTGCGGACCTACGTCCGCAAGAGACGCCGCAGACCTGCACCGGAGGAGGCACTGTGGACCCACATCAGCAGGAGACGCCTCAGACCTGCGCTGGAGGAGACACTGTGGACACACATCAGCAAGAGACGCCCCAGACCTGCGCCGAAGGAGGCACTGTGGACCCACATCAGCAGGAGACGCCTCAGACCTGCGCCGGAGGAGACACTGCGGACCCACATCTGTGGGAGACGCCGCAGACCTGCTCCAGAGTATCGCCCGCAGCAGTGCCGCCCCGCGGCACTCCCTGAACGCGCTCTGCAGGCCAAGGTGGACTGGCCACCATGCGGGAACGGACCGCAGAGCCGCGTATACTGTACGCAGATGTGCAGCGTGCAATATACGCCGCCAGCGTGCAGTATACGCCGCCAGCGTGCGGCATACGCCACCAGCGTGCAGTGTACGCCGCCAGCGTGCGGCATACGCCACCAGCGTGCAGGATACGCCGCCAGCGGGCAGGATACGCCAACGGGCAGTATACGCCGCCAGCGGGTGGTATACGCCGACAGCGTGCAGGATACGTCGCCAGCGTGCAGGATACGCCACCAGCGAGCAGGATACGCCACCAGCGTGCAGTATACGCCGACAGCGTGCAGGATACGCCACCAGCGTGCAGTATACGCCGACAGCGTGCAGTATACGCCACCAGCGTGCAGGATACGCCGCCAGCATGCAGTATACGTCACCAGCGTGCAGGATACGCCGCCAGCGTGCAGGATACGCCACCAGCGTGCAGAATACGCCACCAGCGTGCAGGATACGCCACCAGCGTGCAGGATACGCCGCCAGCGTGCAAGATACGCCACTAGCGTGCAGGATCTGCCGCCAGCATGCAGTATACGTCACCAGCGTACAGGATACGCCGCCAGCGTGCAGGATACGCCGCCAGCGTGCAGGATGCGCCACCAGCGTGCAGGATACGCCGCCAGCGTGCAGAATACGCCGCCAGCGGGCAGGATACGCCACCAGCGGGCAGGATACGCCACCAGCGTGCAGAATACGCCGCCAGCGGGCAGGATACGCCACCAGCGTGCAGGATACGCCGCCAGCGTGCAAGATACGCCACCAGCGGGCAGGATACGCCACCAGCGTGCAGAATACGCCGCCAGCGGGCAGGATACGCCACCAGCGTGCAGGATACGCCGCCAGCGTGCAAGATACGCCACCAGCGGGCAGGATACGCCGCCAGCGTGCAAGATACGCCACCAGCGGGCAGGATACGCCACCAGCGTGCAGGATACGCCACCAGCGGGCAGGATACGCCGCCAGCGGGCAGGATACGCCGCCAGCGTGCAAGATACGCCACCAGCGGGCAGGATACGCCACCAGCGTGCAGGATACGCCACCAGCGGGCAGGATACGCTAGCAGCGTACAGGATATGGTCCGTTCCACTGGTCCATTCGCGTGCATCGCATCGCATCGCACGCTTCAACACGCACCGTCTGTCATGAGAGAATCCAATATAGGTTATAGGTTATATACGGTTAAATAGGTTAAATAGGTTATATAGGTTAAATACGGGTCGTCTATCTGTGAATAGGTTAAATACGGGTCGTCGCAGCGCTGCTCGTCGGGGGAGGGGAGGGGAGGAGGGAAGGGACGGGGGAGGCTGGAACAACCGCCGTGTGAGATGCCGAAAGTGAGCGGCGTAGATGAGCACAGACGGTTGGGCGTGTTGGGCGTGCCTAAAATACGGTACGGTGGGTCGCGGAGTGCATGAGGAGTGGAGACGTGAGGGAGGGTGGTTCAAATGGCCCGTGTCAAGTGGGTCCCTCGCCAGGGGGTAGGCAGGTACTGCAGCTGCACGCGGCACCAGCCTCCATGGTTGCATGTGTACCCGACCTTTTTCTGCCGGCTGGAATAGCTTAGATCGGCCGACTCCGTGCATTGGCCAGCCGTGATTAGCGCTGATATTACTGCCCCGGGCACCACACGGGCGCGCGCCAGCACGCGATCCGACAATCACGTGACCACTGACACCTCAGGGCTCGAAATGGTCAGCCAGCTGACCCAGCGGCTTTCCAGACAGTCTGCGTCGCAGCCCGCACGAAACAGCATTCCAGCCCGAACGAAGTGCATCCTTTCTGCATTCCACACCACTGCAAATCAAGCTGCGAAAAGCAATGGCAGGGCAAAAACAGCCGTGTCTCTCCCACACACTCAGAAGCGACTCAGCCACCGCTCACAAAACAGCGAATCAAGACGCACGGCGGGCAAGTTGATTGGCCTTCGCAGCACGGTGCTGCGTCAGTCGCGCGTGACTGGGCACATTGCAGGTGTAGCGGGCGCACAGCCCAGGCTGACGACAACAGACAAGAGGTACGGGCGTCGACTGGGCACGGGTACGGAACGGGTGGTACATTCAGATGTGACCGGACACGGGGTACATGTACAGAGCGTAGCGTGCAGTCGCACAGAGCTGGACACACCACGCAGATGCCATTCAGGTATACGTGGCCGGCACGTGGTACATGTGTAGCTCTCTTTCATCAGACACACGTGATCGAATAAGGTACACCACCAAACGCAGGCTGAGCTTCCTCGGCCTGATCTGCCCCGGGTGATCCGGACTCGATGCCGCGTCTGTCGGCTGAGGCGCCACTGCAGGCGCGCGGCCGGTCCAGGTTGTCTCTCGCGGCAGAAGGTGGACGGGTCTGGTTAGGCTAGCACGCACTTGGAGTCAGCACCCAGAGATCATCAGCAACGGAAAATGCGAATCCTTTTCGCCATGGCTTATATATAGATATTTGGCCAGCATGTCCAGGACAGTAATCATCATGCACACACACACACACACACACACACACACACACACACACACACACACACACACACACACACACACACACACACACACACACACACACACACACACACACACACACACACACACACACACACACACACACACACACACACACACACACACACACACACACACACACACACACACACACACACACACACACACACCACACACACACACTGCTCATGCCATGCCAATGTTCCCGATTTTTCTATATCAATGTGACAATTAGGGTACAATTAAGGTATTAAGGTACCCTTGACTGATACAAGGACCTTCCATTGGCTTGTTGTCGACCCTTTCACTGTCATTTGGTGTGGCTATGAGGCCCCTGGCTAATGCAAGAACCCTTCTGACATGCGGGGTCCAGCCTCTGTACTTGTTCGGCAAATCACCGCCGTCATCCCTAATTGCTCCCTGGGGGCCAGCTCAAGGCCGCTTACCGACGGAAGGTCCCTGCTGAGCAGCGTAGGACCACTCATGTTTTTTTTTAGGGTTTTCGACCAATGCAAGAGGCGTTCTGACTGACGTTCGCCGGCCCCGGCTTTGGCCTTATTTGGGAAACAGGATCCCAGGCCGTCACGGGGCCAGCTATTCAATCTTGACTGTCTCTGATCGGTATTGTAGCCCTCATTATTGCAAAGGGCCCTCGGTCGGCGGAAACCCTGACTGGCATTTCAGGACCCCGACCCGGCAGCGCTGGGGTCCCTTGTTCCTTGCCCCGACAAGAGCAGAAGGTCAATGCCGTGTCAAAAATTCTTGCCGGCACCTCCCGACATGCCGTGTAATCGCGCTTAATTTTCAGCAGTCTTCGGGCATTCGTCGCGCGTGTTTCGACACCAAGAGCACGTCTCTTGCATGTCTGCTCTCTGAGTGGAGAGAAGCCAGCCGAGTTTCTGAGTTTTGGGACCGCTTTGAGGGGCATGGCACGGTACATCAGGCGCCTCTGGACGACGGCCGGTAACGATCAGCTGATCGCCGGCAGCGGGCAGGACAGCTGCCATATTTGCCAGAATCATCAGCGCTTTTATGGATCCGACCAGCACCGGTATTTGCTCAAAAGGCACACAACCGCATGCCAACTAGTAAATTCAGGACGTAAACAAGGATCATGTCTATACAAATTTCCCGTTGCTTCCCTGCACGGTTTCGTAACACGGACATGCGAAGCTGCGGCCGTCACCTGTGCCCCTTGCCTACGCCCCTTGGTAAGGGACCGAGGTACACGGGTAATGCCCCCGCCTTGGACCCATGCGCGGCCGCGCTGACAGCAGGACAGACTTGATCACAGCGCCTCAATCAAATCTGTCTATCCGGTCGATTACAAGCTGTAATCAAACGGCTGACCCCCCCCCCCTCACACACACAGGCACTGCTCTACCACTCAACTCAAATTCTGGTAGCACCTCCGCCGGGCCAGACATCGACATGAAACCAAGGGAGAAGGGAAAGACAGAACACGTCTGCCCCGAGCCTCAAATAGGCCAAGTGGATACGCTTTACGACCAACGCTGCCCTGACCGTGGGGTTGGCAACGGTCTGGTAATGCAGCATGTCCTGATCCTGGCCCTGGTCCAGGTCCTGGTCCTGGTCTGGCTTCAGGTCATTCATCGGGTCATCAACGGCCGCCGGTTCAGATAGCCATCCAGGCTCACAGTTCGTTGACTCACCTGGGAAAGCCATGAGGCTGTATAGAACCTGCTGCACTACCAGGCGGTTCAAAAGTCCGCGCTCGACTGAGCATGTATTAGAACCTGCTGCACTACCAGGCGGTTCAAAAGTCCGCGCTCGACTGAGGATGTATTAGAACCTGCTGCACTACCAGGCGGTTCAAAAGTCCGCGCTCGACTGAGGATGTATTAGAACCTGCTGCACTACCAGGCGGTTCAAAAGTCCGCGCTCGACTGAGGATGTATTAGAACCTGCTGCACTACCAGGCGGTTCAAAAGTCCGCGCTCGACTGAGGATGTATAAGAACCTGCTGCACTACCAGGTGGTTCACAAGTCCGCGCTCGGCTGAGGCTGTACCAGGACCTGCTGCACTTCCAGGTAGCTCACAAGTCCACGCTCGGCTGAGGCTTTATCACGACCTCCGGGACTGCCAGGCGGTTACAAAGTCCGCGCTCGGAGGAGCGTCGGCCGTTGTAGGGCACAATGTGACCTATTTTAGGCTATAGGAGCCCACACGGTCGCGTTCCGTCCGGCTTCGGCTAACGCCAGCGACAATGAAAGGCGTCAGTGACCTCGAAGCTGTTGTCTATGTTAGTGCAAAGCAATGTTAAGGATGCTGCGTTGTTCGCCAGCTGGGACACGGCGATGTCGGGTCTGATGCATGAGGCCCCCTGGGTAGTGTTCCAGCTCCTTCACAACAGTGGTAGCGGATGGCGAGGCAAGCTACTCGAGGAGCGAGGAGCCCAGCGACGGCTACACGCTTTATCGCGATTTTGAGCGATGTGCAAAACGTGCCACTGATATCTCAGACGAACCTTCGTCACCGACTGAGATCTTTGCATGTCTGTTTATTGGTGACGGTGGTCAGCTGCTGGGGGTTCGCCGGGAGGCGGGGGCGCACCTACAGCCGGTCAGCACTCTTAACACGCCCTCGGGTGGAGGGGGGGGGGGGGCAAATTGACCACCCCCAAGATTTTCCCGGAATGGTTTCCGAACGGCGCAGCGTAGCCGCGCCAAATTTTGCATAGCCGTAGATAATTGAGTAGCAGATAGTCTGACATAAAAATTTAGATGTATCTTGTAAGGTCCCTGACCTATGGCAGGTCAAAGTCAGGTCATAGTTTCAGCTAAGGCACGTTCTAGGAAATCGTTCAATCCGTTCAAACAACGGAGTGTTAGACGAAGCCAGACATCTCTGAGATACTTTCTTAGGGAACAAAACAATAGAATAAACAAATCGCTTATCCAAACGCAAAACTAAAAACAGTCATGTATCATTTTGGATATCATGACCTTTAAAAGATAAAGCAAGGTCACTGACCTTTACTGAGCGTGTGCAATTTTGCTTAGAACACTTGCCTAGGTTCTAGAGGCCCTTTGGAGACCAATCTGGAATTTTAACTTTTTGACCTTATCTGACCTGAAGATCATGACCTAGGAATTTCAAACTCTGGCCTAAGTGAGTTCACATACAGTTCAACACACCCTGCGAATTTGATGTCTCTAGCTCTCTTAGTTCTCGAGATCTCAGGGATGAAATTGACCCGCTCCATCCGAGCGAATGGTATCCAACCGGCCACCTGGGCGCGTGTTAAAAGGTTAAACAAGGTCACTGACCTTAACTGAGCGTGTGACATTTTTCTTAGAACAGTTGCTTAGGTTCTAGGATCTTTGGAAACCAATCTGGAATTTGACCCAAAGTTCATAACCCAGGAACCTCAAACTTTGACCTAAGATATTTTACGTACAGGTCAACACACTGTGAATTTCGTGTCTCTAGCTCTCTTAGTTCCCGAGATCTCAGGGGGGTCAAGTTGAACCCCACCCGAGCGAAGAGTATCCAACCGGCCACCCGGGCGTGTGTTAGTAGGCGTGTGCTACAGGTTCCGATGTGAAGCGACGTCCAGTCTGAGATATGTTGATGATTATTGGTTGATGGAGTAATGATTCAACGAGAGGGTCTGGATGACACGCCTTGCCGGCCCCTCGGAGTAAAAGTTGTTTGAAACTAGCGAGCTTTAGGCTCTTTGCGTTTTCCTTAAAGATACGTAAATATGGACAAAAACGACACCGCTGAACTCGGCTAGACTCGGGGAGCCACACAAACTCTGAGCGGGGAAACTTTTCTGAAAATAGTTTTCTGGAAAGGAAAATAAGTACTTTTCTGAGACGCGCTACTGACTCGTGCTGCCATGCCGCTCAGCGATCAGCCAGCCTCGTCATCCCAGCGCAGTGGCTCAGTCTGTCTGTTGATGTCGGGGCGCAGTGGCTCAGTCTGTCTGTTGATGTCGGGGCGCAGTGTCTCACGTCTGTGTGTTGATGTGGGGGCTCAGTGTCTCACGTCTGTTGATGTCAGGACGCATTGGCTCACGTCTGCGTGGTGATGTCGGGGTGCAGTGTCTCACGTCTGCGTGATGTCGGGGTGCGGTGTCTCACGTCTATGTGTTGATGTCGGGGTGCAGTGTCTCACGTCTGCGTGATGTCGGGGTGCAGTGTCTCACGTCTATGTGTTGATGTGGGGGCGCAGTGTCTCACGTCTGTCTGTTGATGTCGGGGCCAGTGGCTCACGTCTATGTGTTGATGCCGGGGCGCAGTGTCTCACGTCTGTCTGTTGATGTCGGGGCCAGTGGCTCACGTCTATGTGTTGATGTTGGGGCGCAGTGTCTCACGTCTGTGTGGTGATATCAGGGCTAGTGGCTCACGTCTGTGTGGTGATATCAGGGCTAGTGGCTCACGTCTGTGTGGCGATGTCAGATGCGCAGACATCCCCCCCCCCCCGGTCCCGACCGCATGTCATAAGGTCATCCAGCGCGTAGATCAACCTTTGGGCTCCTCAAACACATGCTGCTCTCGAGAGGACGCGTGCGCAGAGGCGTCTCCAGCGATGCCAGCGGTGCGTCCATGCAAGAACGCGCAGTGGCGCCGGCGCGGCCAACCTCCCGCGGGCCAGGCATCACGCCCCGGTGCCCTACACACTCACGACCCAAAACTACAGAGCAGGCGTTCGGTGCAGCTCAAGCAGGCCACGACCCAATGCCCCTCCCCCGCCGCCGCCCCGCCCTGGATACGCCCATTTCGTCTGTTCCTGGTTGGGTTGTCTGGCAACGCGCGCTGCCAGATCGCGTGGCTGATCTCTATCCGCAGGGCTTATCTAGACATATCTCTAAGCAAGATAAACATGCCATCGATACGTGTTTGACAAGATAAGATTCGTTTCGTATCTGATCGCTACGATGCGTGCCAAATCTACACCGGTCCAGCTCAGTCATCAACGCACTCGGTCCTTCTCTCCGCGCATAATACAGATGCACTAGAGCCGTTTCTGCCAGCTTCACCGAACACAAAGCACCACAACAGTCCGCAACTTGTACGTTTTTGCCCTGTGGTCCAGAATGGCTGTTCATCCTTAGTATCGTCCTGGTAGCGTCCTGCCCCTAAACAGAGTCCTTGCCAGCGCCAAACGCTTTTTTCGTGTTTTCACTTTTTCACTTTTCGGGATTTCGTGGCCGGGATCCTCATACCGGCCACCCGAGCACATCTTCCGCAAAAGTTTTTACGAAACCCTGTGACAACTTCGCCCGGTTACACCGTTCACAACGTCCAATGGGCACCGTTCCTATTTCAGGAAAGCCTTCTGACTGGTTGCAAGAATTGGCATTCCCTTTTATTGCTCTGGTCTTTGTAGAAGTACATCTCGTATTGATGTTGGTCACATTAGATTTAATACAGCGTGTCGCCCACGTCACTGCATTCGACGACGAAAGAGCAAATGTGGCAGTACTTGCCCTTTGTTTCCTTCAGTTAACAACCCGAACCCCCGTGCGGTGTGACACAAATGTAATCACCCGCACCTCGGACTCGGGCTGTCAACCGGCTGGCTGCGGCCGAGTGGCCGTGACTGACACTGCTGCGTTGGTCGTGCTGGTCCGGTTTCAATCTTCGGTGCCGGCATCAAGGTGATGCCGGCCCGGACTAACAGACAGGGAAACGCGTCCAGAGAGGGACGGATCACGAAGAGCGAAGAACACTGCGCTATCAGGTTGCACAAATAGTATATTAGCGAAATGGCTCGGTTCAACTACCACACTTGACAGTGTCAAGCATCTGCCTAGTTCCGGCAGTCAATATGCCAATAGCGGCCAAACAATGGTCATACTGTCAACCGTTCTGTGGTAGGCATATCATTAATATCATTACCTAATATTAACAGAGCAGCGAAGCTGTGGGAACGCACACAGTTCTCACCCGACGCACAATGCCACACACACAACAGCACTCGTTGGCGCCACCTATTGGTGACCCACACGACAAGGATTTGACCTCGTGCCGCTACAAGTGGTTACAGCCATCTCTCAGGATCTGTTCATCACATGCTGGGGTTGGCATGGCGCAAGATCTGCATCGTAATGATGCTTAATGAGACTTGCGACTCTCTTGCGTCTCTCGCATGCCTAAATCCTCGGTGACAGTCACCCGACCCGATGCGGCTGGTTGCCTCCCACCCCATTCTAGCGTGCTTGACGCGCATCGATGACGTGCTTCTTAACAAATAAAGCTCAGGGTTCCGTACAGTGTAAGGCGCTTGCTCAATCAATGGTTAGGAACCTCGTCATGGTTTTCGTTTGTCAATATAATGTACTTGAGCCTTCGGTCAAGTTGATTAGCTGTTGCCGTAAGTGGGGTCACAGATGCCGAAAACGGAACAAATGTATTAGTTCCTGCTGTTCAAACGATGTTCCAATCCTGGCCGATGGCTGCGCCACGTTTGGTAATATTCCCAATGCATTTTGACCATGGGCTATCACTTAACTCTAGGGCAAGGAGTCAGTATTGCAAGTCAGTCAGCAAGTGAGTGTTGCAGAATCTTTATATCTGTCCGCGGCTTCCACACTTGACAACAATTTGACAGCAATGACTTCCATTATTTGACAGCGGTGCCACCGCCCCCTTGACTTAATTCTAACGCGCGCACAAAACAAGCGGTTTTGTGCATGACATGACAAAATGCGGACATGGCATGGTTTGGCACCCTTCTCAAAGGTAAAAGATTCGATGTCACATTGTTTGTTACGCCCGTATTCTATTTCCGTCCAAGCGATCCCGTTCCAGTGGAAAGCTCACCGATATTTTTCCAATTTCATTACGCCGTCCTGGCCGTCCTTAGCGCTGAACATCACGGTCGATGAAGGTCACGTGTCATTTTAATCATCATTCAATGACTGAAAAACACACTTCAATATAGCTTACTTGTTCGGGTCATACGGCCAGGATTTAGAAATCAAGAAGCCTAATGCAACCGTGGAATTCACAATATAAGCTACCAGGAGTAGCTCCTTTGTTGTGACTTAAACGTTGAAACCATCTCCAAAAGTTAAGAAATACTGAATCACTGGCACGGGAACCCTTACTGAATAAGCCACACGGGCAGGAACCCGTGCAAATTCATGTTGTTGCAAACACTCAATGTTTGACGTTCCATCATAGTCTCGTTACTTAACTTACCAAAATAATAGAACGTAGGCTTGGTAAATAATGCACTTGTCCAGAGCGTAGACACGGCAGTTAAATATTTCTCTGTAAAGTGTAGCAGGGCCATAATCCCTCGAGTAATGGCGTTTAGGTCAGCACCAGGTCATGTTTTAGAGACCCGTGAAGACAAGTGACTGTGTCGCGGGCCGCGCTCTGGCGCCAACCTCATTCTTGCGCAACTTAACGTCAATAGCCCCTTCTTTTGGTGACGCTGCAGGCTGTTGCGACATGCCGTCTCTGTGAAGGACGTGTGCGGGCTCACCTTTTTCGAAGCTGGGTAAAGTGAGAGTCACTGAGGCTGCGTACAGAGCCAAGCACGCTTCCGTCTACTGCCCAACTAGGGGGTCAGCCTCGGTCAAGACTTCCGACAACATTTCTCGTCGATGGGCCACAGGCTCTGGTGGTTTCAAAAGCGACAGGCTGGAACTGAAGCGCCTGAATGAGGCTCGAGTTTTTCTGTTCTGTTTGCATTCGACTTTTTCAGCTACGGTACCAGCGGCTTTCGCGGAAAGGGAAAGTTTGGAAGCGTGAAACTTTTAGCGCTTGGGTGTAGGACGCAGTCACCCTGGGCCACCTGGCGCACTCCCGACCAGATGTCTCACCCCAAAATGCTTTTGCTGCATCATCATAACATGACAAGATGTTCTTGAAAAACATGTTCTTACACAACCTAAACATGTAAACATGCATCCAGTGTTATACAAAATGCCGTTGTTCAAAATAGTTAGCAAACAATAACCACAAAACTGTTGGTTATGAAAATAGTCATTCATTTTTTATCACGGAATAGATATCTAAATTAGTTAGTAAAACATTCAAAATAAATCACCTCAAAAGTTGGTTTAGTTGCATCAAGGATTTGAAAGGTTTCAAGCTGCTTAACACAGTTTTGAGCCTGTGACAAATGTGGAATGCCCAGTTGTGTTGTTATCCACAGAAAGACATGGACGCTAGGGCAAACGGCCGCAGTTTTGGTAATCTTCCCGTCTCAGTCGCCTGTGATCACCATCAATCCTTTTCAGATTTATTCCGAGCTCTTTGAATGAGCTGATTTCTGAGATCAGAACCCAAGCTTAGCAGTGCATGTATGTCGCGTGAGTCCGGACCCCTGCCATCCGATCGTAAAATTCTAGGCGAAAAGAAGCATTCGATGGTGAAAGTTTGACGTGCCGAAAGGTCCAGCATGGTCCGCGCTGCTCTTCGACCTCAACTTGCCTTTAGCGCGACCGCTGCCACTGGCCACACGCCATACTGTCAAGAACAAACAACGAGTGTCTGAAGTGACTCGAACCTACCTCGCCACAGGTGGGTGGATCGGAAGGCAGGCTCTCCAGCCAACTGAGCTTTCAGGACGGACTCACCGCTGCTGGAGGCTCTCCAAGACAAGTGTAATCCAGCTCGGCGATTGCCACCTTTTATGCCTCATGTGATCATGAAAGCGGATAAACGACTGACTTACCAGTTTCTTCTATAAAAAGGCCTAGGAAATTGTGGTGACACTGCCAGCTTATTAAAATGCAGCGACGAGGCATTGTTGGGCAAAACGTTTATCAAAAAGTGTAGGCTACAAATGTTATATCGTTTTAAGTTGTCCTTGACACGATAATAAACGTGATAGAGGCTCATCATTGCTGTAAAACACCCTTGTTTAACATTTCCTGCAGTCCTGAACTTCATTGCTGACAAAGCTGCTTGCCAAGTTCGAATAGCCAATGAGAGCCCAAACATTTTTTGCCGATTTTCTGGATGTGAATATGTCTCAGCCGTGATTCGGTATGATGACATATGCCGGTTGATTTCCGTTTGTCAACTGTGGTAATGTCGACCCGTACCCGCCACTTCGCCCGCTTATCTGTCCTGAACAGTGAGACACTAATGCGCAGCTTAAACCGACGTCGATTATCGCATAGAATAGATGGAGATCGGTGAGCAGAATTGCGTGAAGCTATTGCGAGGCAAAAAAAGATTGCAGCGACATTGTCTCGTGACAGCAGTAGGCAGTTTTCTTTGTTCATATGTCATCTCGACATGGAAGGCAGCTTCAAAGCTTCAAAAAACAATACAATCTGAGCCTCAGCAGAATCTTAAACACAGTGGTACAAAAAGCTTGACGAGGTGACGGGCATATATGAATAGTCCAGTGGTAGCAAACTGACTTCCCTCAAGCCGGATCAACCGCCCAAATGGCCAGTGACATCATTTATGTAGAAACGTGTGGGTACCACGGTATGTCTTGTGATCAAAGGCCAACTGGGGTTGAGAAGTAATGCTGCTAAAGCCATATCAAACATAGCTCTATTGCCAGGATATATATATATATATTGTCTTGTATATATATATATATATATATATATATATATATATATATATATATTGTCTTGGAGCTTTTGTTGGTAAGGCGTAAAGCTTGTCGTTGTTATGTCTGCGCATCTAGATAGGCGAAACAGCGATATGACTATCATGCCATTGTCTAAAATCGTTGAGAATGTATTTTCTGGGACGTGGCTTTCATCGGCCTAAAATTTAGTAATAGACTTATTCCTCGGAGATAAACCAGGAGAATGGAGATATAGATGGGCTACCCATCTGTATATATATATATATATATATATATATATATATATATATATATATATATATATATATATAAACCCATCTATTTCTCTATCCCCTGAGTTTTTCCGAGGATAAGTTTACTACTTCTGTCTGATCTGTGCGAATAATGCTCCTCGCAAATGTACTGAACAACTCACTGGACTAAAATTTCCGCAAGCGAGCATGGAAATCGCATTTGTTATCTTCCCACGACAGTTGATATGCATCGGCAAAATGCTAAAGGGAATGTTCCACATTTGTGTGCAGGTTTGAACTAAAAAAGTCACCTTGAAAATCATTCGGTGCAGCTCACAGCCCTGTCCTTCTTAAGACCTAAGTCCGTCTAGACTCTGAGCTACACGCCCGTAAAGATGTTCAGACTGCCTTGAGGGGACTATTTCAAGGTCACCCAGACATCCATTACGCCATACGAACGTCAGTCAAATTCTGCCATTCTATTAGCCATGCGGTGATCAAGCTCAATAACGGTGTAATTGTCGGGTCGTTTACATCTAGCATTCATGAGCATGATTTCCAAACATAACACACGTCACTTTGCTCTCAATCAATGTTGTGCAAGGTGCTATGACGTGATCAAACAATAACAGATTGAAGAAGCATGCTTACTAAACTGACAATTGTGTTGTCTAAAGTAGTCTTTTCCACTTATAAGTAAGCCTATAGTGATAAGTGACCATAGTTCGTCTTTTCTCATGCTTGTTTCAATATTTTCAACCGTCAAATATTTCCTTTAAAAGAGCGGATAGCGTTGTTGTTGCCCTTATCCCATAGTGTTACTGTTGTCCACATCCCAAAACGTTGTCGCTCACATCCCTTAACGTAGTCGTTGTCCACATTCCAAATTTGTTGATGCGGAAAGGCCGAGAAGTAGCTGTAAATATCATCCATTTGTTCCGTCTTACATACCTCACATGTTTTCCATTAACACACTCAGGCTTACACTCCTTAAAATGAAGCACCTAATTAGCGCACCCTTTGAATACTGATGACCAGATGTCCTACATTGTCAATTCAAGCTTGGCAAATCAAATACATAACGGAAGCAGCCAAAGCCTGGGGCTCAGCTAGATCCTCGTACCGCAGCTTGACGGCGATAATGACGCGCCGCGTGCGTCGACGCACGCGCGTTGGCGATGGCTACTACCGGCAGGAGAACCGGAAGTGATGAACCAGGTATTTCATGCCGGGATATACCGCCCGTATTCGATCATGTCAACACTGCACGGCATGAAAGACCGATATCACGACAAACAGAACAAACAGTGCCTGGTCGCACTGCCACACCTCACATGCTATTGTCTGCCGTGCAGGCGTGCACACACAAACCCGTGCACGTCCTCAGGCCACCCTCACCGGCCCTCGCTGAGCACGACGCATCAGTTTTGGCCAAGCTTCTTCAACACTGTGCAGTATGCTTACCGGCGAGGTGGATGCTTAAAATATTGAGAGGGTTTGAGATGCATTCAGTTCCTGGGGTTCGTTGGTGGGTGAATCATCGATCAACACAAATTAATGTATTGCAAAGTCAAGTTTCATTTCGGTGCTGGAAATGCCAGCGGGGCTTTCATAACCGGAAACGCGCTTGAAGTGAATGCGAGGCATACATGCTCTGGGAGTACAGCTTTCAAGTCACGAGCGCTGTAGGATTTCGATTAACTTTTCAGATTTCCGTGGATTAATTGCTTGTGCTCCTCATATACCACTGACATAAAAGGCTTGGGAAGCCTTTCTTGCATTCTGAACGCCAATCTTGACCTGCACTTCCCGCGCTTAAACTCGTTGCTAATAATTACAACCGCGCACGGGACGCCGTGCGTGTAGATCACACAGCCGTTACATTAATACCACCGGGTGATCTTCATCAGAGAAGGAATGACAACGCACTTCTCTTGCGAGATATTTGCACTCATCAATTATATCCAGCTGCCTAGATTCGTTAAATACAAGTTAAATACACACAATGACCATCAAGAACGTGGCACCAGTCGTAACCTGAAATAAGGGACGGTCAAGCACACAGGTCTGTGGTGCAAATGTCTTTAATAGATGACGATGTTGGCGAACACGGCGTGTGATATGACAGCCATGAAAATAGGCCGCCAGAATCCCCTCCTGTTGACAGCAGCGTCTGACACGACGTGATATTACCCGATCATGATAAAATAACGGATAGGTCACGCTGCATTATTCATATGGTTTTCTGCAGAACGAACAAGTGTTCACCGCAGGATTTTACTCTGCTTCGCTTCCCAGCAATCCTGCGTGAACGTCTGGCACCCGGCCTACGGGTGTCCGTTCGGTGGGCTCTGTTCGGTGGGCTCTGTTCAGAGCTCACCGTTCGGTGGGCTCTGTTCACGAGTTGATGTGTCATTTTGTGAAATATTTTGAGCTTGGGCTTCTTCCGAAGCTTAAGAGAAGAATAACATACCAATGGAACGTGGCGGTGACGCCGCTGCTATTTGTAAAGTCCCGTTGGGTACCACATCAGCACGTCGATGAACACGTCATAGCTTGCCGATGTTGTGTTGCATGTCAGGGCCACGGGTACTGAGGCGTGAGGCGTGGCCTACACCGACTGTCGTGTGTAGGCCACAAAGTACTCATGGGTACCCTGACCGCCCTGTGTGTACTCCGGACTACTGACGGGTACTCCGACCGTCCCGTGTGGGCCCCGGACTAATGAGGGGTACTCCGGCTGTCCTGTATGGACCCGGACTAATGAGGGGTACTCCGACCGTCATGTGTGGGCCCGGACTAATGAGGGGTACTCCGACCGTCCCGTGTGGGCCCCGGACTAATGAGGGGTACTCCGGCTGTCCTGTATGGACCCGGACTAATGAGGGGTACTCCGACCGTCATGTGTGGGCCCCGGACTAATGAGGGGTACTCCGGCTGTCCTGCATGGACCCGGACTAATGAGGGGTACTCCGACCGTCATGTGTGGCCCCGGACTAATGAGGGGTACTCCGGCTGTCCTGTATGGACCCGGACTAATGAGGGGCACCCCGACCGTCATGTGTGGCCCCGGACTAATGAGGGGTACTCCGACCGTCCCGTGTGGGCCCCGGACTAATGAGGGGTACTCCGGCTGTCCTGTATGGACCCGGACTAATGAGGGGTACCCCGACCGTCATGTGTGGCCCCGGACTAATGAGGGGTACTCCGGCTGTCCTGTATGGACCCGGACTAATGAGGGGTACTCCGACCGTCCCGTGTGGGCCCCGGACTAATGAGGGGTACTCCGGCTGTCCTGTATGGACCCGGACTAATGAGGGGTACTCCGACCGTCATGTGTGGGCCCCGGACTAATGAGGGGTACTCCGGCTGTCCTGCATGGACCCGGACTAATGAGGGGTACTCCGACCGTCATGTGTGGCCCCGGACTAATGAGGGGTACTCCGGCTGTCCTGTATGGACCCGGACTAATGAGGGGTACCCCGACCGTCATGTGTGGCCCCGGACTAATGAGGGGTACTCCGGCTGTCCTGTATGGACCCGGACTAATGAGGGGTACTCCGACCGTCCCGTGTGGGCCCCGGACTAATGAGGGGTACTCCGGCTGTCCTGTATGGACCCGGACTAATGAGGGGTACTCCGACCGTCATGTGTGGGCCCCGGACTAATGAGGGGTACTCCGGCTGTCCTGCATGGACCCGGACTAATGAGGGGTACTCCGACCGTCATGTGTGGCCCCGGACTAATGAGGGGTACTCCGGCTGTCCTGTATGGACCCGGACTAATGAGGGGTACCCCGACCGTCATGTGTGGCCCCGGACTAATGAGGGGTACTCCGACCGTCCCGTGTGGGCCCCGGACTAATGAGGGGTACTTCGTCTGTCCTGTATGGACCCGGACTAATGAGGGGTACCCCGACCGTCATGTGTGGCCCCGGACTAATGAGGGGTACTCCGAATGTGCTGTGTGGGTCCCGGACTAATGAGGGATACTCCGACTGTCCTGTGTGGGTCCCGGGCTAATGAGGGGTACTCCGACTGTCCTGTGTGGGTCCCGGGCTAATGAGGGGTACTCCGACCGTCATGTGTGGCCCCGGACTAATGAGGGGTACTCCGACTGTCCTGTGTGGGCCCCGGACTAATGAGGGGTACTCCGACTGTCCTGTGTGGGCCCCGGACTAATGAGGGGTACTCCGACTGTCCTGTGTGGGTCCCGGACTAATGAGGGGTACTCTGACTGTCCTGTGTGGACCCCGGACTAATGAGGGGTACTCCGACTGCCCTGATACTGAAGTATGACGTGCATCCCGTGCTCTTTTTGATGGACAGCCTTTAAAGCCGTAAGATAACATGCCAAGTGTTTGCGATGCTCTTTCCAGCCCTTTGACGCCAACATTTCAAGTAAACCAACATAGCAAGCTACCTAACTTGTTTTCAGTATGTTTTCCGGGAAGTGCAAAGAGTGATGATATAATTAACACTGTCGGTCACATTTGTTTCTCCAAATTTATTGGACTTAACGAGATCTACCACTATCAGCTATCTATCTGCCATCCATTGCCACTATCTTCCCCACAGAACAAGACTGCCAAAGGTTTTCTGCCCCTGGTTAATGTCACAATGTCCCACCATGGCAAACTTTAACAGGAAGTCATTGACAAAATATTACCCTATCAAGCTCCCATAAAGTGAAGCAGGATAGTCATTTATTGACGCCCAATAAATTCTCTTGAGGGAGCCCGAAGATGGCTGGGCATCGCGTAGGGCTCAGACCAGACTCCGTCAATGACGTCATGTTTGTGCGGTGAAGTCGCTTTCTGTGACCTGATAGGAAGTTTGATTTGTGGCTGAAGGCACTGCGTTTTGTTTTATATGTAATCGGCTGATTTCTTGTTTGAGTCTTATAAGCGGAACTTCGTCGAATACATACCGTGGTGAGATTCAGGAAAATCCCACCAGTTTATCTCTGCTTACCGAGCTTCACTACGACGCCGTTGTATGTGATGTGTTCCACGTAATCGCTTTATGTGCAACCCACACTGGGTATCAGATTGCATATAGCCGCTGTCGAAGCACATGTGGTGCAGCGTGTGATGTTTCCCAAGCGCGTGCAGGTGATGCACGTCAGTGAAATGAAAAACGAGCACTTCGCAAGCCGTAGTCGAACAGCTGCAGTGGCCCAGCTATACCACACCAATACAGGCGCAACCGGCAAGGGGGGGGGGGGGGCTGGGTGGGCGGGCGGGGTGGGGGCGTCCCCCTTAGACCCGCATTGTTCGGGTTTCACCACAAAAGGGATCCTGGGTACCTGGATCCAGCTGTACCTGGATCCAGCTGTACCTGGGTACCTGGATCCTGGCTGTGTCTCCGACCACGCATCGGTGAGACTGTCATCAGATGACGTCACATTTTCTTTGCTTTGTAGGAAAACCCAGACTTTCTCATCTGGCGCCATACCAGTATGATGTGCAGACGTTCTCGCCTGGCGCCATACCAGTATGATGTCCAGACGTTCTCGTCTGGCGCCATGTCAGCATGATGCGCAGACGTTCTCGTCTGGCGCCATGTCAGCATGATGTGCAGACGTTCTCGTCTGACGCCATGCCAGCATGATGTGCAGACGTTCTTGTCTGGCGCCATACCAGTATGATGTCCAGACGTTCTCATCTGGCGCCATGTCAGCATGATGCGCAGACGTTCTCGTCTGGCGCCATGTCAGCATGATGTGCAGACGTTCTCGTCTGGCGCCATATCAGTATGACGCGCAGACGTTCTCGTCTGGCGCCAGGCCAGTATGATGTGCAGACGTTCTCGTCTGGCGCCATGTCAGCATGATGTGCAGACGTTCTCGTCTGGCGCCATGTCAGCATGATGTGCAGACGTTCTCATCTGGCGCCGTGTCAGCATGATGTGCAGACGCTCCCGTCAGGCGTCGTGTCAGCATGATGTACAGACGCTCTCCGTCGCAGCCAGTGCAAGTTAGCCATCTGTTGTCTCGACGCTCGACATTTGTGCTGTTTTTGCGCCTTTGTGTAGCTTGTGCTGCATCGATCGGGATGGAACATGAGTCGAGGTTATCATTGTGACAAAGCTACGAAACGTACGCTGGTCTACGTCCGTACGCAGTCTTCCGAAGTCGGGGAAACCTGTACTATTTGCAGTCTTACGCAACCAGTTCCATTGACACGAGCACACCGTCTACCGTCTGCGCGGCTTTTTCCGGCCAAGTTACTCGCCTTTCGCTGACATTGGCCGATCCAGAACCCCGAAGTTTTAGACGCCAAGCACGACAGCCTGTCCTCCGCTCATGATCCCCGTAGACAGGCATCCTAAGCCGCCGCCTGCTTGGGCTTACCGCCTCAACTTATGCCTGCCATCCTGCCTGCTGATTACGAAGCCACATCCGCTGAAGTCAGTTTGTCGTCCGGCCGTGGTCCTTCTCGGCTGCCTGACAGAGCCGTGGTCCCTCGGGGCTATTTCCTCCAGTCCGTCCGCTCATGATCCCCGCAACAGCTTAGGTCAGTATGTTGTCCGTTTATAATCCTGTCCCGCCATTTCACCAGTCTGTGGGCCGTGCATGATCTTCCGAAGCCATATGAACCAGTCTCCTTTGACTCGTGATTCTCCATGGCCACTGACACCGAATCGCATCCCGTTTTGGCTTGCCAGCACCGCAAACACCAGTCTGCCACTAATCTTGATACCTCGGAACCACTCACACTGATCTGGTGCCTGGGCATGACACTCCGCAGTCCGGACTACTTACACCAGTCTGCCACCCGCCCTGACCCGCCCGCAGCCACTTACACCAGTCTGCCTTGCCGTCGGCCGGGGGCTTCCGCAGCGTCGCCGAGCGACGGCCGCCGGCCGTCTCGGCGCGGCTCGCCGGCGCCGCCGCCGCCGCGACACGTGGAGCGCGCTACGTCGCAATCGATGGCACCGCAGTGGCGTAGTGGTCGTCGTCGGCGACGGTTCGGCCACTCGGCCCCGACGGTGTCGACGATCGCCGACGGCGGCCGGCTGCGACGCGTCGGGGGTGCGGCCACCGGGCACGCTGCGTCACGGCGTGACCGACGTGTCCTGGACCGGCCCGGGGACCAGCGGCCCTCTGCGGCTCCAGGTTTGCGAGGCTCCGAAGCTTGCCCGGTGGGCGTCGCTGTAGAGCGGGAGGCACGGCCAGTGCGTCACCGGGTGTCTCAAGCCGCCCGTTGTCGTTTTCGCCCGTCCCCTGCTTCCGGCCACGTTCTCTGCCGTCCGTTTACGTCCGCTGCCGTTCCCAGCCGTCCGCTGCCGCTCCTAGCCGTCCGCTGCCGTTCCCAGCCTCCCGCTGCGTTCCCAGCCGTCCGCTGCCGTTCCCAACCGTCCGCTGCCGTTCCCAGCGCTCCTCTGCCGTTCCCAGCCGTCCACTGCCGGTCCCAACCATCCTCAGCCGTTCCCAGCCTCCCGCTGCGTTCCCAGCCTCCCGCTGCGTTCCCAGCCGTCCGCTGCCGTTCCCAACCGTCCGCTGCCGTTCCCAGCCCTCCTCTGCCGTTTCCAGCCGTCCGCTGCCGCTCCTAGCCGTCCGCTGCCGTTCCCAGCCGTCCACTGCCGGTCCCAACCGTCCACTGCCGGTCCCAACCGTCCACTGCCGGTCCCAACCGTCCTCAGCCGTTCCCAGCCGTCCGCTGTCGCTCCCAGACGTCCGTCCCGTCCGGCCGCGTCCTCGGCTGTCTGGTCACATCCCGTGGCGACCCCACACGTCCGGCCAAGTCCCAGTCCCACCCACACTTCGAGCTTCCGAAACGAGAGCGAGCGCCGTGTAGACGACAGCACGCGAGGCGACGCCGCGGCTCTGAGCAAAGCGACTCGACTCGCCGTCGGGAAGGAGGCGGGAAGTGTCGGGAGTCCGGCTCTGATGGCAGGAGAGGCGGGACTCTCCTGAAGCCATGAGGGACTGCACGCCCACACTCTTTCTGCTGGTGTCAGCCGGACTAGGTGAGAGTCGGGTGTCACGGTGGGTGAGGTGAAGTGTCGGTCGGACGAGGTGAGAGTCGCGTGGGTGAGGTGAAGTTTCGGTTGGACCAGGTGAGGTTTGGGAGGATGGGTGAGGTAGAGTGTCGGTCGGACCAGGTGAGGTTTGGGAGGATGGGTGAGATGGAGTGTCGATCGGACCAGATGAGAGCCGAGTGTCATGGTGGGTGAAGGAAGGTGAGATGAGTCGCGACAGTCTTGTGAGGTGGAGATGAGGCGCGTTTTAGGGGATCCTTGCCACTTGGATTTGCGATAGATGGCTGGTCAGATGTCGCATAAGCGCGGAAAGATAGGGGGGCGGGGGAGAAGGAAGGACCGAGGATGCTGCCCCCATTAGTAGAACCCTAATCTCAGCGCATGTGGTTATGCACAGAAGAACTGACTGTAAAACGAAGTTACTGTCCACTTTTGCATGAGGTTTCTAGTTCCTGGACTACAGGAGCATCCAGTTTGCATGAGCATTTGCCTCAAACAGATACGCGTGATATTAGCCGCTTAAAGGAGGTGTTACGCATTTGTATGGGGTTTTGAACTAAAAAAGCCGGCTAAAGATCATTCGATGAAGTTCACAGCTCTGTTCTTCTTAAGAGCTGAAATCTCTAGTTTCAGATCTACACGCTTGCGAAGTTGCGCAGATCACTTCGTGTAGACTATTTCAAGGTTACCCAGGCATTCATGACGCTATAATAACGTCATTCAAATGATGCCATTCCACTGGTCATGCGGCACAGCAGGTAAAACAGATTGTCGAGTCGTTCATATCTGGCGTTCGTGATCACGATTCCCAGATATCACGACCGTCAGTTGACTCTCAACCAATGTTGTGCAATCTATGCCAGATTCTGACACGAACTACGTTTGAGCTACATAATATAAGAAGTTACACATTCTTTCTCGGTGTTGCAGAGCTAAGACTTGTAATAGAATAACTTAAGAAAAGCGTGACAGCCGAGCATGCGAATACAAGTAAGCGCCTTAAACTCACGGATAAAAATGCAAGAGACAGTAGAACGGGCTAAACACGGGCACCGAGCACGAGCAAAACCACGATATTTGGCTCAGCATACATCCAGCAAGTCCGCGGCCAACTATCGAGAGATTCTATAACCACAAGTGAGTGCTGCCATATAAACTTTTCATAACGTAATTAAACAATGACACATTGAGGAGCCCATTTACTAATAAGATAAATTTGGTTGTCTGGAGCAGTCTTTTTAAAGAAAAAGTATGTCAATAGTTATAGGTGGCTTATTCCACCTCATATGATGATTAGTTCAATATCTTTAAATGCGAAATATTCCGTAAGTTGCACTTGTTTCTCGACGGGCTATTGGTGCTGGTTTTCCGCGGTGCTGCAAGCAATCGTCTCGAGTGTGTTCCCACTCGGCTATCGGCTGGCTCTATCACAAGAGGATTTCTGCTATTGTTTCGATAAAGACATGTTGCCGAAATATCCACCCATCTATATCTCCATTCTCCTGGTTTTGGAATAAGGCTGTTGGAACCGTCCTATCTATGCGAAACATTCCGTTTAAATGTGGGTATTCTGCCACGCTCGTGAATACGCCGAGCGATGCGCGCTTCCCTTTCATCCGTCCATCATCCGTCCGTGTGTTTTTGAATGAGGCGAGAGACAACCTGACCCGCCGGAGATGCCGGTCAATTGCACTTGTGCCGGTATCGGTACGTCTTCACGTGCGGCACGTGACGCGCTTCGACAAAAATGCATGGATCGGTCGCGATGGCAGAGCGTCGACAGCAGTCAGGTCAGGTCAGGTCAGGTGCGTGTCAGGTCACGTTAGCTCACCAGGTCCGGTCACATCAGTCCAGATCTTCATCTGGTGGTGTCAGGCGCAGAGGCAAAATGTGTTGTGAGGTGAAGGTGCATGCCTCGCCCACAGATTATACAGTAAGCTCACCTACAGGTTGTGCAGCAACTCGCCTACAGTACAGTGAGCTCATCTAAAGGTTGTACAGTGCGGTAACCTGCAGGTTGCACAGTAAGCTCTCCTACAGGGTGTACAGTGAGCTCACCTACATGTTGTACAGTGAGCTCACCTTCAGGTTGTACAGTGAGCTCACCTTCAGGTTGCACAGTGAGCTCACCTTCAGGTTGTGCAGTGAACTCATTGAAGAATGACCTCGCTGCACAACCTTCATAATCAGAAACACTACCGCAAATACGCAAACACTAGTGAGTCATCTGCTACGTTTCGTAGTTCGCTGCGTCCCCATCACGGGCAATGTGGGTCACTCCAGACCGAGTCTCGACATGTGCCTTTATTTCACGGACATATATGTCGCGGACATAGACATCCCTTTCCAGACGTTGTCCAAGATGTTGTTATCACCATGTTCAACGCAGGCGTCATTAACTATTCGTCAGCTCAGGATGTACTTGCGATGTGTCGTTTTTCTCATGCCCCAGTAGATAAAAGCATGCGGCTGGCTGTACACCAACTGCGCCGCGTGGCACTCCACTTTGACTACACCGCGTGGCACTCCACTTTGACTACACCGCGTGGCACTCCGCCTTGACTACACCGCATGACACTCCACCTTGACTACACCGCATGGCACACTGACTACACCGCATGGCACACTGACTACATCGCATGACACTCCACCTTGCACTGACTACACCGCATGACACTTCACCTTGACTACACCGCATGGCACGCTGACTGCACTACATGACACTCGACATCAACTACACCACATCAACTGCACTCCAACGACTGCATTCATCCGACTACACTCTGCTTGCTGCACTGCGCGATGGCAGGACTTGAGCCACGGATTTAGATGGCATGCCCCTTTCGTAGGCAATCTGCAGAGTAAACCCTGCTAGAGAGCAGAGTAGAGCAGAGTAAACCCTGCTAATGTTGTCCTTAGAGTGTTGTATGTACTGTGCTGACTTTGAGCAGACTCCATGTTGTACCTTACTGCACATGACTCAAATCCAATTGAGATCCAATTAAGATATAAACGGCCGCGAAAGGTAGCTGAATTCATTCTGCTATCATCATTTGTCCCAGAAAAGGAACAATTTCTGTGAACGAATGTACAAGTGAAAGGTATGCGGTCGATGTTGATCAATGTGGTTGTTTTGTACCTTTTCAGTGAACTGCCGCACGGTTTTTCCATACCTGGGATCAGGAAACCGGTTCACGCTACGAGCCACGTTGCCAGTCGGCTTTCCGGCGAACGTGACGTTCCTGCGCGTGCGCGCCACTAGTGACACCTATGTGCGACCGAACGAATCACGAACTATGGAATACGCCGTGGCCAACCACCGGGACAACCTATTCAAGATCACAAACGACGGTGGCATTCGCCTGTCGCGCGAGGTCAAGTTCAGGAAAACGAGGAAAGGTGGGTGTCATCGGCGCCGACCTCGTGCGAGGCTCTCACCCTGTCCTGGCCAGCTTGACCTCAAGGTCACACCTTAAGGACAAGAGAAAGCGTAACAGCTGATCATGCTGACACTGCGCGGTTTTTTGGCTTATTTGCAGCCAGCCACACTGGAAGCCCGATTTAATCTGCTTGACCTGATACCAGGTCTTAATCATATATTCGCCGTGACTATTATTTGACATACGATTTTCAGCTGATCCGTTTACTGCCGTTTGCACAGTCAAACAGCGCCTTGGTGCATAAGGTGATCACTTCCTGTTTGACCATTGGCGAAAACTGCTTATTGGCCCGACAGGACGAAGTCGTGCACCAACTTCCGCCACTGGCGCACTGTCTCATGCTGCACCAATCACAATGATCTGGGCTGCCAGAGCTCCAGATATTGCTACGCCATAATGGGATGAACTCTGTCCGTCCCTCAGAATGACGGGATAAAGGCACCGTACGTATGACGAGGTGACACTTTGCACTGTTGGAGAACCCGTTAATTGAATGCCTCCGTACGAAACCTAGCTTATTTCCCAGCAGGCTGTCATTCCAAATGAGGAGGCAAGCCACAAGTCACCTACCGATTCAACTAAATCCATCACATCAGTAGGGCTGATATATTGCGTGATATGATACGACGTGGCGATATGATAGTGACTGACATTGATTGCATAAAGAAGCACAGTAATTGCCGAATTGGTGAAGTAGGCAACACATAAATGAGCAAGCATTTACTTATCAACATGGACCGAGGGTTTGGTTTAAGAGCACACAATGCCGCAGCTCGCCTGTCGACAGTTATAAGCCCACCACATTCAAGGTCGTGTCACAAATAACACCAGCATGCCGTGATGAATATGTGAAGAACGACACTCACCGACCTAGTGAGTGTTCCGTACGAAGCCGTGGCATGCATGCCTCCCCTGCAGCCCCCTCCCCTACCCCTTGCACGAGGCGGCACCGTTGCCACCACACCCCGGCCCTGTGTCCGCTAGGTGCGGAGGAACCGGGCACAGGCCGTCGCGTGCAATGCGTCACGACACAGGCCGTGCATGGGCCGTCGCTATGGCGATCATCGCCGCCGTTGATGACACCAGAGCTGGCGTGCGGCGCGGACATGGACGAGAGCGATGGCATTCTTGGCTGGGGGGGGGGGGGGGGGGGGCAGTTTTGTAGATCTCACTGAGGGAGGGGAGAGGGCAAGAGGGTCACTGGATTGTGCGTGAACCGAGGCATGGCGGCTTTCGTTGCATCATGTCATCAAGCCGCATGACGAAGCGTATCAAATGAGGCCGTTTCATTACGTTATATAGCACGCGACGTAATTAAAAAACGGATTCCTCATGTGATGAAACTACTTGCAAGACATCCAACCTCTCTTTTTCGAATATGGACGTCCGGTAAATATACAATATCCGGTTCATCGTCGACTTTCGTACCGTTACGCCTGCAAGTGTGGTTTTTGTTTTGGCAATATACGAATTCGAAGTATCAAACACCTGGACTTGCAGAGTCCTAACAACAGACCTTGCAGAAAGCTCTGCATTAAGTTGTAAGTTTTACGATAGCGTTTCGCGTTTAGTGTAAATTATGTCATTCCATGGCAGAGCGTGACAAAATGGCTTAAGTTATCCTTGAAGTCATGTCTTCATTTATTCACCACGTGTGAGGCCGCACACGGGGTTTGGAAGGACCGGGGGGGGGGGGATTAAAGGCTACCGGTCCGGGCCAGAAAGCTAATGGTGCTGGCCGTCCCCGCCTGCTGCATGGACCGTGCTCTCAGACGTTCTCTGAGAAGGACACAGGCACATAAGACAAGCACACGGGCGTATAGATAACCGCTAGAGCCCGGACCCTGCGCACGTGCGTCTGGTGTCCGCAGGACCTCATCCCCTGGCCGGGCCAAGCCTCATCCTCGCAGCCCTTCCCCTCGAAGCACCCTCCGCCGCGGCCGCCCGAGTCCGCCAGGTAAACTATGGGAGGGGCGCCGGCGCCGGCGCGTGAGCCGACGAACACCAGCCTGCGGCGGCGGCGAGCTGCAGACGAAACAGACCTGCCGAGCAGACGGACGCCGCCGGCTGCCGCGCGCCGGCCGGCTGGCCCCGCTGAGGCCCGGGCAGCGGGGCACACCGGCCGTGTGCAGAGGGAGACACAAATATGCTACTTGACGTCACCTATAAGCTTTGTCGTCCGGGTCGTTGTTAAGACAACTTAAGCTTATATCAACACAGACACACACACACACACACACACACACACACACACACACACACACATAATATATATATACATACACACACACACACACACACACACACACATATATATATATATATATATATATATATATATATATATATTTTTTCAACGGTCGCTGTAGCCCGAATCAAAATTGAAGGCAACAGTGTTCTTTGAGGCGGTGATGCGACGACATTGCATTTCTCTCGGACCTTTTGTAGCATTCTACCATTTTACCATCACGACCGTCTCAGGTCACGTGACTATGGAAACCGTGTTTACCAATTCTGTTGGCTATTCCCCGGTGCTGCGGCAAGCGTGGCAATGTTTCATTGGTGTTACTTCTGGACATCACCTTACATTCTTTATCTTATTCTAATTGTGCACCCAACCATTTCAACCCTACGCGTAGTACTTTCCCATCCGACCTATGCGTTGACAGTCACCGAGATGGATGAACACATCGGCTATTAATTTCAAAACAACACGATGCAATGCAGTACAAGATAACACAACTGCTATTTAACACACAAGTGCAGTGCTTTTATTTCTTTATTCCTGGCGCCACACGCTAATTTTGCTGCGCGAATCTTCTAAAGATTATCGTGCTGTTTGTAGCTGGTATTCTTTTGCGCACCACGTATCAACCGCAAACCTCCATCTGTACAGCTCTGGAAGCTGTGTTCTCTTGTGTCAACTTATGTAGGGGCATCTCCAATATTCCAACCTTATTTTTCGTATCGGCCAGATATTTTAGGATTTGAATTATACTTACATCTTTGCATTTTCCGTTTTGCCTTAAAGTGTTGTGCTATGCATTATCATAAATTAGGACATTCACGAATGCAGTAGCACCAGGAGTGCGAGTCCACTATATTGCTGTACACTTAAGAAGCAGTGTAGATGCTACGATAATCAAGGCCGTGTTCAGGTTACTCTGAGGCCGTTCATTGCCCCGAAACAGCCAAAGTCCACTGCGAAGTCGGGTCGAGTGCGGTGTAAATCGATTGCAATTCAGCCCTGTCAGCGGATGGCACGGTCCTGGTCAAGTTATCTGAATATTCTTGTAACGAGTGGGGACGGAGACGTTTTCAAGCTCGACAAGTGTTGCCGAACATCAGCGTCATCCATATGGGTGTCGGCACGAATTTACTTGCGGAGGGTGGGTGGGGGGGGGGGGGGGGGGGGGCGGTGTTTATGCGAGGATGGAAAACTTTTTTGGATGTTGGCTTTTCAACGCCACAGGCTCCGGTTCGGCTTGCATTTTGCCATTGATAAACCGTAATTGTGTTATTTTTGTGTAAAATCTCAGTACCATTTAGTCACACATCAAGTAGAAACAACGCCACAAGAGTAAAACGAAATCTGTAACTTATTTTGAGACTCAGTCTTTGGAGGCTTGTGTTTTTATTCAGCCACTCCGGCTCCAGTGTGCCCGAACTCTTCAGCCACTCCGCGGCTTGGCAGTACTCTTCGCCTGGTAGTCCAGGTGAGTGGCTCAAACAGTGTGCACAATCAAGCGAAGAATGTCGCAGGCTGCGGGGCATCGAAAGAATTCTGACCAGTCAAAGCTGGACGACCTGATTAAAAGGCAAAACGTAAGGCGATGCTTTCTGGCACAGGTCAGGTACACATACCATGGTACAGTAAGCTGGTACATTTTCTAATCCGCACCATGCTCTGACTCACGTTTGTGGACACAAGAGCTTTAGTTATGCCGAGAGTTGTTTTACAATGCAGTGCCTCACTGCACATCCAGATGTTCCTTAGGAACGCCGAGGCGTTTTCGGGAAAGCGAAGTTGGCTGTACTGCCACTGTTTTAAGGCAAAAGTAATCCAGCTTTCTGTAGAAATGAGCTTTAGAACACCACATACTCAACACTACTGCCCATATTATGAAATCACCATACTGCCAGGGCCTCCTCTCGATTACAAGGGCCTGCTACAAGTCTCGCCAGGGACCTCGTCCACACAATGCCAGGGCCTCCTCTCGATTACAAGGACCTGCTACAAGTCTCGCCAGGGACCTCTTCCTCGTCTCCTAGTGCTCGTACGAAGGAGCCCACTCTGCGTGAGAAGAGGACCGTCTATCCCTCTGCGCATGACTATATCTGTTGTGACGAAGGTCTACTACTGTTCCACGCACCTCTGCCATCAAGTGCGAAGAGTTGCGGCGCATATCCTTCCCTGCCTTCTCAACATGCTCTTGATTTTGACAGGACGCCGCCATGTTTCTCAACCATGTCCGACTATCGTATTACGGTGATGGGTCTGAAGTCCACGGCAAGCGTCTTATCGGAGATGCTTGTGACACTGATCAAAACAGGGGCCTCCTGTTGTTCGGCTGGTTGAGATAATCAAGCTTATCTGCATTATTAATTCGTTTTCCGTACTCTTGTGTTATTTTTTTTTTCGTCTTCTAGGGCTTCGTATTCCAGACCATGATGGACTTTCACCTTCTCAAGATCCTAGCTATGCCCGTAAGATTCGGTCTTCTACCGTGCTCCTGTCGCATATTGCCATCTGCCAATATGACTGGTTGTGTTTTGGCTCTCCTCCACTTCATATCTTGACTTTGCTGCACGCTCCTGACCTTTGTGATGACACAATCACTCCCAACGATAGCTGTTCCTTTCATAGCATATGCCTCACATCAATTAATACAAAGCAGCTTTGCTGGTCGTGGCTGGGCCTCCTAACGCCCCGTTGCTGCTAACCATGCACACTGTGTACTGGACACACCATGGCTTTTGAATGTCTCCTTAAATGTCAGGGCGAGACAAAGTATAGGCCTGAATAGCCTGCCAAAGGCAGCGTGGGGGCAGACCTCCCTGTCCGCCCGCTGCCGCCACCCCCGGTCCGACGCCAGTGTATGAGGCTGACCTCCCCGCCCGCCCGCTGCCGCCACCCCCGGTCCGACGCCAGTGTATGAGGCTGACCTCCCTGTCCGCCCGCTGCCGCCACCCCCGGTCCGACGCCAGCTTGGGAAGCCGACCTCCCCTCCCACCCGCTGCTGCCACCCAAAGTTCGACGCCAGCGCGGTATTTATGCATATCATTTATCTATTTATTTATTTATGTCTATACGTATTTATGACCTTTCCGGATACAAATAGCCCTTGCATGTCAGCGAGTGGCATCGTCAGTTCCAAAAGTGGATACCTCCGATCGGTTATGGTTTTAAAACACTCACTATTAACAATCAGAGCTAAAAGGCTAGCTTGGTTCAGGGAGCCATGATGACCACAAAGTGTCACTTACTTGGCATAGGTTGCTGCAAACTTCATGAGGCTGGTAGCCAGGTGGTTCTGCAGCTGTGCCAAACGATGTTACAGCGGAACGGAAATGTCGCGCCCGTAAGGGCGAAGTTAAACAGCCAAACGCATGGCCCCACCACAGCACTGCTCTCAACTGACCCCTGACCTGACCATTGACCTGATCGACCTGAAACCCGATCTGACACCTTACCTGACTCCTGACCTGGCCCCTTACCTGAGGTCTGACCTAACCCTTACCTGACCCCTGACCTATCTGACATGACCACTGACCTGATCCTTACCTGATCCCTGCCATGACCCCGACCTGACCCCTGACCTTACTCCTGACTTGAAATCTTACCTGGCACATGACCTGAAAAACCGAACCCGAACTGGCCTACCTATGGTCTGACCTGACTCCTGAGTTTACCCTTTGCCTGAATCCTGACCTGAACCGTGACCTGGACTAACCCCGAACTGACTTGATACCTGACCCCGAACTGACCTGTGATCACTGGCCCCCGCACTGACCTGACCCCTGACATCTGACGTCGGTAGAGCGACGGCGGTACCGGCTGAACATCGTGGCCGGCCTACAGGGGGAGGCGGCGCCCGAACGAGCCGTGCTGGCCGTGGAGATCCAGGTCACACGCAACCCGCCGGACTGTGACGCCATCTCTGCAGAGGTACGTCACTATGACTTTACTTCAGTAAAAATGTGTACGTGCTGACGACGGCCTGTGGCGCTGTTTCAGCGTTGGTATATTCCTGTGTAGCCGCCCCAGGGGAGGGACGTTTGCACATGTCATGTGATAGCCCCTCAACTGGGGTTAAGCGCGCTCTGATGACGGCATGTGACGTCACATCACCAGAAGTAAGTTCCTGTGCTGTCTCTTCACCGGAAGCACGGACATATCCGTTCTCGTGCTGCCAACTGAGCCGAGATGCGTCCCTGCCCTTCCACGTTATCAGGACACGTTCCCTGTTTTGGCATCTCAGCAGAGGCACACAACCGTATTTGCTCCGCAAGATTTGTGAGTTCAAATGGCTCGGTTTTCTGAGCCAAAGCGTCACGTGATCGACGGTCGTGCCCTCGGCGTGGCTCTGTCCCAGTGTAAAGCGACATAAACATAAAGTACTGTCATCAAGCAAGCTTGCATCACACTGGCGTCGATTATGGATGGCTCGCATGCCCGGTCGCTTGATGTCTGCGTGGCTACCAAGAGCTCCGGTCAACAAAGGCCATGAGGGTCGGCTTTTGTTCGTCACGGCATGTTGTGGGCGGAGTAGCGCGGCTAATCCGGATGAGAGCGATTTTCTCCACACCGCGACCCACGAACCTAACCTCGAACAGCACTGGCCATTCCCACTGCCGCGTCGCCGTGCTGGGCGGCAGCTCACCCCACTTATCAGAGGCTCACTCACCCACTCATCAGGTGCTCAAATCCCCCATCAGATGCTCACTCCACTGATCAGATGCTCACCCTCACTCATCAGATGCTCACGCTCACTCATCAGATGCTTACCCCCACTCATCAGATGCTCACCCCCACTCATCAAATGCCACCTCCACTCATCATCTGCTCACCTCCACTTATCAGATGTTCACTCCCCACTCATCAAATGCCCACCCCCACTTATCAGATGCTCATTCCCACTCTTCAGATGCTCACCCCCACTCATTAGATGTTCACCCCACTCATCAGATGCTCACGCTCACTCATCAGATGCTTACCCCCGCTCATCAGATGCTCGCCCCCAAAAATTAGACGCCCATCTCCACTTATCAAATGCTCACGCTCACTCACTTGATACGCCGACACCAGCACAAACGCAGCCAATTTCCAAGCCATGCTGGCATCTGCGTAGTCGCCGCCCGGCACGCGGCAACTTGTAGGGCGCCTCGCACACGGCAACCCTGTAGATCAGCCTACACACAGCGACCTTGTAGGTCACCCCGCACACAGCGACCCTGTAGGTCATCTCACACACGGCGAGCCTGTAGGTTACCCCACGCATAGCGACCCTGTAGGTCACCCCAAACGGCGACCCTGTAGGTCACCCACACACGGCGACTCCCCGTACACGGCGGCCCTGTAAGTAACCCCTCCACAGCTACCCTGTAGGTCACCCCGCACACGGCGACCCTGTAGGCCATCCCACACACACACGGCGACCCTGTAGGTCACCACACACAGGGACTTTGTAGGTCACCCCGCACGCGGCGACCCTGTAGGCCATCGCCCCACACACGGCGACCCTGTAGGTCACCACACACAGCGACTATGTAGGTCACCCCGCACACGGCGACCCCGTAGGCCATTCCATACACGGCGACCCCGTAGGTCACCCCGCACACGGCAACCCAGTGGGCCATCCCACACACGGCGACCCTGTAGGTCACCCCGCACACGGCGACCCCGTAGGCCATCCCACACACACACGGTGACCCCTTAGGTCACCCCGCACACAGCAACCCTGTAGGTCACCCACACATAGCGACCCTGTAGGTTACCCCGCACAAGGCGACCCCGTAGGCCATCCCCACACGCCGACCCCGTAGGTCATCCCACACACACACGGCGACCCTGTAGGGCATCCACACACAGCGACCCTGTAGGTCACCCCGCACACGGTGACCCTGTAGGTCACCCCGCACACGGCCTCTTGTTGCGTAGCGCTGCGATACGAAACGGAACGGAATTGACCAGCAATATAACATTCAAAATCACGCGCACCGTGATATAAAGGAAACAGCAGCGGCAAGTCTCATCTAGTCAAGACGACAGACAGTGGTATGAATAGTTCACTGAAGTTTTATGCTTTTATCGGCCAAGAGGTGGCGCTCATTGCCATCTCGCGCGCAGGTGGCAGTGTGGGAGCGCCGCAGAATCTCATTGGTTGCAACGCTACGCTACCTTTCAGCTGTGGCTGCCTCGCACCGCGCCGCAACGCCACACTACAACTGGTGGCGTGGTGCGGCCTTACATAAGGCATCCTCTTGCCTAGACGCCCTGTCTAGCCTCGCTCACTCGCGGCGGCGGCTTTGGCGACCGTCCAACACGGCTGTTCTATCGTATTTTACCCGTGATTCGTTCGGTAGCACCACACACCCAAAAAGGCGTTATTGCTTTCAGCCAACTCGTGAACATGTCCCTCAAACATCGAACAAAGTCATTACATCGCGTGACACAGCTCCTCGAGCAATAGTTGATCCCGAGTAAAAACAAAATGCGCACTGGTCGAGCATTTGTGGTGTGCAGGTATGCATGCTTGCTGTTAAATATGCTTCGCGATCAACATCATATGCCATTCAGGCGTCAGCCGGGAGCCATTCCAGATGCCATCGCTCGCCACATTCCTCGATGGGCGAGTCTCTGGCGCCGTGCGGTGGCGGGCTGGCCTTATCAATAATAATTCGGTTATTTGTCGACACATACCGCCGCTAAGGTCACAAGGGTCGGCCTTCATCGACCCTGCCGAGCAGAGGCCTTCGCGGTTGGGGTTCGTGTTACCCTGCCCACCGTCTACCCGTGGGGTCTGGCCACAGACCACACCGGCTCTGAATTTGACCACACGCGTTCCTCCTCTGTGACAGGCCCTACTGACCCGTCTACCATGTCTTGTTTCTTTTTGCTCCTAGTTATGGGTGAGATTAAGAAAAATCTAGGGTGCCTCCTTAATTAGTCGTTTGTGAGATTAAGGAGCATATAGGCTCATCACCTAGACTATTTGTAGGTGAAATTAAGGAAAATCTAGCTCACCACCTATACTAATTGTGGGCCGTCCTGGCTCACCAGCCAGACTTTTCACAGGTAAGATTAAGGAACACATAGGATCACAACCTAGACTAATTATGGATAAGATTTAGGACCATCTAGGCTCACCACCTAATCTCAATGCCTTTGCTCTGGTAATCGCAAATGACGCGCAAAATTAGGTAAATGTAAGGAATGGACGCAGCCGGTAATTTCTGGCGTTTTCCAAACATGCACTCAATATATTTTGACGTTCCCACCATTCTCAACCATCAACCCCACACTTCTTACCCCTATTTTTCGCCAAAGATCTTCCCAACCCACCACGTCGCTCCACAACCACTGAGCATACTTATGCCTACGGGTTTTCTCAACGCCGCGAAAGCCTCTGCTCCAAATTGGCGTAGACGATTTTGCGCTGACCGGGCGGGAAGGCCTAAGGTTGGCGTTACTGACTGCAGGAGCTCTTCTGAGGGCTAAGTTTGCAGGAGCAGGAGCCCTGCTGAGGGGCCTAAGTTTGGCGTTGTTGATTGCAGGAGTTCTGCTGGGGCCTAAGTTTGGTGTTGCTGATTGCAGGAGCTCTGCTGGGGGCCGTGGACATTCCTGGCCGGAATGCAGTGGTTCGCATCCCCGCCCGCCACAGCAGACAAGTCTCCGTTCCTCCTGGACCTGCGGTGCCCTCTGCACACCACCTGTCAGGAGCCCCAGTACTCGTACCGAGCGAACCAGGTGGCGTCAGAAGGTGAGTGTCCGGCAGCACAGCCGCCTTCTGACTGAGACTGCAGCTACCCTGCTGCTGGACACCGCTCTAGCAGCCGCCCTGCTCCTGGACACCGCTCTAGCAGCTGCCCTGCTGCTGGACACCGCTCTAGCAGCCGCCCTGCTCCTGGACACCGCCCCAGCAGCCGCCCTGCTCCTGGACACCGCCCCAGCAGCCGCCCTGCTCCTGGACACCGCTCTTTTCGCCCGGAGAACACGGCTGCACACGTAACATTCCACAGCTTCGAGGTTAGATTTATGACCCATCGAAGGAAGTGGTTCGCGAAATACATTTGCGTCTTCAACTACTCTAGAAAGGTGCCGCTTATGGCCTCTGGGCTGAATGCTGGGCGCCCGATCATTGCCGCCTAAACATTGCCGCTTGTCAGATGCGCCAGTAGTGCTCTACTGCGCCTCTACTGCGCTAGTGCAGTCCGATCTAAGTGCTGCCGCTTGACAAGCCTGCTCCCGCCCTGACACACCTGCCCCGGCCCTGAACACCTGCCCCAGCCCTATCACACCTGCCCCAACCCTGACAAACCTGCCCCGGCCCTGACACACCCGCCCCGGCCCTGACACACCTGCCCCGGCTCTTCCACCGCTGCACGAGCCTGACACCGCCCTTGCCATTCTCTGACAGCTGGGTTTGACACCACCTCGCCCCCTGATGCCCCTGTCTGACCTGCCGCCGACCCTGACACGCCAGCCCCGAGGCCGCCTGGCCGGGGCCGCTGACCGAGATGGCGACGGCGCCTCCGCCGCAGACGCCGCCTGCAGCCCACCGGAGCTGGAGGAGGCCCGAGGCTCGGCCGTCTCCGCGGCCCGGCTGGTGAGGGCCCGCTGCCGCCGGTTCCGGCTGACCGTCTCCTGTCACCCGGCCGGCGCAGGACGCGCCCGGCCGCCCGCCGCAGGTGGGTCGGTCGGTCAGACGCCAAAGGTCACGGGTCAGGGGTGAGCGCGAGTAGTCGGAGTCTGGGCTGTCGGCCCAAACCAGACGGCGGACGGTCTGGGCTGTCAGCCCAAACCAGACGACGGACGGCCTCCTCTTCCAGCATTCCACCGCGGCCATGTTTGCACTTCATCAGCAGCAATGTGGCCGCGCACGTCGCAGCCAATCTGAAGATGGACGCCGGGCCAGCCGTAAGGTGGCACGACAGGAGCGCACGGAAATACTCGAGACCAAAGCAGCGTGTGCCGCGCGCTTTGTGTCAACCAACTGCACCGTTTCATCTCGGTGCAGAATCCTAACGAGTTTTTTCATGAGAGCCAATTTGGCCTGCCCGTTGCTGTCAGCGTTCCATAATAGATCACGCAGGGCTTGTTCAGCCAGCAGTTTTACCTCTCGTAGGGCTTGTTCGACCAGCGAGTTTGCTTCTGTTTCGTAATGGCTTCACCCGCCGCTGAGCACAAAGGAGCCGCGCCAACAATCAGTAATTGTCTCTGACCCTCTTTGTTGCTCTCCTGAAAAGTTACTCTGGGCCGGCAGAAAAACAGTCAGAGGAAGCTTCGTTAACAGCGGCGCTTGCACTAGCGACCACCTTTGCACAATTCAGGCTTGGCTCGCTGTTTGGCGCTTCCTGCAATGCATTCTTTGTTGCACAGCGGCGCGCACACTTGCAGTTGCAGACATTTCAGGCACTTGGGACATTTTCACTGAAGAGACCTTCATCTTAAGCACACAAAATCGGCACTTGGTTGGATGGCATTCCTAAGAGACGTCTGCTGACACTGCTCCCCTGAGGACATCTCTGCTGTTTCCAGAGGAGGGGTCGGAAAAACTACTGAGAACGTTTGACGTGGAGGTGCTGGACAGAAATAATCACGCTCCAGAACTGTATGAGACCAGTGCGCCCGTGAGCAACGTCTACCTCTGTGAACGGCGTGAAATAAAGAAGGTATGTGAGCAAGGCACCGACGCTCAGAGGACCGGCATGTGGATACGACACCGGCGCTCAGAGGACTGGTATGTGGATACGACACCGGTGCTCCGAGGACTGGTATGTGGATACGACACCGGCGCTCAGAGGACTGGTATGTGGACACGACACCGGCGCTCAGAGGACTGGTATGTGGACACGACACCGGCGCTCAGAGGACTGGTATGTGGACACGACACCGGTGCTCCGAGGACTGGTATGTGGATACGACACCGGCGCTCAGAGGACTGGTATGTGGACACGACACCGGCGCTCAGAGGACTGGTATGTGGATACGACACCGGCGCTCAGAGGACTGGTATGTGGACACGACACCGGTGCTCCGAGGACTGGTATGTGGATAAGACACCGACGCTCAGAGGACTGGTATGTGGACACGACACCGGTGCTCCGAGGACTGGTATGTGGACAAGACACCGACGCTCAGAGGAGCAGCCGATTAGCTCATGGTGTGAAATAACGGGATGCAAGCAATGCTGCGATTCAGGTACTGTGCAATTTCCAACTGACATTGAGAGCGGAGTTGTAGATAGAGTCCTTTAGCGCCGTTGCGCCACCAGCGCATCCCAACTCGCTTTCTTACCCTCCAAACTGCACCTTCACTACCAATTATCAATGGGAATACCGATACTGTTTACAATGGATGATGGTACTTCTTTCTTAAATGTGTCCTTTTGGAAGTTATTCGTAGTTGTAATCTTCATTTTGGACGTTTCAAAAAATACCCTGGTTCGACCCACCCCTGGCCACGGTATATTCAACTGGATCCCGCTTTACGTGAGTTGTTAAGCACATTTGCGAGGAGCATTCCACACATGGATAAGACAGTACCGTTATCTTTATTCCTCGTCGATTAACTATTATAAAGGAGAAATAGGTGTGTCAATATTTCAGCTACCTCCCTTTTGAGAGAAATGATGCTATCAGTACCTACTGTCTTATATGGACCTGATGTTATTGTGCAGATTAAGTTGGTTGGTTTGCAGGACTTTTTTCAACCCGGAGCATCATGAAACAAATCCTGAAATTCAAGCGGCTTGACATAAAAAGCTATTTCATTCAACACCCAGTAACGCGCAATAGGCAAACCATTTCCCCAGAGAAAAACACGAGTCAACGAAAAGGTAGGCGCGCACGCACAGCGGTAGCGGTCACTGGGGTCCCTGGGGTCCAAGCACGAGTAACTTTTGGGCAGATGGAACCTCGTGTCTTGCCACAAAAATTTTCTCCGAGCCGAGCTGGACACCCGTGACATTTAAGGAGCGGTTGTTCACGTGTGTCTCGGGCTTACACCCACAAAGTGGCCTTACAGGTATGTAAGTCGCCCGACTTCAAACTCGTCACAGCGTTCTCGAACGCGACCATGCAGTAGGGCCGTGTCACGCAACGGAAGGATCCCGTCACGAACATTCTTCCTGTCCCGGGCACCCCGCGACTGCCCCAGGGCAGCGCGCCGGGCGGATGTGACGTTTCCGGACCCCCAAATTACAGGGCAGAATTTCCATCAGTGTCACGTGACTGATGAAGCAGGCGCCTCCGCACTGCAGAAGATTAGCTGACAGGAAAATGACCATTTTCGAAAGATAGGCCGAACTCGCATGTCAAAATGTCATTGTGACGCTGATTTGACGCTTGAACCTGACTCTTCCGCTACAGGGTGGATTGACGTCTCATTAGACGCATAATCATTTCAGACGATTTCGGAGGGAGCCGTTTTTTATATGATATCGTATGGTACTCAGCCCGCTTCGAAAGCTGGCATCATTTCCCAGTAAACTTGTGATGAGTTTCACTTAAGCCAAATCTATTTTGAACTCGCGGCATATTAAGCTGATTGCCACTCTGACCCCGAGCAGCGCGGTACATTTTCAAGTCAGCCTTAGTTCTGACGCAATGAGAGGTGACTTAGCCCTGGGATCAATTTTTTGATGCAGTTGGTTCTAGCAACAGCAGTTTAGGGGTTATCGGGTGTCCCGGGCTTCATAGCATGCATCACATAACGTTAAAAAGCAGCCACATCATAATAAACGATGCAATTAGTATAACTCGTGAATTTCATAATGGTCTATGTAGAACAATCATGTTGATGATCTGGTTTATATGTATATGTATATGTATAAGTAAATATATGAATACATGCATATATATATATATATATATATATATATATATATATATATATATATATATATGTCCAACTCACAACAAAGGTTCAAACTAATCAGCTGAATAAATATCTGTCGACTCTCGAGTCACACGACACGGAGTTGAGCACAAGTCCGCAGCCACTGCCGGGTGGCAGGGACTCGGCAGTCAAGCGGGGCTGCAGGGGTGCTCACCGTGTGGTGGGTGGCACACACTAACTACACACAGCCCGGCAGTGCTTCGTAAGTGGCAGGCGCTGGGGCAGCCGGTGCCGTGTGCGGCCCAGCCGCGCTAGAGGGCCACATGGTGTTAGTCTTTGTCCTCCCAGACCGTGTCATTGGCGGCTGCCCCTAGTTCTTCCCAAGTCTCGCATCTCAACACCCGCACTGCGCTGCCTGCGTGCCAGCGGCCCGCTGGGCGGCGCCATACACTGGTCGCGGTGCTCTCGCAGGAGCAGCGGGTGCTCTGTTTTGACCTGTCCTGACCTAGCCTGTACTGTCCCGGTGTTGTGACCTGAACTGGCCCTCTTGCAGCAGCAGCGGGTTATCTGTTCTGACCCGTCCTGACCTACCCTGTCCTGTCCCGGTGTTGTGACCTGGACTGGCCCTCCCGCAGGAGCAGCGGGCAATCTGAATTGACCTGTCCTACCCCGGCGCTGTGACCTGGATCGGCGCTCTCGCAGGACGAACGGGTGGGGCTGGCCCGGCAGCTGTACATCCGCGACCTGGACCACCACAGCCTGGAGCACTACAGCGTCCGGCTGGAGGGCGACAGCCGCGGCCTGCTGCGCATAGCGCCGGGTCATTACCCGCTGTCCGGGGCCTCCGGCCGCCGACACGACGGCGAGGACTGGGAGACCATGCTATTCACAGGTCAGCCTCCGCTACATTCCGCTTGGGACTGGTGTTCGGCTGTGTTTGCATGCATGTAACTGCTGAGGTCATTTGCTGCTGACGTCATCAGCTGGTGACGTCATCGGCAGCTGAGGTCATAAGCCGATGACGTTATCAGCCTTTCCATGCCCCGGCAACACTGGAGCCATGTACAAAGAACCTCGGCCCATTGTAATTATTGACCGCCGGCCCTTTTAGCTGGCTGATATCTTTTATTTACCTCGAACCGCGGCGTGCTGTTCACAGCTTCTAGCAACATCTCATATCAACTCGCGTATGCATGCCACTTCTTAATGACGTCTGGGCTGCGCGGGCATAGGTGGCGTCTGGCGTGTGGCGTCTGGCGTCTGGCATCTGGCGCCTGACGTCAGGTGTCTGGCGTCTGGCGTCCGGCATCTGGTGTTTGACGTCTGGCGTCTGACGTCTAGCGTCTGGCGTCTGACGTCTGGCGTCTGGCGTCTAAGCTGGGCACGGCGGGCGTTGGACTCCTGTATTCGGTGCAGCCTCGCACCTCGCCGTCGGACATTCGTTTCGCACTCGCGTTATTCTCCCACTGTATGGATTTAGCTGCTCTCTACCCATTTTTGTTGTTATGGCGGATCGCGTCACTGTTATCGCGTCCTTGTTATCGCGTCATTGTTATCGCGTCACCGTTATCGCGCCACTGTTATCGCGTCATTGTTATCGCGTCATTGTTAGCAAGGATCGCGTCACCAGTGCCTTCTTACCTTTCCCAAAGCGGGTCACCCTGGCGGGTCCCCAGAGTGGGTCACCCTAGCGGGTCCCGAGAGCGGGTCCGCGAAGCCGGCATTGCCATATCATTTGCAAGGCCGTCGTGTGGTAAATAATGCGGCTCACCATCGCAGACAAGCCTTCAGTCCCAAGAGCCCCGGCCTGTCATGGAGCCATGTCACAGGAGCCCCAGCCTGTCACAGAGCCATGCCATAGGAGCCCCGACCTGACACAGAGTCATGTCACAACAACCCCGATCTGTCACGGAGCCACGCCATAAGAGCCCCGGCCCCTCACGGAGCCACGCCATTAGAGCCCCGGCCTCTCACGGTGCCACGCCATGAGAACTCCGACCTATCACGGAGCCATGTCACAAAGACGAACATGCCGCGGCTAACGGGACTTAGGATTGCCCGGCACTGGAGAATCGTTCAAGGTGACCTGCAGCACATGTATCCTAGTCATGACAGCTACGTGCTCACAAGTAATGAGAGTGTTTGATGACAAGGTCGGCGCCGTCAAAAGCGCACGCCACTGGAGGGGCCATTATTTGGACCACATGTATTTCAGGCAGGCGCTTACACGTTAACGTATAATGCAGATCGGAGGCGTTTTCGCTCTTATATCTTGTCGTTCTCGTGCAAAAACTCTGCGGCAGTGGTGTCATGTGACAGGTCGACACGACGCTCGGCATGGTATGTGTTCCCAGTTTGCATCTAGCCATCAATAATTTGTGTTAACAGTGTTTTGGAGGCATGATGCCAATCCGTGGGCCTAGGTGCAAGGAGGGGGGGGGGGGGGGACACAGAGCCATAGTCCCTCCACTTTTTGTGAGTGAACTCTAACCCTACGTAGAGAGGGTGGAGGGTGGAGAGGGGGTGAGGGGTGGAGAGGGTAACCCAGAGGGTGGAGTGAGTCAACTTCAAAACGGACGCTGCCCTCTCCCACACACTTTCTAAGAACCTCCTACATTGCCCACGGTACGACGTGCTTCCCCGCTGTTTCGTGGGCGTTGGCGAAATGGAATGGCCTCGGCCCCCGAGGAGCACTGGATCAACTGGCACGAACGTGTCCACCCACGAGTGTTCGGACAGGATCGCCTGCTGCACGTGTCCGGATAGCGCCGACCTTTTAAATTCGAGCCTAGACTGATGATGTCGCCAACCAGCCAGCTTACCTTCTTGCCGCTTACCAGCCGCGCTTAGCGGCGGGGGCTGGCGCTTCCTCCCTGCGGTGGCTTAGTGCAACAGTTCTTTCGAACTGAACACGATCAAATAGCCAAGGTTTTTGTTGACATATATCAGTAGCGGAACCAATGAGGCTGCCTGGTCACCATCTGTTGAAAAACAAGGCCGGCAGGTGTCGCTGTCGGTGGATATCGAGCCCACATCTATTCTCATGATTAACCTTTGTTGCAAGTTGAAAGTACGGGGCCGTAAAGTACAATATATGGCTTTGCTGTGGCTGGGTAATTGCGTTTGGTCTCCTAATGATTTGTAATCGTCGCCATGTTAATCAGATCATACGGATGTCTGTTAGACTGAACCACTTTCTTAAGTGTCTATACAGTAAGCTCACCGCTGTCATGCAATGCCGGTCCTTTATGCTGTCAGAGCTGCGGTACGGCCGGGATTTCCGCCCTTACGACCTGCTAGGTGCTGAGTACAACTACTCGGTGCAAGTGGTCTTCGAGGACGTCTCTCTTCACCCCGCCTTCGGGACAAAGGCCGTAAGTGCGTCCGCGTGGGGTCAGCTGCACACGGAGGCATGCCAGGCATATACTAGGGGAAAAACGACCGAGTGGATGGCACCTTCGGATCCCACGTGGGGCCCGGGTTCAAATTCCAATTGCGCCACGTCCCTCGAGCGCTGGTGTGGTCACTGCAGTCGCTCTCGTTCCACAACAAGAATTCACGGCGGCATGCGCCACGTGCCGCTAAAGAATTGAGTGTAGACTTGGGTGAGATTGCGAAATAGCGTGACAGCGTCCGAGCTCATGTCTAAAGGCTCAGAATCCGGGCCAAATAAATGTTTCATGCCTACACCCCCCCCCCCCCCGAGAAGCTCCATGTCTACACAATCTGCTAGACCAGGCCATGGGAGCGATCATGCAGACAAGAGCTTGTGATGCGGGTATACGTGTGATGCCATGTGATGACGTCGGCTCTGAACATTGGCGCACCCAAGGCTTGCCAGAACACATCGAAACAAACGAGACGTGGCGCTTTAGGTCCGTCTGGAGGCGGTATTCTGCAAAATCATACGCATTTTGCTATACTCAATGTCTAGTTGAGGATCTAGCATGCGAAGCCAAAGGAAAACAACCTAGGTTGATCTGTGCGGCGAAAACGACAACATTCCATTCAAGGCGAAGCGCTAGTAGAGTTCCGTCAAACAGTACTTCATCCGTTGTATTTCTGGTTCTTAGGGGTCCCCGCGAACATACATTTCGTCAGAAGGACGAGATACCGTCAACACCCAAGTAGAACGCTAGACCAAAAGACGTTTGGTTGTTTGCAGTACACGGGTGTTGTCCGCCCGGGCCCAGGAAGGCGGTGGCCCCCTGACCCTCGCCCCTGCCTCGCAGGTGAAGCTGACGGTGAACCTGCTGACCTCGTGTGCGCCGCCGGCGACGCCGCCCGCCGCCCCCAGCCAGGCCCCGCCGCCGGCGTCGGCCCTCTATGACGTCACACTGAGTCGGGCCGCGGCGCCGTTCGCGCGCGTCTTCCAACCGCCGCCGGCGCTGGGCCGCGCTCAGCTGCGACTGCTCGGCGCCTCCGCGGCCTTCGCCATGACGTCACCAGGGAACATCGTGTACCTGGCGGCGCCTGACCGCCTGCCAGCGGCGGCTCAAATCGACCTGACGCTGTCGGGTCCGCCGGCTGACGACGGAGCGTCGCCACCATCGTCATCAGGCGTCGGCGGGGCGGCGGGCGGCGACGTCAACACCACCGTCAGGGTGACGCTGACGTCGGACGACGAGGGCTGCCAGGGGGAGGCCCTGCCGGAGAAGGGCATGTGCGCGGCCGAGAGCGACGCCGAGGCGTGCGAGCGCCGCTGCGGGGAGGGCGCCGCCGGCGCCTGCCGCTGGCGGCCGCCGCGCGCCACCGACATGACGTCAAAGTACGGCACGTGCAGCCCCGACCTGGCCACGTGTCCTGACGGCGTGTGTGACCCGCTGGAGCAGCTGCACGGCGCACTCTGCCCGCAGGACTGCGCAGGTTAGATCGGGTCACGGCAGGCCACAGGTGGAGGGAGGGGGAAGGAGGGAGAGGGAGGTCTGCTTACACTGGCCAGCCGCTTTAACGCTGGCTCTGTGTGGTAGGCTTTTGAATTTCCTCATCGTTCAACAGCCGCGCTGTTCCAGGAAGCATTGTGAGTAACTCAAAGCTTCCTTACCTGCCGCAAAAACACTGTGAAAGGCTTGCTATTGACAGGAAATCTACAGTTAGTGGAAAATATTTATCAGACGTTTTCCCATACAGTGCTGATGCAACTGTCTGGTAAAATTCTGGCGCAAGTTCTAATGCAAGAATTGATTTGGTTGGGCGCAAATTGGCCCCGATGCCGACGCGCTCTGAAACACTAAACCAACACCAAGTATTGCTTTGGAACCTTTCACGTAGTTCACACCTAGCAGCAGCGGCTTTCTTGAAAGTAGCCGGGTCGATGCAGGATTCGAAGTCGGCTTTGCACCGGCATCCCTGCCACTCATCTCTCATTGTACTGATAGGCTCGTGCGATTCTTTGATTAGCCAATAGAAGAACTGTAAGGATCTCGGCAGATGGCTCAGGGTAGTTGACCTCGGCCTCTTCTTCGTCGGCAGCGTCGGCAGGAATGAACATGAGGCGTCGACTTATTGAGATCGCACACCATTGTAGCGCACATCACGCAGGCTGATCACATCCATTGGTGTGTTTCCGTCAGCTTATTTTTCTGCTAGCCGTCTTCTGTAACTGCTAAGACCATGACCGTTGCTACCCTGGGGGAGGCCGGCACCAGTGAAAGTTCCCCGCGGTAGGGATCGTACCATCGATTGCTTTGACGAGACCAGCGCCGTCGCCACCGGCGAGTGACGCGGCTGCGCGCTGCTCTGGCCGCCAGACCACCATTCAGAGGGCTTGTGCCTGAAGAAGACAGCCGCCGGCCGGGGCGTGGCTCAGGGCTGCGGCGTCTGCTTCTGTCTGCACCCGCGCTCGTGCGTCTGCACACCGGAGCAGCACCGGCCACGGCCGCCAGCCGACGCCAGCCGACCTGGAGCCGGAGCCGGAGCCGGAGCCGGAGCCGGAGCCGGAGCCGGAGCCGAGGCCGGAGCCGAGGCCGGCCGGCCGGCCCAGCCCGTCACCCCCCGCACGCAGCGTTAGTGGCGAGCTGGGTTTCGGGAGCGGGTGGGGAGGTGATGTCAGCGTTAGAGGCGGGCTGGGGCTCGGGAGCGGGTGGGGAGGTGATGTCAGCATTAGAGGCGGGCTGGGGCTCGGGAGCGGAGTGAACTGTGACTACCATGTAGCGTAGACAATTTTTGTAAGTGGCACGTTGGACACCGCGAAGAAATCATCATGGTACAAACATATCCAGCTGCAAAAAGATACTGGGGAAGATCAGGAGCAGACATTCGATAAGCTTCCAGGTCCGTGCAAAGAGCAAGTACGGTACGAAATGAATCGAAAGAGAAACACAATAATCTGAAAGCATTGCTTGTGCGGCACTTTTCACCACTTCTTGGTGCTTTGTGTCCCTGACTGAGAGCGCCCATACAAGCATTGTTTCGACGCTCACATGCGCATGCGCAACGCTCTGCCCACAACACGCAACAACACGACACAAAGACATAGCTGCTCACCTGAGCTATGCTGCGCTGTTTGGCCGCCGCTCGGAGGCCGCGACCTGTGTGACCTGTATGACCTGTGTGACCTATGTGTGTGTGTTCTGGCCGTGCGCCGCAGCGGCGGCGGTGGCCCAGTCGGCGCCGTGCGGCACAGCCTGCATCACAGGCGTCACACTGGGCGTGCTGCTGCTCGTGACACTGCTCTTCCTCGGCGGCGTCGCCTTCGACAACTGGTACGTGGCCGGGGAGCTGACGCTGAGGAACGTGGGTAACCCACGGGCGGCGGCAGCGGCGGCGAAGGCTCGAAACTGCCTTTCCGTTAACTGGGGCTGCTTCACTGGGGTGATGACATCAGGGTCTTCGCTGATTAGAAATGTCTTGGGTCATTAAAAAATGTCTCAGCAAAACATTCGGGGATTTCTTAAAAGGTTTACAAGGCTCGAGGTGTATTGCCACTCACACAAGTCACAATGACAGGTGGTTACCGCCATATTTTGTCATTGCTAGGACCGGCCTCTCCCCGCCTTCTTGTGACCCACGACCCATGTTCGCACACCAGGCCGTAACCGGTCACGGAACAGTCAGCTGACTCTGCCACGAGCGCAGCCCAGCTGAGCCCGCTACCAACGCCAAGCACAGGATCCGGTGCCTTATGCGTGTCCCTGTCCTGCCCGCGCGCGGGCCTGGGTCCTCACCGGGTGACCTCCTCAGGCGAGGTCGAGCCGTCAAGTCCCGGAAGGACCCGTTCGCCGTGGATCACATAGCGCTGTCACACATAGCCGGGGGTGCGGACCTGGGGGCGAGGCGCCGAACGTCCCTGTCGGCCGCCCCACACTGCGCCCTGCCCTGCCAGCTGGCGGAGTCGGTGCCGGTGAGTGTGGCGAGAGAGTGGATGAGAGTGTGGCCACCACCTCCCCCGCTGCGCCCTGCCCTGCCAGCTGACGGAGTCGGTGCTGGGAAGTGTGTCGAGGGTGTGGGCAAGAGTGTGGTCGTGTTCAGTGACCTGCGAATGTATGCAAATGAACACTGGATGACGACACTGGGCGCATTTTGTTTCGGACTGGCGTAGGATCACTGGTTCGCCTCTCACGTGATTCTGCCATTCTCCGGTGTGGCAATGCACTGCGCCATTGCATGTGTCCGTGTAGTTAGATAAGCCTAAGGCATGACCCGTCCGGCACATTTGTTCTTGTACAACACTTACATCTGCTAAGTACATCTGAAGGAGCTGACAGTGGGGCCACCTGGTGTCCGGACATGGGCCCGTCCGGACTTGAAGAATGAGGCAATCTCATGACCTGTTGGCCCCTGAACTCAAGTAAATCGATTTATTGGAAGGCACAGGCTCAATCTCATACATTTGTAAGGCATGGGACCTGAACTTAACCCTGGTTTCATTCAAGTTTCAACTGCGGTGGAAGGGTGCACAGTAGAAGCGAAATATGCTTTCAAATACAAAGTTGATATGGAACATATCCACATACTATATAACATATGGTGGAGAAGAAATTGCTATGCGCGCTGCCCTGTACTGGATTGAGTTGGTCATGATCGCACCTGTCGGTGTCGGTTAGGTTCGGTTAGGGACTGAGTTAAGGAGAGGCCCAAGGTACCCACGCTCCCTCCGTGCCAAGCAATTTACACTTTGTAGCGGGCGATTTCACATGAATTCGGCCCAAACTCGCGGCGTTTCGGAGACAAAGTGACCTTTGAACCGACCCCGAGGAACGATGTTGGGCTAATGGCTGAATTCAGCTGGGTCCGGTTAGGCTGCATGAACTTGCAGCTGGGTTATGCAAGGCTAAGCGTCACTTGCCGAAGCTCTGTATGACTCGCAGGTGGGTGCAATTAAACATCTGGGTTGGGTTGCGCCGGCTCAGGTGTAGACTTACAACATTTACGGCTTTTTTACTCTAACAGTTATTTAAATGTATGCCGTCGACGACCTGCTCATGGCAATGTAATGTGAAGCATCGCTGGCATTCCCCAAATAGTTAATGGTCTCGGACTGAATATTTGAAACCCCGGACACATACGCTAACTCTAGCTCGTGCCCAGCGCCCAGAGGCTTGGACTCTTTAATATTACATGGATGGACTCGCGACTCAGATCAGTCTTATCACGACACCAGGAATGGGGCACGGGCTTGGTCTCAGGGTCTTTGACCGAAGCCCGTGTCTTTAAGAGTCATCCACTTGGGGTTTGGTATTCCTAGTGGCTAGACTCTTGGATTTTCCGCCATGACGTAGCGAAAAACTGGAGAAGAGAGCACGATCTGTAAAGCGCGGCTTTGGTTAAGCAGGGTTGCCGATGTTTGCTCTGTAATAGTACGAGATAAACCCTGCAGAAGCATTGGCCAGTGACATAACTTACTATTTCGGAAGAGCAGGGTGAATAGTCTTACATGCTGGAGATAATGTTAGGCACTATGAGTTCAAAGTTCTCATGTCGAGTTACCTTCGTTATGCTAGCAGGTATTGGAGCGCTACATAGCGATTATATTATTACTAAGCATTTCAACGTCGTCCAACCAGTACCTTCTGCTATGCTGAAGGCGTTTCAACATAAGAGCTTGGAACTCAGCATGCCGAGCAAGGAGAAGCTGAGGGCCATTCGTTTTTTATCGAGGATGGGAAGCCCATGAAAGTGTCTCTTCATTTTTGCGCATGTAGGATGCTATGGCTCATGTTGTTTCCTAAGCGCGGCGGTGACAGTCTCTGAATCAGGCTACCCCCGATCTCTCTCTCTCTCTCTCTCTCTCTCTCTCTCTCTCTCTCTCTCTCTATCTATCTCTCTCTCTATATCTCTCCTCTCTCTCTCTCTCTCTCTCTCTCTCTCTCTCTCTCTCTCTCTCTCTCTCTCTCTCTCTCTCTCTCTCTCTCTCTCTCTCTCTCACTCTCCCCATCTGTCTCTCTCTCTCATTCCCGCTATATAATCTCCACACATATTGGTGTTTATCTATAAAGATTCTCTCTCATTCTCTCTCGTGTTAGAGGCTATTACACTAATGAACGATGCATGCACAGTTTCATCATTATCCAAACATATATTTCGCGATAGAATCTCGGCATACATTTGCACATATCTATGAAAATGTTCTCCGCGGCTGGAAGCCATTACATTGATTAATAGTGCATGCACAATCACGTCGTCTCGACCCATTATCATGCGTTCCTGCCTCGGTTCTGTCGGCGGGCATTCTCTAGGCTGACGGACTAGAGAAAGCACTAAGCAAACAAGCGACGTGTTGAGGTATGCATGGCGGATCAAAGGAATTCCTTCCATCAGTGCCATCAAACCTCAGATAATACAACTGACAGAGGCCGACTCAGGACGCCGAACTCGGTAAAATCGGCAGCACCGGCTGATTGTTGTGATGCATTCTGTCCTTGCTGTATTATATGTGGGGTAATGGTAGTTTCCCCAAGTTTAACGGGCGAGGCGACACAGTTTTGTTATTGTTTCTTTCCAGTCAACGCATGTTGCGACAATGTTAGATGTCCGGAAAGTCCGGGGTCTGTGTCTCCCCCTTCCCTCGGCCTACTAGTTGCTGTACCTCTGGTTACTTACTGCATGACAGCCGGCTTGAATCATTGCATGGTGCTTGTTTAATAAAACAACATTGCTTCTGAAATTTCTGAACATGTTCAGCCCTACGATGTTTAAGCTTCGATGCTTTGGAAAATACGTGTTGTCAGAAACACGCACCAGAGTATAGTAATCATCTTCAAGAAATGCCATCAGAATCATTGGATATGGCATTTGGAAGTACACTGCCAGAAATAAGTGACATATGTTCCGGATATCTTATCTCCAACTTTGTCTCACTGCTCACGTTGCGATTGGAAATAGTGTTGGCTGCTGAGCCGCGTGAAGGCGAAATTAACCACCACATATTCTTCGTGGCCAACTGCGCATGAATTGTTAATAAAATTCGACAGAACGGGATTTCTAAAGAACACCTGCACGAATCCAGGTGTCCGTTGGAACAACACTGGAGTATATTGGAATGGAAAGCTACCAAAATAGCACACCTTTGAAGTAAGCTGCGAGAAAGCACCTTAATTCTTCCATCAATCTTTCGCGTCCCTCAGGGGCTCAGGAAATACCACTGCGCGACGTTTGACCCGCCTTAGCCGCCCGTGCGGTGTCGACCAATCGAAGCGGACCTGCAGGTCACGTGACCGGGCGGCTAAGAAACTCCTCCGGGAACGGAACGCCGACATCCGGTTCGACACCCGCCACAAAGCCCCGGGCGGGCGTTCTGCTCCGTGGAGCAGCAATGCAGAGCTAACGGGTCCGTCCGAGCATGCCGGATTATTACGCACTCAACGTTATTACAGTACCTGACGCTCGCATGGCTGCATCGACCTCAGGGAATCAGCCTCTCACTCTAAGCAGCACAGGCAAAGACGAGTGTTTGTTAAGCATGTCACTGCGTCGCACACCGCGCGGGGAATAGCTGAAGAAGCCCGCCGGCTCTTCGTTTGGCGCCGCTGGTCGGAGGTAGCGACCGTTTTGGGCCCGAGGCGACCGCGCCGATTCGCAGGTGGACCAAAGGTCACGAGGTCGGTGTTGCGATGCTGGCGTCCTGCCAGCGACCTTGATTGCCTCCTGCTGTCTATCGATTCAGCAGTGCGGCCTAAGACCGCCGCCGCAGTGGGCCTGGTCGAGGCGTCTGCGACAGCCACTTTGCCGTCATTCGACCTGGCTGGGAGAGGGAGGGGAAGGGGAGGGACGCTGCTCATGGCGACCGCCTCGCCGCCAGCGGGGAGCTTCTGAAGAGAAACGAACTGCCTCCTTGTCAGCCCTCATCGTATCCGCACCTGAGCTTTAAGTGGGTCGGTGTTGTTGAAAACTCGATGGAACACGCACGTCATTCCGCCAACAGTACGATAGATATCGCGAACGTCAAAAGGAAATGAATACGTCTTCCTCAGTGATCGATCGAGCACGATCGTCAAAAAGAAATAAATACGTCTTCCTGAGTGACTGAATGGGGAAACACCGTAGTTCACAAAAGCTCGCGCTTTTTTAGCAGTTTCGATTGCCGAGACTAGTCCCAGGTCTGACGTCACACACGGGCAACAGCTGCACACCCGCTGGGAACGGAACAGAGGGGCCGGACGAGCGGCGCAAATCGCCGGGAACGCGCTCACCGGGGCGGGCTGTCGTCCGCACCGCTGGCGAAACCGAGGCGACCGAGTTCTTTTTTAACTATGCGCCATTGATCCGAGCGAGCTGTTTGTCGCCAGGTTGGCTGAGCCTGTGGCGCCTGTTTGCCATGACATGTTTGGCTAATGCGATGAAGTGGTAACAGTGTCAACAGTCGGCGATGGCGCTAGTTAAGCCGGCGCGCCGAAATATGCCGCGATGGTCGTTAAGGGCATGTTGACATCCAGCAAAGTGTTCTGCACCACCGCAGTATGCAGGAGGCCAAACACCAAGTCGCCTTGGACTGTTGCGGCGACTTTTGCACCGCTCTGACTCCAGACTTTTGGGGTCAGGGTAAAGCATGGCTTCTGAAGCATTTGTATATGAGGCGATGCAGCACTCCAGACTTCTGGAGTCAGAGTCTGACTGCAGACTTGGAGACTTCCAATCCTCTTGCTTGTGACTTAACAAAAGCATGTAAACTTGTGCAGTCTATGACGGACCGCTTACGGGATCGTCACCCATACAAATATGACGTCACAGAAGCTTCGCACGGCCGCCCCGCCTCATGGTTTTTCGTGCTCATGGTCGAGGAAAGCATAGCTTCTGAAGCCTTTGTGTGTGAGGCAATGGAGCATCAAGTTACCCAAAGATAAAAGGCATTCTGCGAATAGTTAGATTTCGCCGCAGATTGCACGTCTTTAACGCGAAGTGCGCTTCGCCGTAACCAGCACAGGCTACGGTGCGATTATCTAGATATGACTTACATGAGGCAGAAAATCGAAATAAAAGCAGCTTAAGAATAGCACCGTAGCCAACAATGTCAATGCAAGTAAGCAACACTTTTACATCTGATTAAAGTAAGTTCCATAGTAACTAAGAGCTGCAAGTGGGATTTTCCGTTACATTTGTTGTTTGCCCAACATCTTTATTTGTGGAACAGTCCCATCGAAGAAGATCACGCCTGTCAAAACGTTCCCGTTTTATTTGTTTCTACGGCTAACGAGCAATGCAATGACATAATATGTATAATATATAATGGAAATAACAGAGCCATGCTGATACTCAACGGCAAACCAGAGGGAGGCTGAGGAGGCAGGGGACATGTCACGAACCAGGAGCGGATTTAGGATTTCGTCATGGGCTCCACTCCACGCAACATTGTGAGGCCCCACAGCTTGGACTCTAAAAATCTTATTCCTGCAGTTAAATTTTAAGATAGATGGAACCTAATACATGTACACACACACACACACACACACACACACACACACACACACACACACACACACACACACACACACACACACACACACACACACACACACACACACACACACACACACACACACACACACACACACACACACACACACACACACACACACACACACACACACACACACACACACACACACACACACTATATAATGCAATAAATAACAAATACGGGAACCCATATTACTGTGCGCAGCCATAGAAAGCTAGGCGAGTTAGGTAAGCACATACATGGAACTTATTAATTTCCTCCAGATCATGGTAGATCGTGTCATTTTAGTCTAAGTTTTTTTCGGAAAACAGGCTGAATTAACTAAAGTTCCATGCTAAATATCATGAAAATAAACTCGAACATGGCTCTTACCTTATTTATGGTTAGTCGTCTGGTTGATGCGATCAGCTGACGGGAAGAATCCGTGGAAGGCTCCTGATTGACAAGAGCGCCCCGGTACGGTAGCAGGAAGGGCCCGGCCGACAGCCCGGGGCACTCCGGGCAAATGCTAGGAAAGTGAGTGCAGAGTGGAAGGCTCCTTAGCGATCGGATTGAGCCTACAAGTCGGCGTGTAGGTCCTCCGGAAACGGCAAAAGGCCTCTGAACAGCGTAATAAGCCCTATGATATCCCAATCACTACCCTGGCAATCAGTGAAGAATATTTTTTGTCTACTCGTGGGGCCTTTACTTTCGCCTGCAACTGTTCTTGGACGCCTGAAAGCCCCCAAAATATCAGATTCTGTTGCGCTTTGTTCGGCCGATGCATATATATATATATATATATATATATATATATATATATATATATATATGCGTATATATGTATATATACATATAGTACAAATACAGTATATAGTATGTACAGTACAATGAATAGCACAAACCAAATCGACTGTGGTACCGACCGTGCAGTGACTAAGCTGCGCGCCTCGGAAAGAAGAGATACGAGGTTTGATTCCCACGTACCAGTCCTTACTACCAGAGTGGGAGGCACCAAATGGCGACAGCAACGAGCATGGCGGTCGTTGTGACTGTTTTCAGACACTCATACTGCAGTTTAGTAATAACATGTCCCGTTCACGGCGCCCATGCGAGCACGGACGCTGAGTCCGCCCTTCCCACCCAGGTCACCGCGGTCAGGCGACTGGGCAGATGAAGGCCTGTGTCCAATTTACTTCAGAACGCCGCCATTTCCGACCGCCCCAGTGACCTGTGACGCCCAAGGCATGCCAGTCGTAAGCCAATATCGTGAGCCAATGTTGGGTCTTCCGGCGACATTCTCGGGCGGTAGAAAAATAAGATAGTCGCAAATTGGCCATCGGTATCGCGGCATCAGAACACCAAAATCTACCACGCTCAAACACGGACATTCCTGAGGTTACTAGCAGGCAGCCGCCGCTCTCACGTCCCCTGAAGACGTGATGCCGACATGGCTGACGCCACTAACACGAGCTCCGCTCCTCTCAGGTCACTACCGCGTCTCCGGCCATCACCCCTGATGACGTAATATCGACTGGTGTTTCAGGTCGATTGCAAATGGGAGTTCCCTCGGCAGCGGCTCGTCCTGGGAGATCTGCTGGGAGAGGGCGAGTTCGGCAAGGTGCTCAAGGGCCGCGCGATGGGAATCGCCGGTGATACAGGTAATTACTCTCCTTTCAATTTATTTCTAGTTTCAGTTTATCTTTCAATGAAAATCAGCATTAGTGATACGGAGTTAATTTCTAAAATTTAAGGCTTATGTTTAATGGGATGTAAAATATTATTATAGTAAACGAAAAGTAATAGTGCAGCTTTTCTCCTCTGAATCTCCCCTCTCTCTCTCTCTCCCTCCCACTCTCTCTCTCCCTCTTTCTCTCCCTCTCTCTTTATTTTGGCGTCCATTTGAACATTGTTTTCAATGGGCTGCATTACCTTCAGAATCAGTGTGAATCAGACCGACCTTGGGGATGTTGAAAGTGTTATGACAGGACATTTTCACGATAAGGAACCAAAGCAAGGAAAACAGCCAGCCGTCCGACCGGTTGTCCAAAATCAAATAACATCTGCTCGCACACAAGACTCAAGGCCCTACCGGAAATCATCTCTGAACACGTAAAAGGCGGAAACGACCATATTCATATAGACCACAGCAAACCTTGTCAGTTATTATCGCAATAAAACATATCCAATTGTCTTATGAGAAACAGGACTGACACAGCCGACAACCTTAAGTGCACCAATGTAGTGTGTCAATCTAAATGCGCCTCGAAGGCTGTTTAGTTGGTTCCATACACCACATCGGTGTACCAATGACACTCTCACACTGCACGTACGCGACGGTGCGCCGCTGGAGCGCATGCGACACGAAAGTGGCAAGACATTAGCACGACAACAGTTGGCCGACGACACTAACATCCTTTGGACATGCAATGCCAGGAGGCGCCTCAAAATTTGGGAAAGCATAGTTGTCAGCGAATTCCCCACGGCCTTAAAGAAACAAATTCGTGCACAGCTCTTGAGTTATTAGGCCTTTTGTGGTAGCCATCTTTGATGTGATTGCAATACAAGTCTTTGTAATGTTTTGTTTCCGTTCCTGATGCACTTTATGCACAGTAAACTATCCATCGTCATGTTTATCTTATCCGTTTTGAAATATGTTTTAGCAAATTTAGCAAAGAAAGGCAAAAAAACAAAACAAATGCCTTGTATGCTATCATCTTCACAGAAACAACACACACACACACACACACACACACACACACACACACACACACACACACACACACACACACACACACACACACACACACACACACACACACACACACACACACACACACACACACACACACACACACACACACACACACACACACACACACACACACACACACACACACACACACACACACACACACACACACACACACACACACACACACACACACACACACACACACACACACACACACACACACACACATATATATATATATATATATATATATATATATATATATATATATATATTCAGACGACCACCACACACACGCATATACATGCACGTCTGTAAAGACGCCAATGGAGGAGGAGGCTCTGATTGCACGTGACCCCGTTCTACATCAGTGACGTGGCTTCCCGTGACACCATGACCAAACGCGCGGCCCGTCCTAGCGGTGGGGTACGGAGAGGGGCCCGGAGCTGGAGAGCAGGGGCGGGGCACCTGGCGCTGGGAGCAGGGAAAGGGGCGCCCGGCACTGAGAGCAACGGAGGGGAAAGCCTGCTGTATTGCGTGCCGACTCCGGCGAGTGACCTCGCTGTGTTTCCTATGACCCGGCTAGGGTGAGTGACCTCGCTGTGTTTCCTATGACCCGGCTTCGGTGAGTGACCTCGCTGTGGTTCCTATGACCCGGCTCCGGTGAGTGACCTCGCTGTGTTCCCTATGACCCGGCTCCGGTGAGTGACCTCGCTGGGTCGCGTGCCGGCTCCAGTGAGTGACCTCGCTGTGTTTCCTATGACCCGGCTCCGGTGAGTGACCTCGCTGTGTTTCCTATGACCCAGCTCCGGTGAGTGACCTCGCTGTGTTTCCTATGACCCGGCTCCGGTGAGTGACCTCGCTGTGTTTCCTATGAGCCGGCTCCGGTGAGTGACCTCGCTGTGTTTCCTATGACCCGGTTCCGGTGAGTGACCTCGCTGTGTTTCCTATGACCCGACTCCGGTGAATGACCTCGCTGTGTTTCCTATGACCCGGCTCCGGTGAGTGACCTCGCCGTGTCCCGCTATGACCCGGCTCCAGTGAGTGATCTCGCTGCGTCACGCACCGGCTCCAGTGAGTGACCTCGCTGTGTTTCCTATGACCCGGCTCCGGCGAGTGACCTCGCTGTGTTTCCTATGACCCGGCTCCGGTGAGTGACCTCGCTGTGTTTCCTATGACCCGGCTCCGGTGAGTGACCTCGCTGTGTTCCCTATGAGCCGGCTCCGGTGAGTGACCTCGCTGTGTTCCTTATGACCCGGCTCCGGTGAATGACCTCGCCGTGTTCCTTATGATCCGGCTCCGGTGAGTGACCTCGCTGTGTTCCCTACGACCCGGCTCCGGTGAGTGACCTCGCTGTGTCTCCTATGACCCGGCTCCGGTGAGTGACCTCGCTGTGTCGCGTGCAGGCTCCGATCAAAGGCATCCTGTCATGATCGGCGACGGTGACGGGGTAGGCAACTGATGACGCTAGGTCTTTGTTTGCGCCCATTGATGTTGATTGATGGCAGTCTGTTGATGGCGCGGGCGCTCCGTCGTCGTCACGCTCGAGTCTCCTGTTCAGTGTTCTGTCGCAGAACTGTGAGGGCCGGCGCCGGAAATTCGGCAGTTTGTTTGGTTGAACCTAGCTGGCTCTCCCCCGGGGGCGGGAGGGGGGGGGGAGGGGGCAAGCGTGGAAAGGTGGGAAGTGAGAAGCAGGGCTGTGTAGCGCAGCCATCCCAGAAAAAAATAATCACCCGATAAAAAGAAACACACGTAGCACAAACACTATATCAACCCAGAAAGCGCAGCCACGAACTACGTATATAATGTCGCCACATCTTTGGCAAGTTTTGCATTTGCTTCCCTGTGTATTCACCGTTCAGCTGAACAAGAGCCATCGGCAGCAGGGGAGGAGGGGGGGGGGGGGGCGTGGGAGGGGGGGGGGGGGGGGTGCTAGTGAATAGTGAAAGCATCTATGTGACAGCCAACTGAGCTGGCGCCTTCTCTGGCCACATGATACACTCGTGACCTTTTCGGCGAGAGCTTGTATGGCCGCCCAACACCTGCTGGGTTGTGTTCCATCCCTGCGGGCGTCGGCCCATTGTAGGCATGCGGCCTTCACGTGTGCGTGCGCATATTGCTGATGTTAGATAGGGGATAGTCCATAATCATGTCGGAAGGGATAACTAAGAACATTTTCAATCTCGCGTTTGTTTTAAGCATTGTCAAAACCATAGGCATCTTCAAATGCTAAAGCTAAGAGCTACGCGTAAACACATATCCCATTATCTTTGCTACCAAATGCCACACTCGTGTTTCTAAAACGCATTAAAACGCCCCTTGGCCCTCTGGCATGAATGCTGACCCAGCCTCAAGCCTGAATTAGGTTGTGGCAGGTCGAAGCCTTCCATCCAACTCTAATCACCTGGAGCTCATTCATCGACACCACACCCGGACGTGTTGGCTCTGTTGCTGATAGCGCTGATGAAGCCTGCGGACAGCTGTCATTGCGTTCATGTCGTGTAGAAAGGCCAATGACCAGAGAGGTCGATGACCGGGAAGGTCGATGACCTCGCACGGCATTCACAGCACCGTTCACGATCGTAATTCGTTGTAAATTTATGCTTTTGAGGTATATTAGGACTATACGCTATTCTAGTGACTCAAGTCCTTCCGCTGCCATCAGAGCAGTGAAAAGTACAACTAGGCTATACGGGCACGTTGTTGCAGCTTCGAAAAGAATAGAGAATGGCATGACCCGGGACACCCCCGACTGATCCGCGCCCGACCCGGGACATCACCGGCTGACCCGCGTCTGACCTGGAACCTCCCAGCTGACCGGCGTCTGACCTAGGACATTACCGGCTGACCCGTGTCTGACCCGGGACATCACTGGCTGACCCGCGTCTGACCCAGGATATCACCGACTGACCCGCGTCTGACCCAGGATATCACCGGCTGACCCCCGTCTTACCCGAGACCTCACCGGCTGATCGGCGTCTGGCCCGGGATATCACCGGCTGAACCCCGTCTTACCCGAGACCTCACCGGGTGACCGGCGTCTGACCCGGGACATCACCGGCTGACCCCCGTCTTACCCGAGACCTCACCGGGTGACCGGCGTCTGGCCCGGGACATCACCAGCTGACCCGCGTCTAGCCCGGGACATCACCAGCTGACCCGCGGCTGACCCGGGACATCACCAGCTGACCCGCGGCTGACCCGCGTCCCGCGGGACCGCGGAAGACAGCGTTTCGGCGCCAAACCGACAGCTCAGATTCTCTGACGACTGAGACTAAATCCTATGATGGCTGAGAATGCTGAGAGCACCCGTTACCTGAGACTGGTAGGCACTGAAAACGCAGACTTGGAACCTACAGCTGCTGAGACCAAGGCTTCTGCTGAGACTGAGCTGCTGAGACCAATACTGTATCTCCGACCACTGAGACTGGGCGTCTGATAGATTGAGACTGAGCGCCCGGGAGACTGAGACTGAGAGTCTGGGAGACTGAGACTCAGCGCCCGAGAGACCGAGACTGAGGGCCTGGGAGACTGAAGCTGAACACCTGGAAGACTGAGACTGAGCGCCTAGAAGAATGAGACTTAGCGCCTGGGAGACGTAGAGTCTGGGGGACTGACACTGGGCACCTAGGAGACTGGGACTGAGCGCCTTGGAGAATAAGACAGGATGCTCCTGAAGAGCAATGCTGAAATGCTAGCCGTCTTAAACCGAGGCTTCCAACTATTAAGATAAGATCTTCATCGATAACCCCTGATGCGATGCATACGACCATCTGCCTATATCAGGTGCAGTGTATCGATACCGATCCAACAGTTCAAGTACCTGGTGACTGAGGCTGAGAAGCTTCAACAATGAGGACACTGTTAGTCCTGAAGTATGTGAATACTGTGATACTCTAACGTTTGATGATAACGAAAATAATGCCCACTTGGACGGCCAGTGCTGGCGACTGATGAAATTGAGAGTCCCGACGACTGAAACCGAAAGCCTACGTCGACTGCGACTGAGACGCCTGACGCGTCGCAGGCTACAGTCCGGTGGCGGTGAAGATGCTGAAGCCGTCCAGTACGCCGTCAGAGCTGCAGGACCTGCTGTCCGAGTACAACTTGTTGAAGGAGGTGAACCACCCTAACGTGATCCGGCTGCTGGGGGCCTGCACCGGCGCGGATGGGCCCGTCTGCATCATCATGGAGTACGCCGAGCTGGGCTGCCTCAGGTGAGACAAGCTCAGACAGATAGTCTCAGGCTCTCAGCCTCAGTATGAGACAGGCTCGGACAGACAGTCCGAGACCCTCAGCCTCAGCATCTGGCTCAGGTGCGACAGCTGCGGCTCAGGTGCGACAGCTGTGGCTCAGGTGCGACAGCTGTGGCTCAGGTGCGACAGCTGTGGCTCAGGTGCGACAGCTGTGGCTCAGGTGCGACAGCTGTGGCTCAGGTGCGACAGCTGTGGCTCAGGTCAGACAGCTGTGGCTCAGGTGCGACAGCTGTGGCTCAGGTGAGACAGCTGTGGCTCAGGTGCGACAGCTGCGGCTCAGGTGAGACAGCTGTGGCTCGGCTCAGGTGCGACAGCTGTCGCTCAGGTGCGACAGCTGTGGCTCAGGTACAGCTGCGGCAGCTGAGGCAGTGTCGTGTGCCGGGGTGCAGGCACTGTCGTAGGTTGTGCAGAGCTGCAGGTGCGGCAGTTTTTGAGGAGCACTGCACGGCGATCCACGACCTGAGGTTTTGCACACAAAGTATTCCAAGAAGTGGTGTCGCCCATGGTAGTGATTGTCGTAGTGGTGTAGTGGTGTGCTGTTGCAGTGGTAGTGATTTGTCGTGTGATATTACTGTCGCTCATTAACCTCGTGTAGGTCAACAAGTCAAAACTTTAGGTGAAACAATGCAACGGTAGTTCGTCCTATATAAATTAAAAAAGGTATTTTATGTATTCATCGGTTGCGCTCAGATGAGGTTCAAGGGAAGGCGCGTACATAACAACTATGAGCCAACTCAGATAAGCCCGCTATCCGATGACAGCTGCGTGATTGACATTTATATTTGACTGCGCGAGGAGGGGCTTTTAGACTCATTGCCGCAATTTCTACCGATGTGATGGCGCATACACACGCAAACACCATTACAAAATTCAATTACGATATTTATTGCGGCACAATACGGTGTGGCAGTTGGGGACGGGAGCTGACACGGGGCGTGCCGTCCTGTGCTGACATCGTTCCACTTTCAGGACGTACCTGTACAAAAGCCGGAAGTCGACACTGGCGTCCGGCTCCGGCGACAGCCAGAGCTCCATCACGCCCAAAGAACTCATCAGCTACGCGTGGCAAATAGCCAAGGGAATGGCCTATCTTGGCGGCATAAAGGTTCGTCTGTCCCCTGCATGCCGAAGGACGTCGTTACTTGTCAGTAAACACTCCGTTTGATCCTAAACAAGGGCAGGAGCCGAAGTCGCTAGAAAGTGTACGGGTGACGCTGTTGATGGGCATATGGATGGTGTGGTCTCTAGTTCCGAATAATCCTGAGATGTTGGTTGTTACCTCTCCGTGTCAGCACACTGAAATGCCAATGCGGAGATGTGCCCCGATTTCTAGTGCGCGTGCCGAAATTTTCTCAGTTTATGGCAATCGATGTCGTCGTGCTGCGCAGCCATTAGGCATCTATTTTCGATCTGGGCTAGAGTGGTTCAAAAACATGAATGCGATGAGGTATAACGAAGCAGGCCACCGGCCGGCTAACTTGGGTCTCTGCCCTTTCCGAGTTGGTCCACCTTTAGCTGACAGTTCAACCACATCTCCAGCTGGTGCACCGCGACCTGGCGGCACGCAACGTCCTGCTGGCGGCCGGCGGCGTCTGCAAGATCTCCGACTTTGGCCTGACGCGGGACGTGTACGAAGGCAGCCTGTACCAGAAGACCAGCAAGGGCAGAGGTCAGCGGGAGCCACTATCCACGGCGGAGGCTGGAGGGGGACGCCCCCGCAAGGGGCGCCACTATCCACGGCGGGGGCTGGAGGGGGACGCCCCGCAAGGGGGCGCCACTATCCACGGCGGGGGCTGGAGAGGGACGCCCCCGCAAGGGGCGCCACTATCCACGGCGGGGGCTGGAGAGGGACGCCCCCGCAAGGGGCGCCACTGTCCACGGCGGGGGCTGGAGAGGGACGCCCCCGCAAGGGGCGCCACTGTCCACGGCGGGGGCTGGAGAGGGACGCCCCCGCAAGGGGCGCCACTGTCCACGGCGGGGGCTGGAGAGGGACGCCCCCGCAAGGGGCGCCACTATCCACGGCGGGGGCTGGAGGGGGACGCCCCCGCAAGGGGCGCCACTGTCCACGGCGGGGGCTGGAGAGGGACGCCCCCGCAAGGGGCGCCACTATCCACGGCGGGGGCTGGAGAGGGACGCCCCCGCAAGGGGCGCCACTGTCCACGGCGGGGGCTGGAGAGGGACGCCCCCGCAAGGGGCGCCACTATCCACGGCGGGGGCTGGAGAGGGACGCCCCCGCAAGGGGCGGCCACTGTCCACGGCGGGGGCTGGAGAGGGACGCGTCCACGCATGTCCACAGCCGTGGAGCGAGTGCGCGCGGTGACAGGCGGGTTGACGTTAGGTAATGGGTTGGTTGGCGGTGGGTAATGAGTTGGCTGGCTGTGGTTGGCAGGCTGGTTGGTGTCGGATAGTGGGTTGGTTGGCGGTAGGTTATGAGTTGGTCAGTGGTGAGTTGCGTGTCGGTTAGCGATAGGTAATAAGTTAGTTGATGATGGATAACAGGTTGGTTTAGCACGCCCCTGAGACTGCTGGACCTGCTGTTCAAAGTGCCGGTCAAGTGGATGGCGATCGAGTCGCTCCAAGATCATGTCTACACATCCAAGTCCGACGTCTGGAGCTTCGGCATCCTGCTCTGGGAGTTAGTCACACTGGGTAAGGAGCTTCGGCGTCCTGTTCTGGGGGTTAGTCACACTGGGTAAGGAGCTTCAGCGTCCTGCTCTGGGAGTTAGTCACACTGAGTAAGGAGCTTCGGCGTCCTGCTCTGGGAGTTAGTCACAAAGGATAAGGAGCTTCGGTAACGTACTTTTTGATGATCATGATGAAGCTTTATTTGCCGTGAGATCTACTTCGTGGCTTTTCACTCACGCACGTCGTGGTAAATAAAACACGCAGGGAACATAATAACGGAAAATCCTGTCACTGCCACGGGAACCCACCCAAACATGCTATGAACTCATCAACAGTATATAGCCAGACACTGCAGCTTTGTTTTTTGTTTGTTTGTTTTAGTTTCGTCAACTATACCGGCAGTATTCCCTGTCTCACGTGGCGTCGGAAAGCTAACGCTCGAGGGTCAACACCAAGCCTATTTAACAACCTTACGCCTCGTAGCATAGTCGGCGCCGTCCCGCTCTTCTTCGGATTATCGGGGGGGGGGGGGGGGGGCGGCGTTCGGCACGTCTGTGGCGTGTTGGTGTCTCTGGTCTGCCCGCTGCCCGATCGTGCAACACGTGCCCTCTGGCTGCTCGGTCTTGATGATAGTTTAAACGACGCGCACAGTGTGGCAGTGTAAGAGGTGTTTGGCACACAACCATCCTAGTTGCTTCAGTGTCCGGTATGTTGTCGTTTCGCCTCCTGCCTGTTACCACCCGTGCACAAAATCCTCTTCAAAATCCTACAGCTCTCTGCCCTCGGTACTCCTGAGTGCCGCCGCAGGAGCCGTGTACAGACATGCGGTATCAGACCAACCACAGCACCACGGCTTGCACAATGCTTTTTAAGGTCACGTTCGGGTCATATGCCACGCGCGGGGCAACAATGCTTTCTGAAAACTTGATACAACTCTTTGATAGCTGGTCACGCCAGACAAGGCAAAAATGTCTACAGTTTGTGCCATAGCAGCTGATGTTATGCGTCTGCTGTTACTCATGTGGTGTTGCAGCGTATTGCACGACCAGAGGAAATACGACGCTTAAGGGAATGTTTCACATTTGAGAATATTGAAGCAAGCATCATATATGGTAAAACAAGCTCAGTTATAACTATTGGTATATCTTTTAAGTGGAGAAGACTGCTCTAAACGGCACAATTCTCTGTTTAGTAAGTCTGCTCCTCAACGCATGATGCTTTGATTACGTCACCGTTCCTTGTATAATATTGATTTAGAGCAAATTGACGGCCGCTTTATCTGGAAATCTTGCTCGCGAACTCCAGCTGTGAACGTCTCGACATTTACATTATTTTTAGCATTGATCGCCGCATGTATTATAGAATCGCAGGATTTGAATACAGTTGTCATGACGCCATGAATACCAAGGTGACTTTGAAATACTTTCCCTGATATACCTTTCTCCATTTTTGAGGGTGTGTAGCTCAGAAACTAGAGGGGATCATATCATAATAATAACGATCAACGACGATCGATCATAGCGATCATAAACATAAATCTCGAGAAAGGTAGCGTTGTAAACAGCACCGAGAGGTCTTCAGGGTGGCTTTTTCATTTCAAACTCCACATAAATGTGAAACACTCCCTTTCATATTTTGAGAAATTCTTATTTTCCTTGGGCAGGCCAAGAGCAATGCGACAAACCAGCCGATTTCTTATTGCTTCAAGGAAATCGGCAGATATATTTTTACGAGCTTCAGGCCAGCGTCATTGGCTTGTAGAGATCAGGGCTTTTAGGGGCAGTTTTATGTGATCTGCAACCGCCCGAAACGATAACATGGAGCAAGCCTCAGGCTGAATGACCAGAAACTAACCAAAAACCTGATATATTGACGGATTTATAACGGTATGTTTTAGACATTGGGAGAGACTGGTTGCTCAGTTCAGGGTTTGCCCAGCCAGTAAGGACAAGCATCTGTAGCCCTCGCAGCTCATCAGTCGAAGAGGCTGCACCTCGGGAATATAGCTCAGGGTGGGAGAGCTCGATGTAAAATGACACATTTCACAGGACAGACGTTCGATGTGGATGTAGAACGAGCAATGTAAGCCGACGACTGTAGCCGGCACGTTGAGTAAGCCAACGGAAGTTCATCGCCTCCACACTCCGCCATTGCAAGGGAGTATGTTTTCACTACACATTCACTTTCAATAGAGCCAAGACGTTAGCCCAGAGCAGCTTCGCCACAACGGAAGCTTTTTTGACGACCCCGTGTCCTGGAACCGCTCTACATTCAATTATTGTTGAATTGCATGCAAATTATATGCAGCAATGGCGCAGCAAGAGCGCCAGTTGCCTGGTTTGTGCTAGGTCAGGTTGCGATCGTCGCTCTGGAGGGCTTGGGCCCTGGAGAGAGTGCCCTGGAGTTTCCCCACGCTTGCTGAGGGTGCTAAGTATATCCAACCATTTATATGCTATCTTTTGTGTTTGGTTTGCCGCGGAGGGTTAGCATTTGAACATGCATTTTCTCCACAATCATTCGGACCATGTGGTGGGTCTCTCGTCAGGTGGTGGTTTGAAGCCTGTAGTAGACCAGTCTTGCCCCGGATTCAGAAAAAAAGCGAAGAAGATGTTCCGAAAGCCTGAAGATAAAACTGCATGTTTGAACATTGTACGGAAATCCGCAAAACATTCTCAGCATCACACCTTCCTTTTTAAAAGTGTAATTTAAAACGTCGCACGTGTCTGAACTGCTGCCAGTGCCCGTCTGCCATCCACTTAAGCTGCGTGCAAACTTTCCAGGAGCGAACCCGTACCCGGGCGTAGCCCCGGAGCGGCTGTGCCACCTGCTCAAGTCCGGGTACAGAATGGATCGGCCGGCCAACTGTACCCAGGATATGTAAGTGCCAGCTGACAGCGCCCGATGGCGGCGGACGACATCTGTTGACTGCGTGCAGCAGGCGCCCATCCACGGCCCTGACACGGCGATGAGGGGGCTGTCACGGACCAGACGGTGGAAGGCAATCATCGATGTGGCTAATGTCGAGCAACATGCGACAGCAGAGGCGCAGGCAGGGGCCGACCATGACGGGTCCCATTGGAGGGCCCCGAAAGGCAGGCTGGGGGCCTCATTATGCCGCCCGGACCTCAGGACCGGGGCCTCAGGTGTCAGTCAAGGTCTCCTGCGCCTTTCGGGGTCCCCCTGGGATCACGTGGGCCCTCAGTTGGCCAGAGACCACCTGCACCGCAAATCGGCTCCGTGCCGGTCGTTTAACCCTCACGGGAAATGTGACGTAAGGGCCCGTTTGCCATGAGGGTTGAACACCAGGGCCCGCGATTTACGTTGGTCAGGGGCTGTGTAACAATAATGGCCCCTATGTTGACCAGAGGCCCAGAGTGCCCAACAGTGTCTTGTGTTGGCAAAGGGTCCCGAGTCGGCCAGGGGCACACTTGCTGAACAGGAACAGGAACGGGACCCCGATTGTCAGGGACCTTCTCACGCTCGACAAGGTCATCTGGAAGAGTCGAAAATGAAACAGTGAACGGTTGTAGCGTTATTCAGGGTCCCCGGCACCGAAAGTGAGCCCTCCGCCCCACTTCAGCTGACTGCCCGATAAGCAGGACTGGAGACCCTGTGCTGATTATTAAACCGCCACACCGGTAAAGAAAGCTTTTGCGCCAGTGAGCGTTCATTCGTCGATCCGGGGCCCGATACCCCGGTCACAGGGCCTGCCGCATCATAGGGGGGACCGATGAATCTGTGTTCCTCTGAGGGCCTCCGGATCGAACAGAGGGCCTCGGCTCCGGGTCGCCGAAATGACAGCCGGGGGCACCGTGCACAGGGACGGAATGGATCCCTCAGCCCCTGGCCGCCAACGGTTATGTGTCCCCCCCCCCCCCCAGTATCATACCCGCAGGGTCCCTTCCAGGGAAGGACAAGCGGCCTCTTAAGTGCTTGATGGGGTGCATGACGCGGGACCAAAAACTTCTTGACTAAGCAAACACTTGTTTGCTTAGTTTATCCTTTTCGGAAACGATTGGTGAAGAAGCTACTTAGGATAGTTTTGAGCGTACGCGCTTCCAATCCTTAGAAGCAAGAACACCGATACCCGGCGTTGCAGATTGATCAGACTGAACACGACGCCGTTGCAGCTTTGCTTCAGCCGCTAAAGCTAACACCAAGCGGCTGGCGGCGGGCGGCGGGCGCACGAGAGCGACCACGTTCCGTGAAACAAGGTTTCCGAAAACCTTGCGGCATCAATTCGTACCGTTCAAAGAGCAGCCTGAGGCGAAATATCACCGATACAGTTTTGAGCGTATCTTCTGAACGGGTTAGTCGTCGCAGTAACACGAACAATTGAGATTCAACCCTTACATCAAGCGCGCGTGGCACTGTAAACGTTGATTCCTTCCCGCTGTCGATCCCAAAATTACGCGAGCGGCGACCCGGAACATCTTCTGCACGTGCGGAGTGATCTAATAAGGCGCTCGCAGGTGCTGCATTGTGATACAGGGTCATTTTCGCCCGTCAGTCGGCCGCCGCCGCATGTTAACCTCGGGGCCAACACCACGGCTCGTAGAAACTGTAGCGTCGGACACAGTGTTTCCGCTTCTAGAGTCGCGAACGCTCTCGTCACAAACCGTTTTTGTGTAATTTCTAACACAAACGAGATCTGAAAGAGGCTGAATAACTCCAGGCAAACATGGGTCGGCCATGCAAATGCTTGGACCCATTTCCGTGTGTCATCAAAGTTCAATCCCTCGCGCCCCACACGGTTCTTATCGCTGAACCGTTATAGAGTGAATAGCACCGGTGATTAATTCAACGCAGTCATTAGTACCCGGTCCTTTAACTTTATTGGCTTTTTAATGGAAAGGAAATTCCATGTCCTGATGATAGCACCGGGATTCTGTTCCAGCTGAAAGGTGGTAGCAAAGCTAAAATAAATTGAAACGAAAAGATTTCTTCGAAATCAAGGTAACCAAGGTCGGTGCCCTCTTGGTTTTGTACTGGAAGAGGAAGGGTTTTTGCTAGCAGAAGTCTTTCGTCACCCCGGTACACCCCTTCCCCTACCATGGTTCTGACTGCACTCCTGCGCGAGAGGACGGGGCTAGGACGAGGGTCCATTACACAGCAGAGCTGAGATTGAGGTGGAAGAGCCGTTGTCCTCTCCGTTGAGGACGACAGAGAGGACCCGCAGAGCTGTCGCTTTGCCGGCCCATACAGGGTCGAGAACATCTCGCATTCAAACACAGAAGCACGTGTTTGACCGGGCCCGCTTACGCCCTTCCCAGGCACAGCATCATGCGCCAGTGCTGGCAGGAGCAGCCCTCTTCCAGGTCCGTGGCACGTGTTTGATTGGGCCCGCTTCCACCCTCCTCAGGTACAGCATCATGCGCCAGTGCTGGCAGGAGCAGCCTTCCTCCCGGCCCACGTTCGCCGAGCTGACCATGTGGTTTGACAAGATGCTGCAGTCGGGCTCCGAGTATCTGGACCTCAGCACGCCGCTGGTGCTCAACAGAGAGTACTTCGACCTGCTGGGAGACGGAGGTCAGCCACGGGCGCGCCACCGTGGTGTTATGTGCAGCTACTGAGAGCTTTTGCAAACCGGGAAAGTTACTGGCACTTTATGACTTGCAAAACAACTGCATTGAACGTCACTGGACACAGACAATGTTTGCTCTAATGATGCTCCCGATGCACCATATCCGACTATCTCAGATTAGTTTTAATTTAGTTTAGATCAGTTCAGATCGGTTCAGACCAGTTCCAATCCCTGTCATACGTGACACTGATGTATACCCACGGGCACGAGTGCGTAAATTCTTGCTTTCTGCCCAGGCAGACCGGATGGGACTATCTTACTTTTGTCCAACTGCAAAAACTATGTAGTGCACTTGTAGCGCACAGTGCATACACAAAGTGGTTCTGTGAGCCGCACTGGCCGGGCTGTATGCCCAGCGAGCGCCACCTGTCGCACTGAAGGGTGCAGGTCCGAGTCGGGCCTGGTACCGGAGAGACGGAGATGTCTGCTGTGGCGAGGGACGCGATGTCAGAAGCGCTCGCGGACCTTGGGCGACGCTGTCTAATTCCTGTTGGTCTGGCGGGATAGGGCTGGTGTGTGGGATGTCCCCTTCCACAGAGCACCCCGTCCGCCACAGGCAAGGAAATGTTGGCCAGCGTGCTGCATGGTGTGGCGACGCAGGGGAAAGGGTGACTTCGAAGAAAAATGCTACATCCCGAAACTTTGTCCTTTCACTCTTGGATGACCGCGGATCACTGCCGTTTTCAGTGACCTATGAAGAAAAAGTTCGTGGTTTTCAACCTTTGTTTACCTTTCTTACCTTTCAACCCCTAACCTCACCCTAGTTCAGCGATCTCAATAACGCGGGCAGATATGGGGGTCGATGCGACCCCCTGCTATTTCCAAACTTAAACAGCTTGGGCCTGAGCTGGTCTCAACGAGATCCGGCGGTTGACGATCAGTTTTATGTTCCTAGGTCAATAGCATACCCCACTAGGCTTCGTCAAAGGTCAAATTTTCCTAAAATGATTTTTCTCAGCGTTACATGCTCACATGTACCAGACACCACACCACGAAACAAAACTTAACTAGGCGTGTTCGTTGTCCAATTCAGAGTACAATGACATATACCTGAATGCGTTTTGAGCACATATTTATGATGTGCGATCAGGGGCGTATCAAGGATTGCGCTAAGGCAAACGTCATGCTTCACCCTGGTACTCCTGGAACCTGATGTCGCTCCCTCTTCCCTCACGAAAAGTCCCCCGATTTGGACCGAGTCGTTTTCAGATTCTTCTTTTTTAATAGAAAGGCTCGCTTCCTCTGCACATCGTGGAAAGCTAGATATATTAGGTACATGTGTACATGACGCACTTTTTTCAGAGACCGATGGATCACTGTTCTGAGCTAAGAAATTCGGAGAATATGTGTCAAAAGGAGTTAGATTTGGCTCCTAAATAGCACCAGAGTGAGACGCTACAACACAAGTCGAATAACTGGCCATCGCTAACTTACGTGCGACGAAACTGGCAGGAAGTTGCATGTTGTATGCCGTTGAACTCACTCTGAATAGTTTAAAGTAAAAACAGTGACTTGTATGCGATTTTTGAATTTAACGACTCAAATAACGTCGCACGACGCGAATATTAAAATTTTAGTGACTATAACACAGCCGCAAGGCTAGTGAGATTCGTGGACGTTTGTCGCGAAATACCTTCTGGAAGTGAAATCCGCCGAAACGAACAGGTCGGCCCGTCGCCTGTGCTGGCCGTGGGTTCCTTAACAGTCATCACTGCTTAAAAGCCAGCAATGCTAGTGACACATCTATGGTGACAAAACACGCGCAATAGATGCCGTACAGGACAGCGAAACTTTGGGTGCGACTGCACCACATGACGGAGAGGTGTCCTCAATAAAACCTTCCGCGGGGAGTCTCATTTTCGTGCCCCTGTCAGGGCGAGGATTAAGTAGAAGTTTGTAGAAACACTTCGTCACGCGTAGATCTGTTCGTGTCCATCACAGCGTCGCTTCCTCCCCGGCAGACGAGCCAAGGACCGACATCCCTCTGGAGTATGGCAACCTTCACCCGCTAAACACCGCCTACCTGCGGCCCAGCGACCAATCATCCGTCGACGCCGCGCAGTCGGTCCAATCTGCGGTGTCGACCCACAACGCTGACCAATCGCCGGCCGGCGTCCCGGCTGGCAGCCAGTCAGCGGCCGCCGCTGGTCAGGTGGTGTACTCCTCACTACTGCACGGCTCCGATCCGGAGGAAGCGGAGGACGTGGAGCTTCAGGAGGACCAGACGGGGGGCGTGTCAGATGAACAATGCAGACTACTCGTCCCGGTGTGAACCGGCCACAGCCGCCTCGCCTTCACCTGCCTTCGTGAGATGTGAAGTGAACGCTTCCGCGACGCACGCGGCTGAGGCGCTATGGACGGCCGGCTGCGAACGCGGTGGAAGCACTGGGGTGGACAGCTTCTGTCACAGCGCCGTCGTCACAGCGCCGGCAGCTTCTGCGATGCCGCTGCGACTCGGCTCCGAACAACTGGTGTGACACCGCCGCACGCGGGGCGGTCGAAATGGGGAGCGGCGGAGCGAGGGGCGGGACAGCCGAACCCCCTTGTCGTTGGGGAATGTTATGTTGGGCCTACAGAGCTGTGTGGAAAGACGAGAGGCAAAAATTGCTTTCCCGTCACTTTTCCGAGTGTCTGCCGCCACTGGCGGCAAACAGAGCTTTATGCCCAGGTCAAAAGTTAGGATTTCCGATGGTTTTGGACGATTCTTTCCACACACCGCCTGAAAGCACAGTACCAATTCTACAGCGTAGAAAGAGCTTGACCTCTCCATACCCCTGCCCCCTGCGCGGTAGTCAATGGTGGCAAGGATGACCTCTGTGATACGACTGCATTCTTACTACAGGTAGTTTGGGCGACACTCCCGCGATGGTTTAGCGATCTCCTCTGCAACGCGACGGAGATCATGCTCACGCCGCTTAATACTTGTAATGCGTAAGATATCATGCGTAATCGCATAAATTCCTTGAGCTTTAGCTCAAAAACGCCAGAGCTAGTGGTGCAAACAAATTGGAATGGTTTAGTCCAAAGCGCGGGAATCTAACAGGAGAAGCTCTTCCGCAGTTCACCCTAGTTCTCGCTTTCGGCGCGTGGCGGCGCGCCGAAAGTGAAAACTGCCCCTGTCCGTCTTTTTTTTGGTCAGTTTGTGGACTTGGAAGACCTTCTCGGGTTCGAAATCAGGCCATGTTTCCTCAGAGGTACGTTTGATAACGCTTTGGAGGCCTTGCAAGCGCCTTAAGCTTCCAAAAATGCTGGGGTCTTCGCTCACCGGGCACCGCCAACTCAAGGGCAGAGGGGTGAGTACGTCTGGCCCCAAAGCCCCCTTTCCTTGGCTACGCCACTGGAGACGAGCACACTCAGGCCACCAATTTCGTTGCTTCCGATGTTAGCAGCAAGGCACGTGGAGAGGCTACACCCCACCGCGGCAAGCTTCTGCGGAGAGGCTACACTCAGCCGCGGCAAGACTCTGCCGAGAGGCTACATCCGGGCGCGGCTAGCCTCTGCGCGTCTCCCCGACGTCCATTTGCTGGGGCGGACATGCATCGCACCCGCACGGCCGCTGGGGCTGTGAACTGAGCTGGGGACACCGTGGGGGGGGGGGGGGGGGGACGACAGACGCCGGGCCAGCTCTGCCAAGGGGAGAAATCTCGGGACGGTGCAATGTTGCCACGCTCTGCTTTTCGGGCCAGGTGTTTGCTCGGGTGGTGTTTTGAATAGCGCCCTTTGCGGCTGGTTGTGAACATAACGCTTAATGATTAGGTAAGTTGTTAAGTGGCATTTGCGAAAAATATTATTCACATAGATAAGACAGTGATAACAGCCTTATTACTCGCGGAAAAAGAATAGGCCTATAGATGCGTTGATATCCTGGCAACATGCATTCATCGAAACAATAGCAAAAGAAATAGTACTTCTGCAATTGTTTCTAAAGGGGCATGTTGCAGAAATATCAACGCATCTATATCTCCACTTCCCTTGTTTTCCTCCAATGAATAAGGCTTTTACTACTGCTTTATCTACATAACGCTCGGTAGGGAAACCTAAGTTCACGGTCGGTGAACAACGAACAAACAGACGAACAAATACTGTTGCTTTGCTCTTAGCCTGAGAGCGCGAAGCCAATGTGGAGGGAACGTGTATGTGGTCACACGCGGGTGACGGAGACATGTGATGTGCCTTGTGTCGCCACTGGTTCGGAATGTGACGCCGAATGGTCACACCGCGCCGATACGGGGTAAGTGGAACGGAAATGAAAGGGATGGAATGTTAATGGAATGGACATGGAAGCGCGGATAGACGACCATTAAGTGCAAGATGTCATCCTGACGGCGTCCGCACGGGGGTCGTCGGACACAAACAATAGCGTCAGGCAATACAAGACGCTGCTAGGGAGCCAGACCGGTTCCGACTACGTCTGCAAATGCACGCCGTTGTTGTCCAATTTGTGCTGTTACAATGTGCGTGCAAGTCAAAATACACCTGTTGAAAGCTTGTCACGAGTTTTCGCTGATACTACTTCTCATCCAACTGGCGTGGGGCCGGCCATTATTTATGTTACGTATTTTCCGCCATTTTCAAACCCCTTCCTCACCCTGGGCATGCGCTGGTTTTGCCGGGCGACTCCCTCCTGGTTACGTTGTGTTAAGCCCGGAGTCCCAAACAGCAGCTTCCGCGCGACCCTCGTGTGTGTTGGAGATGGAAAACAAATAAAGAGCATGGCCCTTGCTATGAAAAAGAACCATCAGCGTCCGGTTTAACGTTTCATCTAAAGAAATGACATAATTTAAAATTACACCTGAGCACAACGTTAAGTTTTCGAAAAACCGTCCCTTCCTCCATTGTTGCGCTTCCGTTGCGCTCCATCAAAGCTCCCACCATTTCCCCATGCGTAACGTAATTTATAGACCGCACCTGTACTAGCCCCCGTCCTGATATGGGGGAGGGGAGGGGGTGCGACCCTGTCCTATGGTTTTCTGAGAATATCCCTCCGGGAAGCCGTGTGATCGTGCCCAAAGTTCGATGGTCTGTGAGCACTGATTATTCATGTTTTGATATAAAAAACATGTCCCTGGGTTTCTAGTTTCCGAGAAGCGAAGTTTTCTTTTGGGGGGGGGGGGGGGGGGGACTGCGCGGCGATCCACGACCGACGAGGGCGCCGGGCGGCAGCTGACGAAACCGCCGATCGCTCGCCGCTGGCCGATATTGTTAGGTTAACAGACACCCGCTCAATTTGTGCTAAAAAAACACAACTACATATCTACGTACTCAGAAATGATCCAGGAGCATGAATGCAAAGTGTTCATGTCGTTACGCATCATGGTTTCTTTTTCTTTTGATCTCATTTAGTAGGTTCACCATTTATTTCCCAGAAGTTCTATCGTTCTTAGCTCGGAAACGGCAGTGTGTGTGTGGGGGGGGGGGGGGGGGCAGGCACGTATCACCCCGGGCACGTGACGCTCGGATGGCAGGGCTCTCTACCGCGGGCGCATCGGCGAAGGGTCACCCCTTTATTGACGCTCCGGCGCACCTTGCTGGACCGCATCTAATGGGAGTTGCAGGACCCGGGCAGTCAGACAGCCTCGCCTCGTGGCTGGGAGCAGGCAGTCACGCCTGAGTCGTGGGAAAGTGAAGTGACATCGTCTTCCACACGTCCGTTTCTGTGGTGTGGCTTCCGAACCAGCAGGAGCTGCTGCAACATGGTGCAGCCGACAGCATCCATCGCCATGGATCCGAACGTCTTCGCCCGGACCGCCCCCCCCCCCCCCCCGCCTGCAGGATCAGGCCAGGGTCTCAGCACGACGGGAGGAGCGGCCGCTGGTGCTGATCGAATCAGGCGGTCGGGTCAGACAACCCAGCTCGACTGAATCCGGTGCTGGCAACACGGACTCCTCGGGGCTGCCTCTGGTCCAGCAGCCCCCAGCGGTACGGGACGGCTGGGTGCGACGCCGACACCCGCACCCAGGCGGATGAAGGGTGCCAGGCTGCGTTAGTTTATGTCATGACGGGACAAGGTCGAGGTCAAGGTCAAGGTACGCCATCCTGATCGGCTTTATGACCTCCGGTTGATGGGCCGAACCGCCGCACCCGTCACTCTGCTGGAGTGGGCTAGTGGACACGGACACTTCGACACAGTCTGGACGACGACGTAAATAACAATACATCATCACAATCACGACCAATATATAATCAATGTAGGCGATCGACCACAATCAATACATAAACGACTCTTAGCCTTTTCTAAGTGCAGTTGTAGATAGCGAGATCAAGCGCACGTACTACACAGGTCAGCCGTCTAGTATGCAGCGACAGCAGCGACATCTACACGCATCATCTGCCCGGCCGGCAGGTGACGCCAGTATCGCGACGGCGGCGCGTAATATTGTATTATTAAAATGTGAACAAAGTGCCACCACTGGTTTTTTAAAATCTGAAACCTCCACTTTCAGTATCACCTCCCACACACACATGAAGGAATGAAAACTGTAAAAACGGTACGGCAAAGCGTACCGTAATGTCAAAATGGAAGGCTGGAATGCCGCAGTGGACGACTCAGTTATTCAGCAAAGACCTTGGCAACGGCTGTTGCTTGGGCAATTGCATTGTCAGAAGTCGACCACGACAGTAAGGAAGGTCAAGATACGATGCTAAAGATCAAGATAGCAATGTCAAGCTCACGCACGACACAAGCCAGCCGTGTTATGATTCGGCGATGGCAGCGACATCTAGGTGTATCATCTGGTCGGTCGACAGGTGGCGGTAATGGCGTGACGACTGGCGCCATTATAATAACGTCCTTGTATTTGAGGCGTTGAGGATAAAAGCACATGCATAAAGGGGAGCTAGAATCGCTTTTGAACTAGAGTGGGAGTGAAAAATTCCATCGCAAAAAGACCGTGCGGGAGTGAAAAAATCAAGTCACAAAAGATGGAACTTATGAGCTTGTGACTGATGCTTCAGCAAACAAAGGCATCTATTCCAAGTTGGCATGGGCGTAATATCAGGAACCTGATAAAAATATTCCGTTTTTTAACATCTTAGGCCATTAAAGTGAAGCATAATACAATAACACGCGCTCGGGTGGGGGGGGGAGCAGGTTAACCCCCCCCCCCCGAGGGCTTTTCCCGAATGGTTTCTGAACGGCGCGGCGTAGTCGCGCCGTTCAGAGCTGTACAGATCAGAGCTTATTTCAGTTCAGAGCTCAGTTCAGTTCAGAGCTTATGCAGCGCCGCCGCATAGCTGTAGATAGTTGCATAGCAGATCGTTTGACATACCAATTTTTAGATATAGCTTGTAAGGTCACTGACCTATGGCAGGTCAAAGTTCGGTCATGGTTTCAGCGAAGGCAATTTCTAGGGAATCGTTCAATCTGATACAACAACGGAAGTGCTTGACGAAGACATACATCTCTGAGATGCTTTCTTATGCACCACAAATATTGAATAAGCAAATTACGTTGACCTAAGGTCAGGTATGATGATCAGACCAAGGTCAAAACCAACCTGATATATTACTCCAGGGTTTGCTGTATGGGATAGCTTCTGGTGCTCATTTGGAATTTAGTGACAGCAGGAACCGCATTATACATCTTCAATTGACTTCTTAGAGGTCAGAACAGGCCATTGACCTAAGATGACCCGGGTCGAACGTTTTGTCTTAGAAACATACTGCCTAGCGTAATCTTTGTCGCTTATTCAAATGTAAGACGCAGAGCAGTCTTGTAGCATCTTGGTCACCATGACCTTCAAAGTGTCAAACAAGGTCAATGACCTCAAGTGGGCTTGTGGTCTTTTGCTTGGATACAGCTGCCTTGGTTCTAGGGGCGCTTTGGAGACCAACCTGGAATTTGACCTTGTTTGACCTTATTCGACCTGAAGGTCATGACCTGGGAAGCTGAAACCTTGACCTAAGCGAGTTCACGTATAGGTCAAGACATTCTGCAAATTTGGTGTTTCTAGCTTTTTAGCTCGAGAGATCTCAGAGGGAGGGGGGTTACATTGACCCCCCATTCCAAGCCGAGCGAAGGGTATCCAGCCGGCCAACCGGGCGCGTGTTAAAGCATAGTAATTTCATGACAGTATTATAAGCATAATACATTATTAACACCAATAATTTGATGCTGCACTTTTCAATCCCCTCCCAGAGCACTGTTAAAACAAAACAACGCAAAGGAATTCAATAACAAAGTAACAACAGAAAATTCAACAAGCATAAAACACTAAAAAAAACAAAAAAAGATTTGGACTCCTACACATCAGCCCATCACCAAGTCAAACACAATAGACATAATTCTGGCCTCTGTGAAGATGGGGTCAGGGAAAACAACCATTTTGTCACTGTTTCTTGCAAAATACCAATGCCTATTTCCATGAAAGTAGCCTATGCCTAACCTAAAGAGGCCTTACCTCATCTCATCCCGTATAACCTGTTTGTATCACAGCAGCAGTTGTGAGTTACTGATCCTTACACAATTCCTATTGCCACTTGCCATGTACTTGACCAACTTAACCTAACTTAGAGTAGCCCATATGATGAACATCATCTCAACTCATTTATCTGTTGACAGCGGCACTTGTGATAAAAACATGATATTTAAAGATAGTTTTTGGCTAGTTTCAACTTGCATTTTTATTCAGTTCATTTGTGTATGCTTGTTGACATCAGACAGAGTTGACAACACACAAATGAAAACACTTTAAATCACTTTTGAACAACTTATTTTGATTGTCATGGTTATTCTATGTTCAGGGCAATAATGGTGTTCTCCACAAAACAATTTCTCCTCTCCAAAAATAACATAATTTTTAGATGACCATGTCAGTTGTTGCTTGCCTTTTCAGCTGCAGCAAATGCATTCATTTCGGCTTCTTTATTCATATCTAATGACACATTTTAAGATGTTGGCTTCACATTTTAAATGGGGTGATCTGACTATTTGTTACATACCAATATTTAACTCTTGTTATAATTGCCATGCAGCTTAGATTATCCCTGTGTTAAAAATTTAGTACATATATACAGTACAGGCATTTGCCGGCCAGCAAACCATGACAACTATGGAAAACATCTGGTTAAATCAGCCGTAAGGGACCACTTTAGGAAATTTGGGGCAAATAACCAAGAATGTGGAACAAAATAAGCCCATTGCACGCCTTGTGGCATCATATTTTGTCTTATGGCAAAACTCGATGCATTTAAACAGAAAATGGCTAACCCTAGTTACCAATCATGTGTTGAAAGCAGGTAAGGTAAGCAATTACTTGGTCCACAGGAGACTTGCTGGCTTCTTCTTGCTCCCCCAAAAACAAAAATTCAGTACCTTTTACATAGTCTGCTGGCAGACAGAGTCCTCCGACTCACCCCCCAAATATAAATATCAATCATGCCCACCAACCTTGGAGATTAAAATGCGAAACAAGTGGTAAGAAGTGTGCATGATAAACATCCTCAGAAGGCAGAATTTCGCCATCAAACACTTCTGTATTAGCTGCGTCAGGTCTGTCCCAAGGCTGTATATGGCAGCATTGGAATAACCTTGCCAGGTAGCCCGGTGAGTCAGACACTCGAATGGGTTGGATTTATCATTATTGAGCAGCGCTATGAACCCAGAAAACGGATAAACGAAGGTTTGAGAGGGCGAAAATGGTGGTAAAAATAAGTTCCATGCTTCAAATTGTCTCCTTCATTCACTGTGAATTGTTCGCTCTTGGGTGCATACCAAACATGTTTGGGCGGCTGGCGAATTAATCCAATTTATGTATGAAATACGTACAAGTTTGCAGCTGGAGCATCTTGCAGAGAAATTGGTCAAAATTTTTCGCAGCAGATGGTACCTCCAAAGACAATGGAAAAGGAAGAAAGAATAAAGTGGTATCACACTGGTATGATACCAAGAAAAACAAAAGTAGCTAAATAAATATAAAGACTGGCACTTTTCTCGCAAAATTTTGTAATCAGCTGATTTGACTTAAAATCTGTTAATACAAGTGCTCAAATGGTGATATTCATCTTGTAAGTTTAATTTAGAGGACATTTCTTGAACTTTTCACTCACGCATTTCGGGAGTGATGCAGTTTAGTGGCCAAGTTTCCTGAGGAAAAAATAAATACGTGGGGTAAAATTCTCTACCAGGCTCTACTGGTGTTTGCATCAGCCTCTGCCTTCGTGGTGTGGTGGTGAGACCAAAAAAAAGTAGAGGATGCGTGAAAACCTTGCGTTTGGCGCACAGCTGCAGGTTGTGATGCATTTTGTAAACAAACCAAACTTAATGCGTGCAAGCGGCTGGGGTCGCTGGGGTTATTGGGCTTGGAGGTGCGTGGCGGCCTTGCCCTGTGTAAACACAGACATGATTCAGATGTAGGTGAGGCAAGACATAGCCATAGGTGTCCAGGTTCTGCGAAGCCCCGTTTATGCTTGGTAGTTTCAAGTCAGCTCGGTTTTGGATGACATCTGAACACCTCAGAAAGGGAAATGGGGATGTGGCATGTGCGATTAGACAATGCCAGGCAGGAGTGAAAAATCGACGTAGAATATGGGGGAAACGAGTAAAAAGTTCTCCTCATATTGTGTAAATTTACACCCTATGCCGGCAATTCTAGGACGCTGTACATAAAAGTGCGCTTGACAATTGTCCGTAAGATAAAACCCGTATTCCGAATGCCCTGTAGGATGAGGTGCGTAGTTCGTTAAGTTTGTAACAGCAAAACATCGTATTGGAAAGAGTACGTATCGATAAAGATGTTATGGTAAGATTTTCGTCGGGAAAAATTTCGCAAGAAAACTTTTGTGCGCCCAAAACCTCGCATGAAGCAATCTCAAAAAAAATTTCGTATGCGGATATTTTGGTTCAAATATTGGTCGAGAGTAAGGGTCGTTTCACAAAAGTGCATGCCTAAGCACGCATTTCGATGTCTGATGTGAGCACAGAAAGGTTGTGCGTTCATGTTTGCGCGGGATGACGTTTGTTTGATCAAGGGCACTGTCACAAGGTCATATTTAAATGAACACTGCAAGTCTGAATGCAGATCTCCGCCCCTGGGGCCTGACATCGGATGAATGGTCCCTGCGGGGCCACCATATCCCGCTGACTGTGTAGGGGACGGAGGGGAGGGGATGAGGGGGGGGGGAGCGGTGGACGGTGACAATTGCATAGGTCAGGCTTATGATGAGGACTATCCTTACTCTTCACGATATAAACTTTAACGCAATGAGGTAGCCAGAAAGAGCACTGGAATCGATTGCGCTAGTGCAAGGTGATCATGGGCTAGAAACTTTCGGCAAAAATTAACAAAAAAACCTGTTAACTGCAGATTACTCGCAGAGTGTGCTATGCTGCCATCCCCTTTATCCTTCACCCTGACCACGCACTTAACATTCAAAATCAATCTCGTACTAAAGTGGCGTGGTTTTGCCTTCGACCTCATTTTCTGGAAGAAGCATGATCTCGTTGACTTCCTTAAACCGATAGACAATTTAGGAACTTCTTAGTTTCCTCCAACTAAAAACAAATTGATTGGATCTCTTCTAGATTGATTCCAAATTGCATTTCACCATTGGCGGATCACGCACGGCGGGCGTCACGAGCCAACCGGCCGGTACGTTGGTGACCAGTACCGGCCGGTTTATTGGCAACCAGTATCGGCCGATATATCGGGTGACCAATACCGGCTGGTACATCGGTGCCCGGTACCGGTCGGTATATCGGTGACCAGTGCCGGACGATATTTCGGCCACCAGTATCAGCCGGTATATCGGTGACCGGTACTGGACGATATATCGGTGACCATTGCCGGCCGGTATATCGGTGACCGGTACCGGCCGGTATATCGGTGGCCAGTACCGGCCGGTATATCGGTGACCAGTATCGGTCGGTTTATCGGGTGACCATTACCGGCCGGTATATCGGTGACCAGTACCGGCTGGTATATCGGGTGACCAGCACCGGCTGGTATATCGGTGACCGGTACCGGTCGGTATATCGGTGACCAGTACCGGACGATATTTCGGCCACCAGTATCAGCCGGTATATCGGTGACCGGTACCGGTCGGTATATCGGGTGACCATTACCGGCCGGTATATCGGTGACCAGTACCGGCTGGTATATCGGTGACCAGCACCGGCCGGTATATCGGTGACCGGCCCCGGCCGGTATATCGGTGACCGGTGCCGGCCGGGATATCGGTGACCGGTACCGGCCGGTATATTGGTGACCGGGTGCGATCGGCTCGCGGTGGCGGGAACTGTGATCGGGGTCTAGAAACCAGCCGGAACTCTGGAACAATGTATAGATGATGGATACCTTTGGATCGACCTCACGTGACTGTCATCCATCCCGGGTCCAGAAGTGGGGTGCAGCCGGGAGCCATGCCTATGAACCTATGCTGTTCACGAAGTTTACGTAGGTGCTTTTGTGGAACCAACTTTATCCGTTTCGAACGTTTGCGTTCGATCAATGACTTACGAACAGTTGCACATGCACTTGATATGCAACGCCTACGTTTCTTCACATTGTATTGGCAACATAGCCCCAGACAGGGCACTGTTCCAGCGACGGCTGTTCCTCTCCCCCTCCCCCCCTCCCGCGCCCCGCGCCGTCCCGACCTCGCCGCCCGGTCACGTGACCCGCCGCCGCCGGCCACGGGCGCACTCCCGCTGACCCAGGATCACGCGACGGCCGGCCGCAGCAGGTCCAGCGCGCCAGCTGCACGTCCAGCCTTACAGATACAAACGAGTTTTTTCAATATGTCCTGATGAGCTTTCGTCAACGCTAATGCTTTCCATGTGTTTTTTTACACCGCACGGACATCTGCTTACGAACTATTGCCCACCAGCTTTTGCGTACGTGCTTCTGCAATGCGACATTCATTCCTTACATACATTTGCTTCTGAACGATTGTGTATGTACTTTATGCGTGTGCACTTTTTCCAACGGTGCTTTTGTCCAAAAGGACATGAGGTTACTGGGTCAGCCACATGGAGTCACTGGGTCAGCCACATGAGATCACTGGGTCAGCCATATGGGGTCGATGGGTCAGCCACATGACGTCACTGGGTCGACCACCTAAGGTCACTGAGTCAGGGACATCAGGTCACTGGGTCAGCCGCATTAGGCGTCCCACACGAGGCGCTGACCATCGGCCGCCGGTGATCGGCCTGCCTGCGGTCCATCTGGGCATTAACAGAGGTGTTGTTTGTCACGAGGGGAGGCTCAGACGTCCTGCAGTCTGCTCGCTCCGTCCCCGCGTGATGCCGTCTGCAGGCAAGCGCGCCTGCAGCCCTGCTCTTTGGGATGCTTGAATTAAACGCCAATTGACGGTCAAGTGTATTAACACCACAAAAACGACAGCAAAAAGCTACTGCAGTGGTGACTGTAGGATACGCGACAGTTTCCCTGCACGCAACACCATATTAATACCGACGTCGGATTAATTTACCCTGGTATCGGTGGCGACCATCATGAAACAGACTGTTACTTAAGGAGACGCGCGGACAACTTCCATGCCTGACTTAAAGTCATCATCACCGTCCTGCATGTAGCGGGAGTTGCTAACCTCCAAGCAGCATTTGTAAAGCCAACGATACACGGTAAGCGGCAGCGCCGTAAGACATTTAGTCCTACGTTTCTATTAGGGCAGTTCTAAGTTTTGCGGCCTCGCATTCTAAGCGTTGAGGTTGAAGTGATATGTAGAGGTACCAGCTGATCTCGGGTGGCCGAGTGAGGCCGTGTTAGGTTTTAGGGATTGAAAGACGTCCTCTGGTTTATGTTTCATGGTTCTAGTCCAATTTGATGACATGAAAGCGATAGCCTCGCCTCAATTACCCTGACGGTTTTAAATACCTTTTCAGTTCGAGGTGGGTGTGGGGGAGGGGGGAGCTGGCTAACTCAGAGAAAAAACTGGATCAAATGTAAACAAAAACACTCCTTCAGGTATTTTTGGCTAAATTTCAGTCACTCTCCTCGCTCTACTCGCCAGCGTGCTTCACTCTCCTGGATACCTTTCGCTGCACTGCGGGCGTCGGGCGCCTGAGCTTCCAGCCAAGTAGCGTAATAAAGTTTTCACTGGCCGTTGTTAGACCGCGTGACGGAAGAACTGTGACAAAGCTGAATTTTCAGTAGCAGAATAAAGCCAAGCACGTCACCATTCATCTCTGCGTCGGTGAAGGCTCACAGCCGATTTTATGTCCGGCCGCAGAGCCACACGTGCTTGCGGGGGTGATTTTCATACCATGCAATTTTAGCGCCCCTTTGCCAAGAACCATGTTGTTCACACTTACCTACCCCATCTACGACAAATACCCGTGTGGAAGGGCCTACGGCTGCTGCGCAGGCGGCTGACATCCCCAGCGGTGATGTATGACACCACCTCCATCCTCTCTAGTACCCCACCTCCATCCTCTGTAGGACCCTGTCTCCATCCTCTGTGGTACCCCACCTCCATCCTCCGTAGGACACTGTCTCCATCCTCTGTAGTACCCCACCTTCATCCTCTGTAGTACCCCACCTCCATCCTTTGTGGTACCACACCTCCATCCTCTGTAGGACCCTGTCTCCATCCTCTGTAGTACCCCACCTTCATCCTCTGTGGGACCCTGTCTCCATCCTCTGTAGTAGCCCACCTTCATCTTCTGTAGGACCCTGTCTCCATTCTCTGTAGTACCCCACCTCCATCCTCTGTAGGACCCTGTCTCCATCCTCTGTATTACCCCACCTTCATCCTCTGTGAGACCCTGTCCCCATCCTCTGTAGCACCCCACCTCCATCCTCTGTAGGACCCTGTCTCCATTCTCTCTAGGACCCTCTCTCCATCCACTGTAGTACCCCACCTCCATCCTCTGTAGGACCCCGCCCGCATCCTCTGTACAACCCCGTCTCCATCCTCTGTAGTACCTCGCCTCCATCCTCTGCAGGACTCCGCCTCCATCCTCTGTACGACTCCACCTCCAAACTCGTTGATAGCGTCTTACGTATAAAGATAAATGCTTTGCTATGACATTAATAAGACATTTTGTAGTAATATTACACCGCTGGGAGCGTATGATGCGTAATTTGTGTTTATATTGACAACGAAGTCAAGCGGTTTGTAGTGCAATCTTAGGCATTGGCATTAGGCATCTTGACTAGGCATTCGTCAGGCAAGTGTTAAAAACCGCCTACATTTCAACGCTAATAACTACTAAGACATGATGACGAGAAGTGTAGGTAGCACCAAAAGTGCTCTGACTAATTTGCCGACGTAAATGCACAAAAAGGCATTCAGTTGCAGGAATGAAACTCGCGCAGTCCCTTTCAGAACGCAAGAGTTCCAAGAGATCATCACGTCTGTCCTGGATGATATCCAACTTCAGGGCCGTCGCACCCACCATGAAGATATTTAAGCTTCGTCACTTTGTGATCACTGACACCGCATCTTAATTAAAGGTACATGTACTCATACTATGCGATGCACTACTGAATTGTAGTGCGTTGACGGTAGCAGCTGGTATATTCGGCGTCGATTTTTAGAACTTGGCGTCTTAAATTTGTCCTGGAATTTGCAGCGCAACGGTGCGTTGCGCAACCTCGCGCTGCAACTGGAAGTATGATCGTTGACACAACACCGTAATGAAAGGCACACGCACTAATACTGTGCAGTGCACTACTGAATCAGTAGTGCATTGGCGGTAGCAGTTTGACGTGACATTGACGTGCATTGACAATCACATTGTCACACGGCACGATACATAATATTGACTTACGATAGGCAGCATAACTAGCGCAAGCTGATATAGCGAAACAATCGTGGTGTTGCGACGACCGGCGCCTCCAGATGCGCAGAGACGCCGGCCACCAGCACACGGCGACTTGGAACCCAATTAAGCCAGGCTGCAGCATTTTTGACTGTAGCTATCACCAAAATGCAGAACAGCGGCGGGGTAAGAGCGCCAAACCTATTGATTGCGTCACTTCAATCTTGTCGGCTGGGTCAGCGCGCATGGCGTGGGATCTTTGGCACCGCCACCAGCGCGGGCACTAATCAAACAACGCATTCAAGGGGGGGAAGCTGTGACCGCTGTCAGGGGCTTCGGTGGTGCTGGGCGGAGCAATGGGCGGAGCAATGGGCGTCGCGGTGCCGCAAGTGGTGACCCACTCGGCCCTGAAGCCGGCGTCCATGTAGAAGTAGTCTGAGTGCATGAAGAGCACCACCTGGTTGCCGGCCGTCGGCCCAACTGTCCACGGGTCCCTGCTACGGCAGAACAGGCCCAGCGACTGGTCGTTCTCGGGGTCACTGCGGAGTGGCCGGGGTCAGCGAGGTCAGCGAGGTCAGCGGGGTCAGCGGGGTCAGCGGGGTGTCAGCTCTCGGTGTCGACGCGTTCCCAGGCTGGTATGGGTCAAGGAACGGCCCTGCCTAGTGTCCCCCCCCCTCCCGAGTGGCACGGTAGCCCCTCCCCCCCGCCCAAGAATCCAGATGTTCGGCACGTGCTGCCGTAATCGTGATGATAGCTAGGGGCGTAACCACTGAGGAGGAGGGAGGGGGTGAGGGAGGAGATATGTTCACCCGTTTTCCAATTTTTTGTCCCCTCGATTTTGCATATATCACGCACGTTTTTGCATTTCCATTCAGCTTGTGGCCGCCAGGTCAGACTATTCCCGAACTCCAGTTTGACCCCTGCCATCCTGACGTGTTCCCTCCAATCTCAAAATCCTGGCGCGTTCCCTCCGATCTCAGAGTCCTTCGAATCTCAGAGTCGGGATGACGTCCATGCCTCGAGCTGTGGAAGATTACACGGGGCGGCAGGGATGGCCGGGTCGACCCGTCGGGTTCGCCGGTGGTCAGCCTGTCAGGGTCCGCCGGTGGCCAGCCTGTCAGGGTCCGCCGGTGGTCAGCCTGTCGGGGTCCGCCGATGGTCAGCCTGTCGGGGTTTGCCGATGGTTAGCCTGTCAGGGTCCGTCGGTGGTCAGCCTGTTGGGGTTCGCCGGGGTCACCTTCGGGTCGCTGGTGTCAGCCTGTCGGGTCCGCCTCAGCCGTCGGGTCGGTGTCATGTCGGGGTCCGCCGTGGTCAGCCGTCGGGGTAGTTACCTGCGCCGTGGTCACGTCCTGGCGGGGTCCGCCGGTTGTCAGCCTGTCGGGGTTGCCGTGGGGTCAGCCTCGTGGGGTCCGTCGGTTCAGTCCTGTCGGGGTCTGTCGGGTGTCGCCGCGTGGTCAGCCTGTGGGGTCCGCCGGTTGTCAGCCTGTCGGGTCCGCCGGTGGTCAGCCTGTCGGGGTCCGCCGGTGGTCAGCCTGTCGGGGTCTGTCGGTGGTCAGCCTGTCGGGTCCGTCGGTGTCAGCCTGTCGGGGTCTGTCGGTGGTCAGCCTGTCGGGGCCGCGGGTCGTTCGGGGTCGTGGTGGTCAGCCTGTCGGGGTCCGTCGGTGGTCAGCCTGTCGGGGTCTGTCGGTGGTCAGCCTGTCGGGGTCCGCCGGTGGTCAGCCTGTCGGGGTGTCGGTGTAGCCTGTCGGGGTCGTCGGTGGTCAGCCTGTCGGGGTCTGTCGGTGGTCAGCCTGTCGGGGTGTCGGTGGTCAGCCTGTCGGGGTCCGCCGGTGGTCAGCCTGTCGGGGTCTGTCGGTGGTCAGCCTGTCGGGGTCCGCCGGTGGTCAGCCTGTCGGGGTCTGTCGGTGGTCAGCCTGTCGGGGTCCGTCGGTGGTCAGCCTGTCGGGGTCGTCGGTGGTCAGCCTGTCGGGGTCTGTCGGTGGTCAGCCTGTCGGGGTCTGTCGGTGGTCAGCCTGTCGGGGTCCGCCGGTAGTCAGCCTGTCGGGGTCCTGTCGGTGGTCAGCCTGTCGGGGTCCGCCGGTGGTCAGCCTGTCGGGGTCCGCCGGTGGTCAGCCTGTCGGGGTCCTGTCGGTGGTCAGCCTGTCGGGGTCCGCCGGTGGTCAGCCTGTCGGGGTCGTCGGTGGTCAGCCTGTCGGGTCTGTCGGTGGTCAGCCTGTCGGGGTCCGTCGGTGGTCAGCCTGTCGGGGTCCGCCGGTAGTCAGCCTGTCGGGGTCCGTCGGTGGTCAGCCTGTCGGGTCCGCCGGTGGTCAGCCTGTCGGGGTCCGCCGGTGGTCAGCCTGTCGGGGTCCGCCGGTGGTCAGCCTGTCGGGGTCTGTCGGTGGTCAGCCTGTCGGGGTCGTCGGTGGTCAGCCTGTCGGGTCTGTCGGTGGTCAGCCTGTCGGGGTGTCGGTGGTCAGCCTTCGGGGGCCGTCGGTGGTCAAGCCGGTCGGGTCTGTCGGTAGTCAGCCTGTCGGGGTCTGTCGGTGGTCAGCCTGTCGGGGTCCGCCGGTGGTCAGCCTGTCGGGGTCCGTCGGTGGTCAGCCTGCCTGAGTCAGCGAGGCGCGCGCCGCCTTGTTTATAGCGTGTTGGAGGATATTGGGAATAACCATGAGCTAAAGGACAGATCACAGGGAACACACAGCTTTATTTTAACTTTCTTCCGAATCCTGGATACCGATACCGAATCTCTGAATCAGAAGTCACGAATTCTTTTAAATTCCAGACATATTTCTAGGTTTTGCTGACGTTTTTCAATACTTTGGCCGTCTTCTGGCATCCAAGATTCATGTCTAAATTCCAGTGAAGGATATTGTGAGATCCTGGCTGCTCTCTCGATCAAATCTCTCATCGGCTCTCATC
>NW_023596805.1:22113852-22134452 GCF_011947565.3 Pollicipes pollicipes | reverse complement strand
ACCGATATATCAGCCGGTATTGGTCACCCGATATATCGGCCGATACTGGTTGCCAATAAACCGGCCGGTACTGGTCACCAACGTACCGGCCGGTTGGCTCGTGACGTCCCGCCGTGCGTGATCCGCCAATGGTCAAATGCAATTTGGAATCAATCTAGAAGAGATCCAATCAATTTGTTTTTAGTTGGAGGAAACTAGGAAGTTCCTAAACTGTCTATCGGCTTAAGGAGGTCAACGAGACCATGCTTTTTCCAGAAAATGAGGTCGAAGGCAAAACCACGCCACTTAAGTACGAGGATGATTTTGAATGTTAAATACGTTGTCCGGGTGAAGGATAAAGGGGATGGCAGCATAGCACACTCTGCGAGTAATCCGCAGTTAACATGTTTTTCGTTAATTTTTGCCGCAAGTTTCTAGCCCATGATCACCTTGCACTAGCGCAATCGATTCCAGTGCCCTTTCTGGCTACCTCAGATCGTTAAAGTTTATATCATGAATAGTAAGGATAGTCCTCATCATACGCCTGACCTATGCAATCGTCACCGTCCACCGCTCCCCCCCCCCCCCCCCTCATCCCCTCCTCTCCGTCCTCTACACAGTCAGCGGGATATGGTGGCCCCGCAGGGACCATTCATGCGATGTCAGGCCCCAGGGGCGGAGATCTGCATTCAGACTTGCAGCGTTCATTTAAATATGACCTTTTGACAGTGCCCTTTATCAAACAAACGTCATCCCGCGCAAACATGACGCACAAACTTTCTGTGCTCACATAAGACATCGAAATGCGTGCTTTGGCATGCACTTTTGCGAAACGACGCTTACTCTTGACCAATATTTGAACCAGAATATCCGCATACGAAAAATTGCTTTTGAGGCTGTTCCATGCGAGGTTTTGCGCGCACGAATGTTTCCTTACGGCATTTCTCCCAGCGAAAATCTTACTATGCTATCTTTGTCGATACGTACTCTTTCCAATACGAAGTTTTGCTGTTGCAAACTTAACGAACTACGCACTTTATCGTACAGGGCATTCGGAATACAAGTTTTATCTTACGGACAAGCACTTTTATGCATGTGCTTTTATCCTCGACGCCTCAAATACAAGGACTGGAGCCAGCCGTCACGCCATTACCGCCATCTGTTGACCGACCAGATGATACACCTAGATGTCGCTGTCATCACCGAATCATAACACGGCTGGCTTGTGTCGTGCGTGAGCTTGACATTGCTATATTGACCTTTAGCATCGTATCTTGACCTTCCTTATTGTTGTGGTCGACTTCTGACAATGCAATTGCCTAAGCAACAGCTGTTGCCATGCGTTTTGCTGCATAACCGAGTCGTGCACTGCGGTATTCCAGCCTTCCATTTCGACATCACGGTACGTTTTCGTTCCTTCATGTGTGTGTAAGAGGTGGTGCTGAAAATGAAAGTGTCCGACTTAAAAAACAGTGGTGGCACTCGGTTCACATCTTAATGATACAATATAACGCGCCGTCCGTCGCGTCACTGGCGTCACCTGCCGGCCGGACGGATGATACGTGTAGATGTCGCTGCTGTCGCTGCGTAATAGACGGCTGACTTGTGTAGCGCGTGCGCTTGTCTTGCTATCTACAACTGTACCCAGAAACGGTTAAGAATTGTTTATGTATTGATTGTGGTCGATCGTTTATATTGATTATATGTTGGTCGTGATTGTGATGATGTATCGTCATCTACGTTGTCGTTCAGACTGTGTCGAAGTGTCCCTGTCCACTAGTCCACTCCAGCAGAGCGACGAGTGCGACGGTTTGGCCCGTCAACCGGAGGTCATAAAGCCGATCAGGTTGGCGTACCTTGACCTTGACCTCGACCTTGTCCCGTCGTGACACAATCTAACGCAGCCTGGCACCCTTCATCCGCCTGGGTGCGGGTGTCGGCGTCGCACCCAGCCGTCCCGTACCGCTGGGGGCTGCTGGACCAGAGGCAGCTGCGGGGAGCCCGTGTTGCCAACACCGGACTCGGTCGAGATGGTTTGTCTGACCTGACCGTCTGATTCGATCAGCACCAGCAGCCGCTCCTCCCGTCGTGCTGAGACCCTGGCCTGATCCTGCAGGCTGGGGGGGGGGGGGGGGCGGTCTAGGCGAGGACGTTCGAATCCATGGCGATGGATGCTGCCGGCTGCACCATGTTGCAGCAGGCTCCTGCTGGTTCGGAAGCCACAGCACAGAAACGGACGTGTGGAAGACGATGTCACTTCACTTTCCCACGACTCAGGCGTGACTGCCTGCTCCCAGCCACGGGGCGAGGCTGTCTGACTGCCCGGGTCCTGCAACTCCCATTAGATGCGGTCCAGCAAATTGCGCCGGAGTGTCTATAAAGGGGTGACCCTTCGCCGATGCGCCCGCGGCAGGGGGCCCCGTCATCCGAGCGTCACGTACCGGGGTGCCCCCACCCCACACTCCCACACACACACTGGTCGTTTCCGATCTAAGAACGATACAACCTCTGGGTAATAAATGGTGAACCTAGTAAATGAGATAAAAAAAACCGTAACACGTAACGACATGAACACTATGCATTCATGCTCCTGGTTTATTTCTGGACACATAGATATGTAGTTGGGTTTTTTTTAGCACGAATTTTTGATGCGGGCGTCTGTTAACGTGACAATATTGGCCAGCGGCGAGCGATCGGCGGTTTCGTCAGCTGCCGCCCGGCGCCCTCGCCGGTCGTGGATCGCCGTGCAGTCCCTCCCCCCCCCCCCCCATCCCCTCTAAAAAAGAATTCGCTTCTCGGAAGCCAGAAATCCCAGGGGCACGTCTTTTATATCAAAACATGGATAATCAGTGCCCACAGACCATCGAACTTTGGGCACGATCACACGGCTTCCCGGAGGGATATTCTCAGAAAACCATAGGACAGGGTCGCACTCCCTCCCCTCCGCCATATCAGGATGAGGGCTAATACAGGGGCCGTTCTTTAGATAAAACGTTAAACCCGATGCCAATGGTTCTTCTTCATAGGGAACACCAGGGATTGCTCACCTTTGAGTGAAGAATCTTCGTCCGCTGGCAAACAATCCTTCACAGCAAACAGTCCTTACTAGGCCTGCGGTAGGTGATAGTTTCTTCATAGATCTCGTCTGAGACGCCACATATATTTCGGCTGAGACTCTACATTGACCTCGTCTGAGACACTACATCGATCTCGTCTGATAAGCTACATCGATCTCGCCTGAGACGTTACATCGATCTCTTCTGAAACGCTACATCGATTTTGTCTGACACGCCACATACATTTCGGCTGAGACGCTACACCGACCTCATCTGAGATGTCATATCGCGAAAAAAATGCCCGACTGGTTTGCCTGATGACAAATCATTTCGTAAGCAAATGACGGCATTGAATATAATAGCACATGACGGGTTTGAACAGCAGGATATAGAATCCAAAGCTGCCTGCCAATTAAAAATTTGATGCAAGAAATAACAATCTGTTATCGTTGCCCTTTTCAGTTTTTGCGGGATCGCAGGACGCCAGCAATGCGGCCCTCTGGCTGCACCACTGCTAACGCGAGCGACTTCCCTTCTCCTCATGTTTGGCTCAGGGCGCGTGATTGACCGCGCTGGCGCATGATCGCAGCAGTTGACCAGACTGCCACCAGGCGTGATGGCAGCGAAGTATCTAGTCAGCCTTGCCAGCCGCGGACGCTTTGTAGTTATTCCGATATCAGGAAGATGTCAGGAAGACCTCTCTTGAATATATGATGGAGCAAGTGTAGCAGGGATATTAACTCGGAACGGAATGGATGGCACACAACAGAACAGGCCTGAAACAAGCGTGGGAACGAACGATCGGTGGCAGCCATGCCGACCGGCGTCAACAGCAGCGACTTTACAGGCGGACCCACTGATGCCATTCGCATTGAGCTATGAGAAGGCAGCTGTACAGGCCGCGGCCGGGTCCGACCACTGGGCGCCTGAGCTGTTTTGAAAAGTATATATCATGTGCCGACCTGACGGCAGGCCAGTTTGATGCACATTTACGTTGCTCTGTTACCAGCGACGGTGAAAAGTCTCTTTTGAAACCTTGGTCCGGTGGAGAAGCATAGTTTAGTGAAAAGATGTTAACTTCACGCGTCGTGCTACATGCTAACGAATAGTGCACTTTATGTTTGGCGTTCGTGTGTAAGGCGTTACAGCGGCCCTAAGGCTTCCAGAAAGCACCGCTGTGAGGGTGAATATTTTCTTAAATTTAGCTTCATCGGACTCTTTACGCCACTGGGCGTCGGCTCAGCTGCAGACGTGTGACAGCTGACGACGTGTGACGTCACGTGCCACCGAATGGTCCTTGGCGTGCATATATTCGCATGCGCTTTTTTTACTTGCCCGTAAATTTGGCTAATGATCGAAGCGCACTGAAGCGTCCATAAACTGTCAACGAGCGAGCAAATTGCACTAAGAGTCAGCTTCCAGCTGCCCATCGTCTGCCCTTATGTGTCTTCCAGCTGCCCATCTTTTGCCCTTATGTGTCGGAAGTCTGGTGTATGCCCGCATTGCGCCCAGGCTACCTCCAAATGTCCATAGTTTGATAAGACGTTTAGAGCCATCAGTTCGTATTGAGTGAGTGAGTGGATGTCAAAATCGGACGCTTTACGAACGTTGAACTCGTGGTCTGTCGAGTGTCCGGCTAGACGAGTCTTTTTCAATGTAAGTGTTAAGGATCATAAGCTGAATGCAGCTCAATGGTTCTGGATCCTCTGGCTTAGCCGTGGAGCTGAGCAAAGTGGCTCGGTCATAAAATCAAACGAATGTGACTCGTGGCGACGTCTTTTAGAACAAAAACAGACAGCTGTACCACAAAACACTAATTTCCATATGCACATCACTTCCACACTGGGCTGCAAATGAGAGGGCATGTTGCAGTCGACAATTGTACATTTAATTGGGGCAGCAAATGAGCTATCCTAACGACAGAAATCTACCAATTCACCCCACTGCAAAATCCACATCAAAGGTAACGTAGAGTCGCACATTTCAAGGGCCACAAGAAAACTCGTGGCATGCCACTGTTGCAGGACAATCCTGACAGGTAGCCAGCATCACACCATGGAATTATATTGGGCGAAGAATACCAAACCAGTACAACACGTAGCCTAGTGTAATGGTGACGTTAACACACAGACGTTAAACAAGCATACTGTTATGGGCTATCCTGCTGGGTTTAACTTCCTTGGTCAACAGGCAAGTGAAAACAGAAAGGTGCTGACATGAACATGGTCAGCAGTAGTGAGGGTGCCGGACAGTCTTGTCACTGTTACATGGCATGTTCATTGTCTCACACAATGAACATGTAGTGTCTTCCTGGACAAACCTGACATGTTCATTTTACTGCGAGCTAAGTTAACGAGTTTATTCCATTCACCGAGTATGCATTTCACGAGTCATTGTCACGACATCAACTGACAGGTATGGATCTCTGGGGACGGCGGAATCCTGCCTGGGTGCGCTATGGTTTATATCAACCGCGGCTTTTTTTAGACAGTGGCAGTTGCTCTGTGAAAGTTAGTTAGGAATATGAAGATGTGGTGCCTTACATTTTTACAACAAACATTGCTTTAAGCTTTTCATTATCCAGGGTTTCAACTTTGATGTTTCAGTTGAACAATAAATCGGGAGTAAATACTGCGAATATCATACACAAATCTGAAAAAGTTAACTGCAAATCTTGCTTAGATGCATCGGTGTCCGTTTTAGCATTAGCCTAGTGCACAAACAAGCATAAAAGGAACATTTAGGAGTATTTCACAATCAGCGCATTAAAAAACAGCACATTACAACTTTATGTTCCAAGGTCACGCAGTAACACAAACACATTCGCACAAATGCACAATTGCTGAGTAAACACATGAAGGCTAAGCAAATTCACAATTGCAAGGGCAGTGCATGCCTGTCATGACAGCAAATGACATGATTGGCAGGAGGCACATATTTGTTCCAATGTACACAAAGAAAATAAGCTTGTATTCAAAGCTAGTCTTACAACTGGTCGCAGACTTTGCTGAACATTCTTACATTCTACTTTCTATGAACGTCACCTATTTGTACATCATGTTAGTTGAAGGTCATGTAGACGACAACATGTCTATTGTCTTCCGTTTTTGTCGATGCAAATTTAATATATGGATCGTAGAATCGACGCCTAAGCAAATATTCATAATTGTCGGAGTACAGCTGCGTTCACCACAGCACAGTCCAAGATATGGTGCTGTTCTCCACGCAGTGTGCTTAAATCACTCACTCGCTCACAAGATCCGAACAATTTCAAACCGGAAATTCAATGGGCTTTGATCGGAAAGTAGCATGCAGCTAGGACATTCTGAACAAATTTGGTGTGAAATTGAGCTCTGTATTCGTCTGGAGTATTGAAACTGATGAAATGCATTCACACTAACAACGAACATTATGCATTTATTAAAACGCAAAAGAATATTCCCGACTATCAGAACGGCGGCACAGAGTCATGAAAGTTACCACCTGACGACTTGGTGATGCTTCGCTGACATATGCCTATCAAGAATACCGGCAAAGAAGCGGCAAAGCCCCGATTTGTTCTGTAGATGCTACCCAGATACCAAACCGACAAATACAAATCATTCACAAGCGGATGTGCTTTAGAACATATCTTGTGCGTCAGGCTACAAGGTTACCAAAAAGTCCTTCTGATGAAAATATTGCGGCCAAGGGCGCAGCAAGGGTTTGCTAAAAATGAGCTCCGTGAGTACCCGTTACGCCTTGTTTTAATCGTCAGTAAGCATCACTCTTTGGTTTAAAAACTAAGAAACAGGACTGGGGTCGGGGGGGGGGGTAGTTCTACACTCTTCCCTTGGCTACGTCTGTGATTCTGAACTTCGCTAGCATTACCCTCTTAAAACGGAAGAAGTCATCGCGGTTTAAACGCAACGCAGCACAAGCTGTCACCCGCCATGGAGTCATGTCAGCGGCCATATCCGTGCCGAAGAATGTGGCATTCTCCCGTCACGAAGCCACGTTATGGGCTATATCTGCATGCGTAAGAATAAAGTGCCTACTCAGTGGTGTGTCTTGCCCAGCAGATAACGAATCTCAAAATTACACCTTGAACCCAATGTGCTAAGCATCGATGCATTATCCGCAGCATTGTACCACGTGACATGGCGTTTCGGAATATTGCCGTGCATGCTCGTCAGTTTGGTAGTCCGTTGCTGTGCATGCCAGACGTGCCTGTTGACGCCTGTTGAAAGCAGCCAGCACTGCCACGGTAGTGTCAAGCATTTGGTCCAAAATGGCTACTTTTCACGCCAGAAGTCGGTCGGGAATATTGGCCGGTGTTAAAAGTCAGCGTTTGGTTCGTGGCATCAGGAGAACTGCAGCACCACACCTGCTTTGAGGGCTTCTACGAGTTCAAGCCTGGCGCATATCAAAGAGAAATCAATGCTTGTTCGTAACCACTTGAAGTACCTCGGTTATTTCACGCAGGGGCAAAGATAGTCTGATATCAGAGTTTACCTCTTTCTCTCTCATCTCCGACTATTCCACCATGGTCATCGCGTTGGAAGGAACGCTTGGAAAGAAATCAGACCTCGTTGGCGAGGCAGAATAGTGCCTGGCTTTGCCGACTTTCTAAGAGCATGTATCGGCAAGGTGGACCCGTTAGGTTGACTACATTGAAGGTCACGGCAGTGTCAGCACACCGTGACCTCGCGCCACCAGGACCTCGTGAGTAATGATCTGTGACGGCTGTTGGCAGTGTGGCCGTGCAAACGGCCCGTTTGCACGTCAACGCAAGCGTCAGGGCGCGTGTCAGGAGAATATCATAACCGCCGGGTCGTTCGACTACACTCCAGGCTTCTGGTCTGCGACAGGTCAAAGTTCATATCCCACCGTTCTGTCATGGAAATGGGTCCCTTATTGGCGTCATACGTCTGCGCGTGCCGGACAGACATCAGTCTGACGGTGGCCTATGACCTCAAGTTTTCAGCGTACGACAGGCGCCTGTAGTTTTGACCAGGCTATCGTGACTGAAATAATTTTTGAAATGTTGTGCAACCGAATTTCATTATATACGGCTCTGAAAGATTTGTTGTAAAATAATGGCCTAACGAACAGACACAGCCGGATTTTAGTCAGGCATGATTCGTTACACGATTTGACACGGAAACCATTTTTAAGGGCTTCCCGACGCGTCTTAACATTGGCATCACTACATCACACATACATCATAGCATTAGCAACATTAGCACCACTAACATTGGCATAGAGTGTGGTTCATGTATTTCACTATTACACCCCAAACCATTTTTCTGTTAGGGAACATATGCTACCTTTTTGTTTCTTGTTGACCTAACAACAAAACAATTAAATTCGTGATGTACATACCAAATTTATATTGAGAAGACCGAAGCACTTATTACTTTTAGTGTGAGAAAATGATCTCACAAAAGGTCCAAAACCTCCTGTGAGGTCAGTATCGAAAGCTGAAAATGGTATTCTAGTCTCCTTATAACCGTGAATATTCCTTGCCTGACCTATCTAAGCACTGCGAATTACCAGGCTCTTTGTGCCATGCTCACCAGCGGGGGTGATATCCGCTGTTTTCTTGTGCATAATAACGCTGTATTTTCCAGAATGGTTTTAGGCACCTATTTCGAGTCCCATCTATGGGACGGTAGAGCGGCCTATACGCCAACTGCAATTTCACGACTGATGAGGCTTGCAGATCGATCTTAACGCATTTGTACCGAACGCTAGAAGGGTAGGCTAACTTTATCGGCAAAAGGTTTAAAGTGGTTGGTGAGGGTTCAGCTAGGGGACAAAAAGGCAAAAGGCAAAAAATCAAAAGACGTGTCCAATCGCAGAAATTCAGATGGCAGTATGTCAAACCGAATAAAAATCAAGTGTAAAAACAGAAAACACATAAAAACGAAAAGGACAGGAGCAAATGACTTATGTCAAAGGAATAGAAGTCCAATTCAAAAAGTCAAACAGCCAAAAAGTTGAAGGCGATGACAGTCAAAAGGTTACAGTCAAACGGCAAAAATTCAACCGGCGAAAATTAACATGAATGAACGTCAAAAGGATAAAAGCCAAAACCAAGAACTTTAATAACAAAAAGTCAAATTGGATAAGCGTAACATGGACAACGGCAGAACAGGCTATAAAAATCACGTCCCTGACTTTGACAGGGTTTCAAAACGCACCGAGGGCCTTTGGTCGGGTGTTCGCGGAGAGGGCTAAGAGAGAGGGAGAAGAGGAGATAAAGCTTAGCCAGTAGGAACAAGCTATTTGTCGGCACTGTAACGGCGCGAAAGGAACATAGGGCGGTCCCAGCTTTGGATCAAAAAAGGTCCTCTTGCGTGATGGTAAGAGAAGTAAAGTAGTTTCTCAAAATGGGCTATGGGATGGCTGAGCAGTGGAAAATCACTCAACCCACTGTAAAATATCCCCCAAAAAACAGATTTCTCCCCAGATTTGGCCCACTTTCTTCCCAAAGTAAGGGAGGGGCTGAGCACAAAACAACTGGATGAAACCCTCCCCCTCAATAGGAAACCACAGCCCTGGATAAGAGTCTTAACGCGCGATGAGACTTCGCGGTATGATACTTTTTAGCTTATCTACTTCAGATCCTTTCAACCATAGAAATGTTTGACCATAAAAGAACATTGTTCTGACCAGCGGCGCTACGGATTTTGAGTTGGCGAAGAACTTTTCAGGAGGTTTTGGGCCCTGCCGCTAAAATTAGCACTTTCAGAGTAGCCTCCTGAGAAACCGCTATTAAATGGGCCTTTTGAGCTTTGGCGGAAAGAGACAAGGAAACCTGCATAACAACAGAACTTGATGGTCGTTTTCTACTCCAACTCCTTAGAAGTGCACCTACCCCCCTCATTTCCAGGAGATGTGTCTCACATTTCCGGGTCATTTCGGGTTATAGGACGGGTAATAGGTAATGTCATTTGTTGGTTTGCTGAGACCAACAAAAAAATAAAAAACAATTTTAGACATATGGTACCTCCAAAGATGTGTACACGTTACCTTGCTGTTTATTAGGCAGCCATTCTAGTGATTAAACAGGTTTAAGCAGTAAAAAGCAACAGTTGCTGTTAAAAGAGTTTGTCTGTTGATAACTAACGGTGCATGTAAATTTTTGTCAAGTTGCCCGATGAAATTATAACGTCTTTTCAATTGTATGGACAGATATTGAGGTGGATTTAGTTGCGTGGTCTTCCATGAGTTCTGTGGGTGGATAAACCTAGTGTAAAAATATCTATCAAAATTGCGACTTGATGCAGAATGGGTCTTACGACCACGAATTCGGATCTACTAGCTAAATTATAGGTTTGGGAAACAGCCCTGTAGCCCCCTCCCTGCTGTGCCGTCCCTGAATGGACCCATAACAAAAGTGCCTCGGCAGGCGTGTAAGGGGAGATGCTGACAGATAAAGGAATCCCAACCTGAAAGTAAATGAGGCACCCAGACCTCTTTGCTGTGCAGATGCCATGGAGTGCCCAGGATTTGAGCTGAAAGTGCCCAGCGCAACGAATAAGGGTTTTTGTTGCTTATCTGCTTCAGGGCTCCCATGCACCTCTTTTATTTTGACTTGGCATATAAAGGACCCCCAGCGTCGTCTTGTTTCCTTTAACAGACAAGTGGGGGAGGTTATAAGGGAAGTAGGGATAAGTGGGAAGATGATTATTCACGCGATATGTCACTTGGCTGTTACCACTGTGATATTTAGATTTTAATTTTTTTCTGTTGAGTTTTGTCATTTGACTTAATTTTTTTAATTTTTCCGTTTGACTTAAATCCATTTGACTATTACCACCTGACTTTTACCCCCTTCTGACCTTTTGTCGTTTTCCTTGTTTACGTTTGGCCTTTTTTGGACTGTTTGCCAGTTGACTATATCTCATTTGATTTTTTCTTCCTTTCACTTGTTGACTTTTGACTTCTTGTCCAGCTAATAAGAGGTTCATGTCTTACAATGTATACTATAGCATCGGCTTGATTTGTTTCCGCAGCGTATTTTACATTTGCTGCCTAGCAGACGCTTGAATTTTCCTAATGAAGGAGTGTAGATGCACAAGGCGTTCAAAGATAAAGTCCTCCTAGGAGCCTCACAGGGCCCCCCCCCCCCCCCCTCCCCCGGCCTACAGCTTCAAAATCCGCGGATACACACAGGCCAGTTGTCTCTCTAGTTTTCAAGATGCACACCAACTGAAATGCCGAACATTGGGTATTGGGGAGTAGTTAGCCATATCAATAAGTTCAGGACAAAACTCAGCATAAAAACTCAGATAGAACTCGGGATAATTACGTCAACCAAACGAGCGACTTCGCGACCCCTCTCCCACCATAAAAGATCCTGGCTGCGCGCATAGTGCTGTTCCCGCAGACACCACCCGCGTGACATGCCGCGACCCTCGACCCACGGCCCATATTCGCACTGGGTGCGGACGCAGAGCGTGACCCGAGCCTGCAGCTCTGCGACACCCAGTGATGCTGTGGGTGGCGGCTCTGTTGTAAACCATTCCATGTAGTCGATAATATCAGTGTGGTTGATGCCTTCAAAGTTGGTTTCGGGCAACTAGTACTGCCCCCCCCCCCCTCCCTCCTATTTGACGTTTGTGATCTCCATATCGAACAAGCATGGCAACGCCCCACTGAGGGATTAGCGAGTATGGCCAGAAGAATGACTCCCGGGGAGTCAAGAATCGATCCCACCGGATGACTGGTCTTATTAATGGGCTGGACCGACGGAGCCAAATAGCTGACTGACTGAGCGCTGCGAAATGCTTTTTTGCGGGGCTTGGCATATAACTATCTAACTCAGACGAAGTACCTTTGTACACCCACCTTCCATTTTTAGGCAGAATAAAACGTGTGCAAGGCGGCAGTATTTCGACGTGTAACATTTATTGAATGGAGAAATCAAACCAATACTTTAAGATGCTTATGGCCAACACTTTCACCCAACCACTTCCAAGCGATTGCTCATGATGAATGAACTTAGCCTGGTGTTGTTCTAGTGACCCGGGCACATAGTCGATCTGCAGACCATATAAATCCGATCTGCAGACCATATAAAGCCGATCTGTAGGTCATATAAAGCGGATCTCCAGACCATATAAAGCCAATCTGTGAGTCACATAAAGCCGATCTGCAGACCATATAAAGCCGACCTGCGGGCCATACATAGCCGATCTGCAGATCGCATGTGGCCGATCTACAGGCATCAGTAGTTTGGAAAACGGTTTTGATGTCTGGTTACCCTCTGCATAATAGCTTAACTAGCACAGCGAACGACGGTCAGAACATCCGCACGGAAACTGTACAGAATCAGCTTGATTTTACATGGTCAAGTCACCAAAATCAAACAGCATTCAAACAACATTTTCTGATCGAACAACATTCGGAGAGAGGGAAACGTTCAACCAATCGCAAACAATATGTTTGCTTACCTTTAACTGCACCAGAAACCGGCCGACGGCCACCTCAACCTTATATCTTAGGCATATTCAAAACTGACGTAAGTTAATAGTGATAGATCAAATAATTTCACTACGCGTCCGAAATTTACTCCCCCCCTGGCCTACAGCTTCAAAACCCGCGGATACACGAAGGACAATTGTCTCTCTGGTTTTCAAGATGCACACCACCTAAAATGCCGAACATTGGTTATTGGGAGGTAATTAGCCATATCAATAAGTTCAGGACGGTGCACAAAGTAGCCATGAGTTCTGCACTATCTATTTAAAAGGCTGCTCTTCGTATCTATTACAGCAACTCATCAGGCAACTCGACATTATTCGATTCAAGGAAAAGCTTCTTGGGCTCCTCGTTTGGCGGCATGGAGAGTTGTGAGGTTTTGTCGGACATTGACCGACTTCGATAATGCCAGCAGGTTCTGCTTAAGCGATCCTACCAAGGAAGATTGGGCTATATTGACAAAACACCACGCTTTAAGCTGTCCTCATCACTAAGACACCAGCAGTGATCATGACCCTCGAAACCTCGAACATGAGAATAAATCTTCAATGCTTAAGGCTGCTCGTTATGAAATGTGTTACCCGTCATTATGTTAAGAACACGTCCGTGAAATATTTGGAGAACCTCATCGCTTGTTTATGATGGTAATGGGTAATCTTGCGTGCTTAACACGCGCTCAGGTGGCCAGTAAAATAAGACAACGGGTGTTGCAGTGTCATTCTGCCTCCTAGATCTTAAAACTAGAGAAAATGAATCCATCAAATTCACCGGATAAATAAAGCTGTGTGTTAACTCCATTGTACCAAATTTTGAGGCTCCGAGGTTATGACCTTCGGTTCAATTTACGCCCAGCAAGGTAAAGCTCCAAATCGGTGTCCAAAGCTACCTCAGACCTCCTTATGCCACTACCCTTAATCTACAAGCCTCTGCTAAGCAAAAAGTCACTTGTGCTGATTTTGGGTCAGTGATCTCACATGATCTTGGTTCAAATCAAACTAAGGGATTGTTGACTTCTCTGTGATCGAGAAATTCGGAAACAGTGTCATGAGCTTGTCTACCAGGCCAGGTATCCAGTAAAAAATAATTTCCTGTAACCTTTTAAGTGCATGTACGAGCAACGTTATGCATATAGATAAGACAGTAGTGATGGCCTTATTTCTCGAGGAATAAACAAGACGGAGAGATACATGTGACATTTCAGCTGCAAACCTTAATCGAAAAAATCAGTTATGATTCAATTTGTCTACCAAAAAAGCAATTTGGCTTCGACCTCGACATAACCTTTATACTTGACCCCAAATTAATGCAGTCTCACATCATGCTAAGTTGAATTGTTTAATCGTCACACAGTGTATGCGTTTATTAAATTGCGTTAATGTATAGTTTCGTGTAACACTCCGATGGTGCATCAGATTAATAAATTCGATAAGGATTGCCTCCGCTGACAGCCTTCACGTGACTTCGACCTTCCATAGGCACGCAAAGTTGCAAGCTAAATATAATATTTTGATACAAAAACGTTGGCTCTTCAACTTGACACAGTCATGCAAGTTTTGGAACGGCTACGCCTCGCCATTTGAAATTGAATTGACTCCATACGAGCATGTGCTAGTTTAAGCTGAATGTATGTTGTTCACTTTCGTAAATACAATGACAGAAAAAGATCTCAATTAATGTTTTACAGTTTGCCGCTTAAATGCTTTTTATAATTTTGTTGTGAAAGTGCGCTTTCGCATGTCAAAGTACTTGACAAAAGAAATGAAACGCGATCGCAAGCTCCGACGTCAAGCTTCCGAGTCGCTTGCATCATAACCATGGCGTTTCGGGACGGTAGCGCATGGCTAGCGAGCAATAATGCTCCTTGAGCACGTATTGCGTAAAACCGTTACGTCACGCAGCCATTGCATGCGAAACTCAGTCAGCTACGCCTCGACCAGCGGGCGCCTTACGTGCAAACTGTTCGTGCGAGTGTGCCGTGGTTGCCCGGCACCCACCGGCTGCGGCCCGCCAGCACCCTCACTGCCGCCGCCATTCCAGTCTCGCCTCGCCATGGCGTCGCCCGCGCCGGAGGTAGCGCTGGTGGCACTCCTACTCGCCGCCGGCGTCTGCAGGGCGGCCCTGGATCAGGCGACATTCGTGCTGAGGTCGGCACCGTTCCTGCTGCAGAGCCACGGCCAGCTCACCAGCCCGGATCACGTGCTCCGCTCTGAAATCGCCGACTCGCAGTGTGAGTGAACCAGGGAGCAAGGGACGCCATTACGGTGGGAAAAGCTGTTGGGTTGTCAGATGGCTCTGTTCTGGTGTCTGTCATGACTTTTAATTTCGGGGCGTTCTATTGGCGTTCAGGCATCGTGCCCGTCTTTTCGCGCCCGGGTGAGCGGTAAATGCGGCGCACTTGGGTGGTGGGGGTTTGGAAAGGGGTCAGTCCACCTCCCCTGGAATATAGGAGACTAAAAGAGCTAGATACATTTTTTAGTTCAGTTTCACAGCATGTGTATATTTTTATGTGAATTCACTTGTGTTCAATTTATAGGTGGCCAGGTCATGGCTGTGGGTTAAATTAAGTCAAAAAGGTAAAAGGTAAGATCGGGTCCGAATGACTATCAGACATCCTCACGCAAACGGCCTTAACCTGGATAGCCTGTCGAATGATACATAGGGACCATGTCAGGTTATTGAACCTCTCTGTTCTTTAATGGGTGAAAAGACAAACACCCATCAAAATTGTCTTAATATTTCGATAGTTCATGTCATTTCAGTTAAGTGGATATGCCTAACGTTCATGAACCAACATACGGCATCAGTTAATGTACTTATGATCAAGGAATTAGGGATAATCTTCAGAACTACTGCATGAAGAAAGTTTTCAGGAGAAGATAATTTGGTTCTCACCTTAATCCGACCTACATGACAAACCCAAGATCAAATAAGTTAACTGCGACCCTTGTTCCAATGGTCTTGTTGTTAAAATCAACATGTCAAAGCTATGTACATTTGCCTTATATTCTGTTATCGCATCAGTTTGAAAGATTCTCTATGACTTGGCTTTGACAGCCATTGCTTGACTTTGAACTGCTATAGGTCAGGAACTTTAAGAGACATATCTTATTTTTATAGCGAAAGGCTGGTTATTAAATTGTCAACATCTAAGCAAAGGCCAAAGGCTACATGTTTTTTGAAATAAAACTTTTCAAATTTGCGTGCTCATCGTACAAAACCATGCTCAGAAGTGGCATAAAATTTAAGCAGACATTTTCCCTGCTTAATTATGAATGCAGTTATATATAGTCGTATGTTTTTTCGTGTTTGTCCGATTTTAAATCATAGCATGTATGATGTAGAACGTTATTAAATAAAGATCAATCATAACTAAACATTGTTTCGTTAATAAACATGTTTCACATTTGCATGGAATTTCGAGCTGAAATAGCCATTTTTAAGATAATTTCCTGCAGTTCAGAGCTACGCACTTTTTACGACTTCGAAGAGCTTTGTTTCTGAGCTAGGTGCACGCGAGCTTGTACGGATTGTTTTGCACCTCCTTTCTTGAAGTCACCCAGAGAAGTATGACGTCACAGAGACGCCAGACAAATTCCACCTACTCTATAGCCATGCTGTGTTCAAGATTAGGAGAATGCGACTTTTGAATCATGACTAAGCACGCCAGCTTGAATAGCCATATCAACGAATCACAGCTCACTTCCTATAAGCTTAACACGGAAAATGCAGATGTCGTTTTTCGATGCGTACTGCAGGCGATAGGACAGTTCTACTAGTTACAACGAACTTGGGGATGGGGCTCGAATAGCTTAGCGAATAACTAAATAAATGGACAAAATATATTTTAAGTCGTCATGGCCGATAACGCCAATGGAAGCAAAACTGAGAAAGCCCATATAAATCTACAAGAATACCACGGGCAATGGGCCAAACACGCGCATGCAACGATCGTGCAGGATTGTTTTCACGCGCGCATGAATTAATGAGTTAACATGTGACGAGTTTAAAGGGAATTATTGTTGTAATGATAAATTGTCATGTAAAACAACCTTGAAAGATATCGAGGCAAGCATCAGATGTGATGACATAAGCTCACTCATACCTGTTGGTGTCCTTTTTAGTAAAAACACAGCTCTAGACAACAAAATTCCCCTTTTTAGCAAATATGCTCCTGAATGCGTCATTGTATGAGTACGTCATAGAACGCTTGCACGATAGTACTCACATATAGCTTCTCAATGTCCCGAGAGGTGGCCCCCAGTGGTCCCGAATGTGTGCTGAACCAAATATTGCTAATTGCTCGTGTTTTGACTCTTTTCGCAGTGTTCCTGCATATTTATTCGTAAATGAAGGTGCTTGCTTGTATTCGCGTACTCGGTTATATCGTCATTCTAAGCTTATTTGATTGCAAGACTTTCTACGGTACAAATTTATATGATGCACAACTTCTTGTATAACGTAACACAAGACTTAAATCATGTTAGAACATTGCGTATCTTGCACAGCATTGGTCGGGAACCAATTGAGGGATGACGTATTTGGAAATCGCGCTCACAAACGCCAAGTATGAGCGACCTAGCAATTATATTCTTATTGACCTTGTGCGCCACATGGCCAGTGGAATGATATGATTTGTAAGACGTTATCATGGCGTCATCGATGCCTGGGTGACATTTAAATAGGATGCAAGAAATAATCTATATTTATTTACCGGCGTGTAGCTTTCGCTCGGGTGGGAGACAATTTGACCCACTAAGATCTCAGAAGCTAAGAGAGCTGGATATACTAAATATGCAAGGTATGTTAGCTTTTACATAACTCACTTCTGTCAGAATTTATGTTCCTGGATCATGGCCTTTAGTCAAATAAGGTCAAATAAGATCAAATTCCAACTTGGTGTCCAAAGCTCGCTCTAAGCAAAAGATCACTGGCGCTAATTTAAGTTCAGTGACCTTGTTTGACGATTCTAATGTCATGGATACCAAAGCCATGCAAGACTGTTTTTATTTTGTATCTGAATAAGCGTCATAAATTACGCTGGACAGTATGCTACTAAAAACAAAATGTTTGCCGGAGACACCTGAGTCATTTTAGGTCAGTGGCCTGTTCTGACCTTTAAAAAGTCCATGAAATATTATAACGCAGCTCCTGTCATCAAGAACTTAACATGATCACCAGAAACTACCCCATACAGAAAGTTTTAGCGTCATAGAACAGGCTAATTTTGACATTGGTATCAGCTTTATATTGACCCAAGTTGAATGCAGCTTGTTAATTTGATTGTTGCGTTGCCTAATATGCTATCTCAGAGAAGTAGGGCTTCTTCTAACACACTGTGGTTGCATCAGATTAAGCGATTCCCTAGAAATTGCCATGGTTGAATCCATGACCTGACTTTGACCTGCTGTAGGTCAGCAGCCTTTTAAGGTGCATGTAACTTTTGATACAAAATAATCTGCTATGCAGTTGTGCACAGCTATGCAAAATTTGGCGCGACTACATTGCGCGATTCCGAAATCATTCCGGAAAAAACCTTCGGGACGGTCAAATTGATTCCTCACCCTAGCGCGTGTTAAGAAGGGTAGAGCTGTGAACTGGATCAAGTTGTCTTTAAGAGGCAATTTCAGTTCAAAATTCCACATAAATGTGGAACACTCCCTTCAAGCCCTACTAGTAGGTCAGTCCGGCCGCTATAGGTGGCATTTGTGGCCACCCGCTTAATCTGACAGGAGAGTACGCATTGATGAGCGTTTCTACGAAACAGTGAACATTTGTCCCCTAGAGCAGTCGTTTGCTCTCAAAGGCATACTAATAGTCACGAGTGAGCTTTTCCATCATATTTCATACTTGCCTCAACCACTTCAACTGAGAAATATGCCCTTCAGTGTGAGTGTCGGTCCTTCAATGTGGTCCACAGTACCGCCTGCTGCCACCGCCAGCCGCGTCGGCCGTAAAATCGCCGTGCGCTGTTACCCAAAAAAAAAATCGTCGGTACAACACCAGAAGGCCAGAAGCAATAAATTCTAGGGAGGTGTTTTCGCTGTCCAGACATAACAATGGCCACTCCTGAGGCTATTAAAGATTTGTGCTGCTACGTCTGCTGAGAGAGGCATTTTCACAACTTGAAGGTGTCACATCCCCCCGTCCTATCACAAGCGTGGTTTAAAAGGGAATGTTTCATATTTGAAGATATTAAAGCAGGCAATCAACGTGATAAACAAGCTCACTTGTATCGGTTGGTAGATTGTTGTTAAAAAACCAAAAATACTGCGCTAGGTAAATAACACAGTTACTGGGGTTATTACATATGCTCCTGGACACGCTAGTGTTAGCCCACCTTGCACAGCAATTAAAAGCCAATTGGATGGCAATTTTACCTGGAAATTGTGCTATGAAGGTCAGGTAGGAAATGACTCAAACATTATGTTTTTTGTTAGCCTTGAATCGTTGCTTGATTGTTACAAAATGGCAGAATTTGGCATTGGCATTATTAGGACATCAGAAATGTCAATGTTACCTAAAAATACGTTCCTCCGAAATCGCTCTTACTCATCTTCGCGGGTAATTTAGCTCAGAAACTAGAGTGGTTTGGGTCTTAAGAAGGCAGGACTTTGAACCGCGCCGAACGATGTTCAAATGGGCAATTTCAGTTAAAAACCCCTTACCGCAACGCGAAATATACCAGATGGTACCGTTGCATGGGACCCAAGAGGTAGGACATTCCGGGATGCTCCACCGCGTTGGCGCCAAAAAAACGCTTGGCATGATAAATTATTTACGATTTCGGAAGCACCAGACGGGCCTGAATTGCATCCCTTGGTTACTAGTTTATTGCATGCATCACCACTGCCGTCCTCCGGTGAACTTACCCGCAGCGAGTCCCTTTTAGACCCCATCGTACAAACACGTGTGGAGGCATGGGGATGAAAACGGTCTGGCTTAACAAAAAGGTTTTACCATGCTCTCTTAAACCTGTTTCTTTCAGATTTTAAGCTTTATCTCCGGCCATTTCGTTACATCTCATGAATGCCAAAGTGGCCCTCCAAGCTAACACACGGGTTCTCGTCCCAGCTCTCGGCTAGCCGATGCTGAACTGTGAAAACGGTGCAGGACGATGTTTTCTTAAGAAAGCTGCCAGCCCACGCGTGGTGGCGGTCTACCCGCTACGCACCACTCCCGCCTCTCCAGTGCTGCACCTCCCCCCCCCCCCCTCCCGCCCCCGTGTGCGCCTCTGCCTCAGACATCTCGTCTCTCTCCCCTTCAGGCGGCTGCCTGACCAAGTGTCTGATGCGGGAGGCCTGCCTGGGTACAGCTTCGAGCCGGACACGGGCAACTGCAACGCTGAACGCGGTTGCGCGGGCAACCGCGGCACCACGGAGCAGCGGGACGGCGTGGTGTTCCGTATCCGGAGTCAGATGGGGTGAGTCACGCCTCTGCTCTCGTTCAAACCACGTCACCACGGAGCAGCGGGACGGCGTGGTGTTCCAGTACCCGGAGCCAGGATGGGTGAGTCCACGCCTCGGCTCTCGTTCAACCGGGCTTTCTTTTTGTGGGGCACACCTGCCGCACAATATCGCACCAGGCCAGGACAGCGCTGCTGGCTGCAGTGCAGCTGATATTGTCACATGGTGGTGACTTGTTCCAAGACGGCCGTACCGGGCCCGTATCAGGCTCTCTTGGTCGTAGAAAGCCTCTTACAAAATCTGGAAGGTATTGGCGTTATCTGGAACGTTAATGACTTACCAGAAGTTCCTTCAGTGACTGATCGACCTTGAAGCAAGCAAAAGCTATATGAATTATCAGAGCCAGAAACTGCATTATCTCATACACGTCATTTCATTGATGTCTTTGTTGTAGCTTTTAAGTATCGCGTGCTTAGCGTGTGTATGTCTAAGAGGGCAGTTTTTCGCCTAGGAATACATATATAACTGGAAATATAAAAAGCAAGAGACTGCACGAGTTGTTGCCCAGTGATTTTCTTACACAACCAGGCAAACAAAGAATGAGGGAGGACCGCCTACCTAATCGCAGTCCGGGCTAAAAATCCTGAGTTACGATGTGGCTGAGCATGTTCACGCGAGACTTGCATATGGT
>NW_023596805.1:22089103-22112852 GCF_011947565.3 Pollicipes pollicipes | reverse complement strand
AGAGAGAGAGAGAGGAGAGAGAGAGAGAGAGAGAGAGAGAGAGAGAGAGAGAGAGAGAGAGAGAGAGAGAGAGAGAGAGAGAGAGAGAGAGAGAGAGAGAGAGAGAGAGAGAGACCGAAGAGACCAAAAGAGAGGAGCACAAATCAACAAGAATCCTAGGAGGTTGAGCTGTTCAATCTTGCGGTGACTTTTGTGCGTTGTGATCAACTCATGTGGCTTTGTAAGGCGACACAAGTCATAAAGCTTTATGAAACCACAACACCACGTGCGTCTGTCTCTGGCCAACACATCGGTTCGGTGTTGCGTTGCACTACATTTTGACCACAAGGATGGGTTTTTGATGCATTGTTTGTCTGATGCCTGGATTAAAAGTTTACAGCATACATGCCTGCGAGGAATGCTCAAACTTTTTATGTTTTAACACTAAATATTCAAGCAGCATTGACCAAAGTGTAATCATCAGTGTTTATTTCCATTAACGTGCGAACCGGAGGCCGTTGAATGCAGCGCCTTGGGGTGGGGGAAGGTCATTTGAACCCATGCCATCTAAAAATTACGGCAGTTAGGGACACTGGATTTACAAAGCTGATTACGCGCTACTTGGGAACACTTGTGTGGAATTTGAGGTTCATAGGTTGTGATCTTTGGGTCAGATTAGATCAAACTGAGCCAAGGTTTAGATCGGCGTCGGGAGTGTCGACGGATCTCCTCACTCAACTCGCTTACTTTGGGTCGGATTAGATCAAACTGAGCCAAGGTCTAGATCGGCGTCGGGAGTGTTGACGGATCTCCTCCCTCAACTAGCTTACTTTGGGTCGGATTAGATCAAAATGAGCCAAGGTCTAGATTGGTGTCGGAAGTGTTAGCAGATCTCCTCACTCAACTAACTTACTTTGGGTCAGGTTAGATCAAACTGAGCCAAGGTCTAGATCGGCGTCGGAAGTGTTAGCAGATCTCCTCACTCAACTAGCTTACTTTGGGTCAGATTAGGTCAAACTGAGCCAAGGTCTAGATCGGTGTCGGAAGTGTTGGCGAATCTCCTCACTCAACCAGCTTACTTTGGGTCAGATTAGATCAAACTGAGCCAAGGTCTAGATCGGTGTCGGAAGTGTTGGCAGGTCTCCTCACTCAACTAGCTTCAACCCAAATACCTCTGATTAGTAGAGCCTCACTAGCGTTCATTTGATTCAGTTACATGATTGAACTGTCATAAAATCTGGTTTTATATGGGTATTTATATACATATATGCATATATATATATATATATATATATATATATATACCTTTGCCGGAAATTAATAAGGTACGTATTACGCACATTTTACATGCTTATTATATGTGGTGCATATACATGTATCGTTGACATTTATAAGGTACATATAAGGCCTGCATACCGTACACCCAAGACATTTGCTAGTTACAGTCGGTGCAACACACTGGTGGCATGCTCAAGGCGGCATGCATAAATGCATGATATTGATCGGGGTCATCTTGGGTCAGCGACCTCTCATTACCTCCATGAGTTGGACATAGGGAATGTTTTGGCATTTTAGCGATCAAGGAATTAAAAACGAGCGTCAAAAGCTATTGACAGTGTACCAACCACGAATAAAGTGGACTGGTTTTGGGTTCGATTTTACTTTTGTCTCTGACTCAAGGTGGATGGAATTCCTGGCAGTTCTAACTTCAATAGTTAAACTGTCTAAGACACATCTCAAAGTTTTATAGCTTAGCCTACCGCTACATCACGGCAATATTTTGACATATTTCCATGGAATTGCCTTCGATGACAGACATGGCCTTACTTTAACCTGCTATAGGTCAATAACGCTACGACGTACTCTTAATTTCTTGCATCTCAGGAAAATTGGATATTCAATTGTTTGCACCTCTACGAAATTTTCGCGCCATGCCATTTGAATAGAATTCCAGATAAAAGTAGGCATCGACTGTTATGATCGTCGGCGTTTATTCCACATTTCCTGCAGCGCACAAAGCGCACTTGTCAGTTTTCATTGCCCAATTGCCCAATTCGTCATGTCTGGATAAGGGGTTCATGGTCGAAGAAGGTGTTGCAAGGGAAGCTGCTGTAATTAGTACGTATAGAGACCGCTGGTATGGGAGCTTGACTTTGGACAGCAAATTCTGAACGTTATTTTAGTTGAACTGAGTTAGGCACCGATTCTCGCCCTCAGCAGCCTGCAGCCTAGGCAGGTACGTGCTTGGTGTGAGCCATTGATGGTGATGGTGGTGGTGATGGTGGTGGTGCTCTACAGAGGCGATCAACCGAAGCACACTTCCGCTTAAAACTGCGCCTGCACAGAGTCAGACGGAAACCAAGCGCCTATCAAGCACTTACCAGGTGCGGCCGTGGTCTTCGAACCAGCGCCCGGGCCGGCTGCAGTAGTGGTGGCAGCGTTGGGACCGGCCGAGGTGCTTCCCGCTGGGGCGGCACTGGTGGTTGGGGTTGCACCGCTGGTCGTTGACGTAGCAGCACTCGTAACGGAGGTGGCGGCGGAGGTGGCGGCACTGGTGGCGGAGGTGGCGGCACTGGTGGCGGAAGTGGTAGCACTAGTGGCGGAAGTGGCGGTGCTGGTGGCGGGGTAGGTGACGCTGGTGGCGGGGGTGGTAGCGCTGGTGGCGGGATTGCTAGCGCTGGTATCGGGTGTGGCTGCTGTGGTGGCAGTGCCGGTGGTGGTGGTGGCCGTTGCGGTGGCCGCGTCGGTGGTGGCGCTGCTGCTGCCGTTGGTGTTGGCGCTGGTCGCGGTCAAGGTCGTCTCTGGGACCGGTGTTGTGGTCGGTGTCGGCCCTGTGAGTGCGCGATGCTCGTCAAATGGACAGTCGTTACCTCTGTTTCATTGGTATGTGGCATCAGCCTAGACATATGCACACGTGACTATATTGACCACCCGGGAGTTCCGCTCGTCATCATCGGTGACCTGGACTGTAATTTTCGTAAGGATGACATTGATTCAACGCGTCCGCGGTTGTTTGAAGATTTAACAGATCACTCTTTCGACCAGCTTGTTACCGAACCTAATTTCTTTACTGATTCTCTTTTAGATCTGTGCATTGCTCAAAACCTTCACCGTGACATCGTGCGTAAATGCATTGCTTTTGTCATTTTAGTCCCATAAATTCATACGTGTGTTGGTGAACGTTTCAAAGCCTCGAGTTAGGCCTACTGCTATCTTATCCCGCTGCCTGAAACACTTTTACATTTCTTCTCTAACCATTATCTACGTCGTGTTGATTGTGGAAATTTTCCCTGCCCCAGCCATCAGCGACCAGTAAACCGTATTTTTAACACGCTTCTTACCTATTGATGATGCTCATGCCCCGCTAAAGAAACTCGCGATTCATAACCCCTCCGGCCCTCCCATCTCCGCCGCCACCCGTGGTCTCATGGTTCGCCACCGGGCAGGTTTGGCGCGTTCAGGGAGAGACTCGTGCGAATACCGTGAGCTGAACCGCGCCGTTCGATCCGCCGTCCGCAGCAATCGGCGCAGTAAGATGCAGAGGGGGATCAACGAGCAGGGCTCAAGTGAAGTGTGGCGGTGTATGAGAACGGTGGCAGTTGGGAATGCGGATAGATACTCGATTCAACCAGACGTGACTGCTTATCAGCTGCACGATATATTTTTGCAGATGGCCCTTGTGTCGCCGCCGAAATGGAGGCACAAGGACCGGTCCTTGACTTAGCGACGCGTCTCCCTCGGGTCGGGGCTTGCGGGTTTGTGGTTTCGCCTGCTGCTCGGGAGATGCTCGAGCGCATGGTCTTCGGCATACGGGGCACAGCGACCTGGGGTTCAGGTGGCCTGTGTGTCCGCATACCTTCGGCATGCGGGGCACAGCGACCTGGGGTTCAGGTGGCCTGTGTGTCCGCATACCTTCGGCATACGGGGCACAGCGACCTGGGGTTCAGGTGGCCTGTGTGTCCGCATACCTTCAGCATGCGGGCACAGAAGGTGTTAACTCCTGCCTTGCCTATTCAGATGTCCCCGACGCTGGAAAATAGTCCCTGATCCATCACATTTAAAAGGCCGGTAATCTGTCTGACCCATCCCATTGCCGTCCGATATCCCTCGTTCCTATCAGTACCAGAGTGGTCGAGCGAGTCGGGCAACGTCAGCTTTACCGCTACGTATCCTACAACCATCTCCTTGCACCCCTCTAGCGCGGTTTCCGTCCTCTTTACTCGATGGAAACTGCGCTAGTGTTTGCCTCCGACCGCATTCATGGCACCATCGATAGAGGGAGGTGTTATTCTATGCGCTATTGATTTAAGTAGATGTTTTGACATCATTGATCACCAAATTTCGATTAAGAATCTGCGGATGCGCGATATTGAGACCTGGTTCGCCACCAATCTTCAGGAGCACACCCAGAGTGTGCGCCTGGATGATGTGTCCGGAGGAATGGTGATGTCACGACCGCTTGCCAACAACATGGGTGTATTCCAAGGTTCAGGATTAGCCTCACTTCTTTCACAGTTTTCTCGAATGCCTTGTCTTGGCACGCAGAAAAAGCACGTGTTTATCAAGATGCAGATGACACCCAGGTTGTGGTGAGCGGCGTCACCTTAGATGACTCATCTCCCGCATGAAGGCATCGCTTGCGCCACTCAGCTGCTGCTCCCATTCACATGCTCTTAAAGTGAACGCAGCCAAAACATAACTCGTCACTTCGGACAGTCGTTAGAATTTATGCGCTCTTCCGGGCTTCACCGTAAGTTTTTCTGACGCTGCGCTGCGGCCGTATGCGAAGGCGAGAAACCTGGGTGTCATCTTTGACAGCGCCCTGTCCTGGGAATCACACCTGTACGTGCTCAGCCAGAGGTGTACTGGCGCGCTGATAGGTCTGTCCCAAGCGCGGCACTGCATTCCAGACGGTGTCATCAAAACTTTGGTGCAGGCGTTAGTGCTCACGCAGATCAGATATTGTCTCATGGTTTATCACAACGGCACAAAGAAAAAACTTTGATAGAATAAGAACATAACAAACGTTTACAAACGTAAGTTCTGTGTTTGTGAAATTCAGCAATGGGCCGAAAATGTTTTACAACATATGTCAGCGTTCCCGACTGTCTGTATTAGGAAGAAAAGCCACAGAAAAGCTTGGTCAGTTGGGCTCTACGCCAAAGGTTGGTGCGCCACACCATACATCTGCGATGTAAACGTGACAGATGTAGTCCTGGCGTCAGTCCAGCTAAGTCTGGAATGTATCAACTCACCACATTCCGATCGGGTCTGAGGGTATTCGCCGTCGGGACAGGCGCAGGTGTTGGACTGGCAGACAGCCACACCGTTGGTCAGACTGCTACATTCGGAGTCTGATGTACACCAGTCGCCGAGGTAGGCTGTGAACAAGAAACACGGCGTGGCGAGATCGCCGATATCATTCTTGCTCTGGTCGTCATATCGGCTTTATGCGTGTGCAGGCTCCGTGGAGTATGCTTAGATCCGGGATCCCCGCACTGGGGCCAGCCAAAAAAGACTTCCAATTTTAGTTGCCGGCTTCTTTTGCAAAAGCCTGCTACTCTATGTAGATAAATGCAGATTTTACGACACCAATAAACAGACAAATACAAACCGACACCCTACCACATTCGCCCCATTTTCGTTGGCCCACAGCATCGAAACTCCCTGGCCTGAAGCACTGTCGTCACCACGGCACCGCTAAAGAGTACAGACCCTCCATAGCACTGGTGTTAAAGCGAAAAACTTGTGAAACATATTGAAGTGCAAAACATGAATGGCGAACAACTTTAAGTCGTCATACGTGACAGGAAAGAACTTTCCTCTTTCGTTCACGTTCCGCTGGGAACCACCTGTAGGTTTTCGATCTTTATTGCTATCTTGAAACATAAAGGGGGTTTCGATGCGACATGTCAGCTTATCTGTCCCAGGCAGGGTGTTTCGGGGCACAGAGGCTTAGCTGCGCGTCTGAGAGACCAGACGTCTCCCCGTGGGGTCTGCCCTTCCTGCCAGGAAGAGCAGACCCCACCTTCCCACCATCATACCTCCACGCGAGAGGTACGCGACCCATATGGCCGCACAGCTAGTGAATCATAAAGCCCCAATGATGTGCTATGAAACGAATACAAAGGGTGCGCCCAAAAGGCTGAGCTCGATGCGCTGGAAAATTGACATTGAAGCAAGCAAAATGGTCATGCCATCAGAGTCACAAATAAAATGTCATCGAGAACGATGCAAACAATTTAGCTACAAACACCATTATTGTATCTCCGTTACCATATTTCTGATGCTAACCATGGACCACATCCTACCGAAGTCTCCCTAACTCAAACGTTTCGATTAGGCTTGGTGCTTTCTGGTTGCTGAACCAGCGATCGTTCACAAGCCCCCAATCTTGTCCCACTTACCACCACCACACGCTAACTGCTACCATGCATGCTATTCTTAATACACGAACTATAAACACAAACATATGTGCATCTTACATCAGCCAGGCTTTCGTGTGCTCTGGCCATTAGAAAACACTGCTTTTATGGCTCTGCAAGGCAATGTTCAACCCTTCCAGCCTTCATATATCAAAAGGCATGTGGGGTCGGCACGAAGCGATTCTCCAACCGCCACACGGGATGAGGGCCTTGGCCAAAACATGTGATTTGAGTTTCGTTCAGTTGCGCTGTTACTACAAAACTAAAATCATGAGGATACCGGCATTTCGTATACTTTCATGGTCATCACCTTCCTTCAAAAGGAACTTACAACCTCGCGACAAAACTGCACAGATCCATCGTCACAAGTATTACAGACTCTGAGACAAATACTCCACGTCTATATATATGAATACACACACACACACACACACACACACACACACACACACACACACACACACACACACACACACACACACACACACACACACACACACACACACACACACACACACGCACACACACACACACACACACACACACACATATATATATATATATATATATATATATATATATATATATATACAAAAGTGACCATATGCAAGTCTCGCGTGAACATGCTCAGCCACATCGTAACTCAGGATTTTTAGCCCGGACTGCGATTAGGTAGGCGGTCCTCCCTCATTCTTTGTTTGCCTGGTTGTGTAAGAAAATCACTGGGCAACAACTCGTGCAGTCTCTTGCTTTTTATATTTCCAGTTATATATGTATTCCTAGGCGAAAAACTGCCCTCTTAGACATACACACGCTAAGCACGCGATACTTAAAAGCTACAACAAAGACATCAATGAAATGACGTGTATGAGATAATGCAGTTTCTGGCTCTGATAATTCATATAGCTTTTGCTTGCTTCAAGGTCGATCAGTCACTGAAGGAACTTCTGGTAAGTCATTAACGTTCCAGATAACGCCAATACCTTCCAGATTTTGTAAGAGGCTTTCTACGACCAAGAGAGCCTGATACGGGCCCGGTACGGCCGTCTTGGAACAAGTCACCACCATGTGACAATATCAGCTGCACTGCAGCCAGCAGCGCTGTCCTGGCCTGGTGCGATATTGTGCGGCAGGTGTGCCCCACAAAAGAAAGCCCGGTTGAACGAGAGCCGAGGCGTGACTCACCCATCTGGCTCCGGTACTGGAACACCACGCCGTCCCGCTGCTCCGTGGTGACGTGGTTGAACGAGAGCAGAGGCGTGACTCACCCATCTGACTCCGGTACCGGAACACCACGCCGTCCCGCTGCTCCGTGGTGCCGCGGTTGCCGCGCACCGCGTTCAGCGTGCAGTTGCCCGTGTCCGGCTCGAAGCTGTACCCCAGGCAGGCCTCCCGCATCAGACACTTGGTCAGGCAGCCGCCTGAAGGGGAGAGACGAGATGTCTGAGGCAGAGGCGCACACGGGGGCGGGAGGGGGGGGGGGGGGGTGCAGCACTGGAGAGGCGGGAGTGGTGCGTAGCGGGTAGACCGCCACCACGCGTGGGCTGGGCAGCTTTCTTAAGAAACACATCGTCCTGCACCGTTTTCACAGTTCAGCATCGGCTAGCCGAGAGCTGGGACGAGAACCCGTGTGTTAGCTTGGAGGCCACTTTGGCATTCATGAGATGTAACGAAATGGCCCGGAGATAAAGCTTAAAATCTGAAAAGAAACAGGTTTAAGAGAGCATGGTAAAACCTTTTTGTTAAGCCAGACCGTTTTCATCCCCATGCCTCCACACGTGTTTGTACGATGGGGTCTAAAAGGGACTCGCTGCGGGTAAGTTCACCGGAGGACGGCAGTGGTGATGCATGCAATAAACTAGTAACCAAGGGATGCAATTCAGGCCCGTCTGGTGCTTCCGAAATCGTAAATAATTTATCATGCCAAGCGCTTTTTGGCCAATCGTGGCCGAGCGTCCCGGAATGTCCTACCTCTTGGGTCCCATGCAAGGGTACCATCTGGTATATTTCGCCTTGCGGTAAAGGGGTTTTTAACTGAAATTGCCCATTTGAACATCGTTCGGCGCGGTTCAAAGTCCTGCCCTTCTTAAGACCCAAACCACTCTAGTTTCTGAGCTAAATACCCGCGAAGATGAGTAGACGATTTCGGAGGACGTATTTTAAGGTAACATTGACATTTATGAGGTCATAATAATGCCATGCAAATTCTGCCATTTTGGAAATCAAGCAACGATCAAGGCTAACAAAAACATAATGTTTGAGTCATTCCTACCTGACCTTCATAGCACAATTTCCAGGTAAAATGGCCATCAATTGGCTTTTAATGCTGTGCAAGGTGGGCTAACACTAGCGTGTCCAGGAGCATATGTAATAAACCCAGTAACTGTGTTACCTAGAGCAGTATTTTTGGTTAAAACAAGTACCAACCGATACAAGTGAGCTTGTTTTATCACGTTGGATGCCTGCTTTAATATCTTCAAATATGAAACATTCCCTTTAAACCACGCTTGTGATAGGAAGGGGGGATGTGACACCTTAATTTTGGTGTGAAAATGCCTCTCCAGCATGACGTAAGCAGCACAGAAATCTTTAATAGCCTCAGGAGTGGCCATTGCTTATGTCTGGACAGCGAAAACACCTCCCTAGAATTTATGCTTCTGGCCTTCTGGAGTACCGACGATTTTTTTTTGGTAACAGCGCACGGCGATTTACGGCCGACGCGGCTGGCGGTGGCAGCAGGCGGTACTGTGGACCACATGAAGGACCGACACTCACACTGAAGGGCATATTTCTCAGTTGAAGTGGTTGAGGCAAGTATGAAATATGATGGAAAAGTTCACTCGTGACTATTAGTATGCGTTTAAGAGCAAACGACTGCTCTAGGGGACAAATGTTTGCTATTTCGTAGAAACGCTCATCGATGCGTACTCCTGTCAGATTAGCGGTGCCACAAATGCCACTATAGCGGCCGGACTGACCTACTAGTAGGGCTTGAAGGGAGTGTTCCACATTTATGTGGGATTTTGAACTGAAATTGCCGTCTTAAAGATCATTCGATCCAGTTCACAGCTCTACCCTTCTTAACACGCGCTCGGGCGGGGAATCAATTTGACCGTCCCGAATGTTTTGCCGGAACGGTTTCGGAACGGCGCAATGCAGTCCCGCAAAATTTTGCATAGCTGTGTACAACTACATAGCAGATTGTTTTGTATCAAAAAGTTACATGCACCTTGATAGGCTGCTGACCTACAGCAGGTCAAAGTCAGGTCATGGATTCAACCATGGCAATTTCTAGGGAATCGCTTAATCTGATGCAACCACAGTGTGTTAGAAGAAGCCCTACTTCTCTGAGATAGCATATTAGGCAACGCAACAATCAAATTAACAAGCTGCATTCAACTTGGGTCAATATAAAGCTGATACCAATGTCAAAATTAGCCTGTTCTATGACGCTAAAACTTTCTGTATGGGGTAGTTTCTGGTGATCATGTTAAGTTCTTGATGACAGGAGCTGCGTTATAATATTTCATGGACTTTTTAAAGGTCAGAACAGGCCACTGACCTAAAATGACTCAGGTGTCTCCGGCAAACATTTTGTTTTTAGTAGCATACTGTCCAGCGTAATTTATGACGCTTATTCAGATACAAAATAAAAACAGTCTTGCATGGCTTTGGTATCCATGACATTAGAATCGTCAAACAAGGTCACTGAACTTAAATTAGCGCCAGTGATCTTTTGCTTAGAGCGAGCTTTGGACACCAAGTTGGAATTTGATCTTATTTGACCTTATTTGACTAAAGGCCATGATCCAGGAACATAAATTCTGACAGAAGTGAGTTATGTAAAAGCTAACATACCTTGCATATTTAGTATATCCAGCTCTCTTAGCTTCTGAGATCTTAGTGGGTCAAATTGTCTCCCACCCGAGCGAAAGCTACACGCCGGTAAATAAATATAGATTATTTCTTGCATCCTATTTAAATGTCACCCAGGCATCGATGACGCCATGATAACGTCTTACAAATCATATCATTCCACTGGCCATGTGGCGCACAAGGTCAATAAGAATATAATTGCTAGGTCGCTCATACTTGGCGTTTGTGAGCGCGATTTCCAAATACGTCATCCCTCAATTGGTTCCCGACCAATGCTGTGCAAGATACGCAATGTTCTAACATGATTTAAGTCTTGTGTTACGTTATACAAGAAGTTGTGCATCATATAAATTTGTACCGTAGAAAGTCTTGCAATCAAATAAGCTTAGAATGACGATATAACCGAGTACGCGAATACAAGCAAGCACCTTCATTTACGAATAAATATGCAGGAACACTGCGAAAAGAGTCAAAACACGAGCAATTAGCAATATTTGGTTCAGCACACATTCGGGACCACTGGGGGCCACCTCTCGGGACATTGAGAAGCTATATGTGAGTACTATCGTGCAAGCGTTCTATGACGTACTCATACAATGACGCATTCAGGAGCATATTTGCTAAAAAGGGGAATTTTGTTGTCTAGAGCTGTGTTTTTACTAAAAAGGACACCAACAGGTATGAGTGAGCTTATGTCATCACATCTGATGCTTGCTTCGATATCTTTCAAGGTTGTTTTACATGACAATTTATCATTACAACAATAATTCCCTTTAAACTCGTCACATGTTAACTCATTAATTCATGCGCGCGTGAAAACAATCCTGCACGATCGTTGCATGCGCGTGTTTGGCCCATTGCCCGTGGTATTCTTGTATATTTATATGGGCTTTCTCAGTTTTGCTTCCATTGGCGTTATCGGCCATGACGACTTAAAATATATTTTGTCCATTTATTTAGTTATTCGCTAAGCTATTCGAGCCCCATCCCCAAGTTCGTTGTAACTAGTAGAACTGTCCTATCGCCTGCAGTACGCATCGAAAAACGACATCTGCATTTTCCGTGTTAAGCTTGTAGTAAGTCAGCTGTAGTTCATTGACACGGCTATTCAAGCTGGCGTGCCTAGTCATGATTCAAAAGTGGCATTCTTGAACACAGCATGGCTATAGAGTAGGTGGAATTTATCTGGCGTCTCTGTGACGTCATACTTCTCTGGGTGACTTCAAGAAAGGAGGTGCAAAACAATCCGTACAAGCTCGCGTGCACCTAGCTCAGAAACAAAGCTCTTCGAAGTCGTAAAAAGTGCGTAGCTCTGAACTGCAGGAAATTATCTTAAAAATGGCTATTTCAGCTCGAAATTCCATGCAAATGTGAAACATGTTTATTAACGAAACAATGTTTAGTTATGATTGATCTTTATTTAACAACGTTCTACATCATACATGCTATGATTTAAAATCGGACAAACACGAAAAAACATACGACTATATATAACTGCATTCATAATTAAGCAGGGAAAATGTCTGCTTAAATTTTATGCCACTTCTGAGCATGGTTTTGTACGATGAGCACGCAAATTTGAAAAGTTTTATTTCAAAAAACATGTAGCCTTTGGCCTTTGCTTAGATGTTGACAATTTAATAACCAGCCTTTCGCTATAAAAATAAGATATGTCTCTTAAAGTTCCTGACCTATAGCAGTTCAAAGTCAAGCAATGGCTGTCAAAGCCAAGTCATAGAGAATCTTTCAAACTGATGCGATAACAGAATATAAGGCAAATGTACATAGCTTTGACATGTTGATTTTAACAACAAGACCATTGGAACAAGGGTCGCAGTTAACTTATTTGATCTTGGGTTTGTCATGTAGGTCGGATTAAGGTGAGAACCAAATTATCTTCTCCTGAAAACTTTCTTCATGCAGTAGTTCTGAAGATTATCCCTAATTCCTTGATCATAAGTGCATTAACTGATGCCGTATGTTCGTTCATGAACGTTAGGCATATTCACTGAACTGGAATTATCTGAACCATCGAAATATTAAGACAATTTGGATGGGTATTTATCTCTTCACCCATTAAAGAACAGAGAGGTTTGATAACCTGACATGGTCCCTATATATCACTCGACAGGCTATCTAGGTTAAAGCCGTTTGCGTGAGGATGTCCGATAGTATTTCGGACCCGATCTTACCTTTGCCTTTTTGACTTAATTTGACCCGAAGCCATGACCTGGCCACCTAGAAGTTAAATGCGAGTGGGCTCACATGAAAATATACACATGCTGCGAAACATAACTAAGAGATGCATCTAGCTCTTTTAGTCTCCTACATTCCAGGAGAGGAGGACTGACCCCTTTCCAAACTCTCACCACCCAAGTGCGCCGCATTTACCGGTCACCCGGGCGCATGGTTTGTGGTCATTGCGCCTGTGATAACAAGTCAACACATGCAAAAACAGGCACGATGCCTGAACGCCAATAGAACGCCCCGAAATTAAAAGTCATGACAGACACCAGAACAGAGCCATCTGACAACCCAACAGCTTTTCCCACCGTAATGGCGTCCCTTGCTCCCTGGTTCACTCACACTGCGAGTCGGCGATTTCAGAGCGGAGCACGTGATCCGGGCTGGTGAGCTGGCCGTGGCTCTGCAGCAGGAACGGTGCCGACCTCAGCACGAATGTCGCCTGATCCAGGGCCGCCCTGCAGACGCCGGCGGCGAGCAGGAGTGCCACCAGCGCTACCCCCGGCGCGGGCGACGCCATGGCGAGGCGAGACTGGAATGGCGGCGGCAGTGAGGGTGCTGGCGGGCCGCAGCCGGTGGGTGCCGGGCAACCACGGCACACTCGCACGAACAGTTTGCACGTAAGACGACCGCTGGTCGAGGCGTAGCTGACTGAGTTTCGCATGCAATGGCTGCGTGACGTAACGGTTTTACGCAATACGTGTTCGAGGAGCATTATTGCTCGCTAGCCATGAGCTACCGTCCCGAAAGCCATGGTTATGATGCAAGAGACTCGTTTGGCTTGACGTCGGAGCTTACGATTGCGTTTCATGTCTTTTGTCAAGTACTTTGACATGCGAAAGCGCACTTTCACAACAAAATTATAAAAAGCATTTAAGCGGCAAACTGTAAAACATTAATTGAGATCTTTTTCTGTCATTGTATTTACGAAAGTGAACAACATACATTCAGCTTAAACTAGCACATGCTCGTATGGAGTCAATTCAATTTCAAATGGCGAGGCGTAGCCGTTCCAAAACTTGCATGACTGTGTCAAGTTGAAGAGCCAACGTTTTTGTATCAAAATATTATATTTAGCTTGCAACTTTGCGTGCCTATGGAAGGTCGAAGTCAGGTGAAGGCTGTCAGCGGAGGCAATCCTTATCGAATTTTTTAATCTGATGCACCATCGGAGTGTTACACGAAACTATACATTAACGCAATTTAATAAACGCATACACTGTGTGACGATTAAACAATTCAACTTAGCATGATGTGAGACTGCATTAATTTGGGGTCAAGTATAAAGGTTATGTCGAGGTCGAAGCGAAATTGCTTTTTTGGTAGACAAATTGAATCATAACTGATTTTTTCGATTAAGGTTTGCAGCTGAAATGTCACATGTATCTCTCCGTCTTGTTTATTCCTCGAGAAATAAGGCCATCACTACTGTCTTATCTATATGCATAACGTTGCTCGTACATGCACTTAAAAGGTTACAGGAAATTATTTTTTACTGGATACCTGGCCTGGTAGACAAGCTCATGACACTGTTTCCGAATTTCTCGATCACAGAGAAGTCAACAATCCCTTAGTTTGATTTGAACCAAGATCATGTGAGATCACTGACCCAAAATCAGCACAAGTGACTTTTTGCTTAGCAGAGGCTTGTAGATTAAAGGTAGTGGCATAAGGAGGTCTGAGGTAGCTTTGGACACCGATTTGGAGCTTTACCTTGCTGGGCGTAAATTGAACCGAAGGTCATAACCTCGGAGCCTCAAAATTTGGTACAATGGAGTTAACACACAGCTTTATTTATCCGGTGAATTTGATGGATTCATTTTCTCTAGTTTTAAGATCTAGGAGGCAGAATGACACTGCAACACCCGTTGTCTTATTTTACTGGCCACCTGAGCGCGTGTTAAGCACGCAAGATTACCCATTACCATCATAAACAAGCGATGAGGTTCTCCAAATATTTCACGGACGTGTTCTTAACATAATGACGGGTAACACATTTCATAACGAGCAGCCTTAAGCGTTGCAGATTGTATTCACGCTCGATGCTTCGAGGGTCATGATCACTGCTGGTCTCTTAGTGATGAGGACAGCTTAAAGCGTGGTGTTTTGTCAATATAGCCCAATCTTCCTTGGTAGGATCGCTTCAGCAGAGCCTGCTGGCGTTATCGAAGTCGGTCAATGTCCGACAAAACCTCACAACCCTCCATGCCGCCAAACGAAGAGCCCAAGAAGCTTTTCCTTGAATCGAATAATGTCGAGTTGCCTGATGAGTTGCTGTAATAGATACGAAGAGCAGCCTTTTAAATAGATAGTGCAGAACTCATGGCTACTTTGTGCACCGTCCTGAACTTATTGATATGGCTAATTACCTCCCAATAACCAATGTTCGGCATTTTAGGTGGTGTGCATCTTGAAAACCAGAGAGACAATTGTCCTTCGTGTATCCGCGGGTTTTGAAGCTGTAGGCCAGGGGGGGAGTAAATTTCGGACGCGTAGTGAAATTATTTGATCTATCACTATTAACTTACGTCAGTTTTGAATATGCCTAAGATATAAGGTTGAGGTGGCCGTCGGCCGGTTTCTGGTGCAGTTAAAGGTAAGCAAACATATTGTTTGCGATTGGTTGAACGTTTCCCCCTCTCCGAATGTTGTTCGATCAGAAAATGTCGTTTGAATGCTGTTTGATTTTGGTGACTTGACCATGTAAAATCAAGCTGATTCTGTACAGTTTCCGTGCGGATGTTCTGACCGTCGCTCGCTGTGCTAGTTAAGCTATTATGCAGAGACAGACCAGACATCAAAACCGTTTTCCAAACTACTGATGCCTGTAGATCGGCCACATGCGATCTGCAGATCGGCTATGTATGGCCCGCAGGTCGGCTTTATATGGTCTGCAGATCGGCTTTATGTGACTCACAGATTGGCTTTATATGGTCTGGAGATCCGCTTTATATGACCTACAGATCGGCTTTATATGGTCTGCAGCTCGGATTTATATGGTCTGCAGATCGACTATGTGCCTGCGTCACTAGAACAACACCAGGCTAAGTTCATTCATCATGAGCAATCGCTTGGAAGTGGTTGGGTGAAAGTGTTGGCCATAAGCATCTTAAAGTATTGGTTTGATTTCTCCATTCAATAAATGTTACACGTCGAAATACTGCCGCCTTGCACACGTTTTATTCTGCCTTAAAATGGAAGGTGGGTGGACAAAGGTACTTCCTCTGAGTTAGATAGCTATATGCCAAGCCCCGCAAAAAAGCATTTCGCAGCGCTCAGTCAGTCAGCTATTTGGCTCCGTCGGTCCAGCCCATTAATAAGACCAGTCATCCGGTGGGATCGATTCTTGACTCCCCGGGAGTCATTCTTCTGGCCATACTCGCTAATCCCTCAGTGGTGCGTTGCCATGCTTGTTCGATATGGAGATCACAAACGTCAAATAGGAGGGAGGGGGGGGGGGGGCAGTACTAGTTGCCCGAAACCAACTTTGAAGGCATCAACCACACTGATATTATCGACTACATGGAATGGTTTACAACAGAGCCGCCACCGCACAGCATCACTGGGTGTCGCAGAGCTGCAGGCTGGGGTCACGCTCTGCGTCCGCACCCAGTGCGAATATAGGCCGTGGGTCGAGGGTCGCGGCATGTCACGCGGGTGGTGTCTGCGGGAACAGCACTATGCGCGCAGCCAGGATCTGTTATGCTGGGAGAGGGGTCGCGAAGTCGCTCGTTTGGTTGACGTAATTATCCCGAGTTCTATCTGAGTTTTTATGCTGAGTTTTGTCCTGAACTTATTGATATGGCTAACTACTCCCCAATACCCAATGTTCGGCATTTCAGTTGGTGTGCATCTTGAAAACTAGAGAGACAACTGGCCTGTGTGTATCCGCGGATTTTGAAGCTGTAGGCCGGGGGAGGGGGGGGGGGGCCCTGTGAGGCTCCTAGGAGGACTTTATCTTTGAACGCCTTGTGCATCTACACTCCTTCATTAGGAAAATTCAAGCGTCTGCTAGGCAGCAAATGTAAAATACGCTGCGGAAACAAATCAAGCCGATGCTATAGTATACATTGTAAGACATGAACCTCTTATTAGCTGGACAAGAAGTCAAAAGCCAACAAGTGAAAGGAAGAAAAAATCAAATGAGATATAGTCAACTGGCAAACAGTCCAAAAAAGGCCAAACGTAAACAAGGAAAACGACAAAAGGTCAGAAGGGGGTAAAAGTCAGGTGGTAATAGTGAAATGGATTTAAGTCAAACGGAAAAAGTAAAAAAATTAAGTCAAATGACAAAACTCAACAGAAAAAAATTAAAATCTAAATATCACAGTGGTAACAGCCAAGTGACATATCGCGTGAATAATCATCTTCCCACTTATCCCTACTTCCCTTATAACCTCCCCCACTTGTCTGTTAAAGGAAACAAGACGACGCTGGGGGTCCTTTATATGCCAAGTCAAAATAAAAGAGGTGCATGGGAGCCCTGAAGCAGATAAGCAACAAAAACCCTTATTCGTTGCGCTGGGCACTTTCAGCTCAAATCCTGGACACTCCATGGCATCTGCACAGCAAAGAGGTCTGGGTGCCTCATTTACTTTCAGGTTGGGATTCCTTTATCTGTCAGCATCTCCCCTTACACGCCTGCCGAGGCACTTTTGTTATGGGTCCAGTCAGGGACGGCACAGCAGGGAGGGGGCTACAGGGCTGTTTCCCAAACCCATAATTTAGCTAGTAGATCCGAATTCGTGGTCGTTAGACCCATTCTGCATCAAGTCGCAATTTTGATAGATATTTTTACACCACAGAACTCATGGAAGACCACGCAACTAAATCCACCTCAATATCTGTCCATACAATTGAAAAGACGTTATAATTTCATCGGGCAACTTGACAAAAATTTACATGCACTGTTAGTTATCAACAGACAAACTCTTTTAACAGCAACTGTTGCTTTTTACTGCTTAAACCTGTTAAATCACTAGAATGACTGCCTAATAAACAGCAAGGTAACGTGTACACATCTTTGGAGGTACCATATGTCTAAAATTGTTTTTTATTTTTTTTGTTGGTCTCAGCAAACCAACAAATGACATTACCTATTACCCGTCCTATAACCCGAAATGACCCGGAAATGTGGGACACATCTCCTGGAAATGAGGGGGGTAGGTGCACTTCTAAGGAGTTGGAGTAGAAAACGACCATCAAGTTCTGTTGTTATGCAGGTTTCCTTGTCTCTTTCCGCCAAAGCTCAAAAGGCCCATTTAATAGCGGTTTCTCAGGAGGCTACTCTGAAAGTGCTAATTTTAGCTGCAGGGCCCAAAACCTCCTGAAAAGTTCTTCGCCAACTCAAAATCCGTAGCGCCGCTGGTCAGAACAATGTTCTTTTATGGTCAAACATTTCTATGGTTGAAAGGATCTGAAGTAGATAAGCTAAAAAGTATCATACCGCGAAGACTCATCGCGCGTTAAGACTCTTATCCAGGGCTGTGGTTTCCTATTGAGGGGGAGGGTTTCATCCAGTTGTTTTGTGCTCAGCCCCTCCCTTACTTTGGGAAGAAAGTGGGCCAAATCTGGGGAGAAATCTGTTTTTTGGGGGATATTTTACAGTGGGTTGAGTCATTTTCCACTGCTCAGCCATCCCTTAGCCCATTTTGAGAAACTACTTTACTTCTCTTACCATCACGCAAGAGGACCTTTTTTGATCCAAAGCTGGGACCGCCCTATGTTCCTTTCGCGCCGTTACAGTGCCGACAAATAGCTTGTTCCTACTGGCTAAGCTTTATCTCCTCTTCTCCCTCTCTCTTAGCCCTCTCCGCGAACACCCGACCAAAGGCCCTCGGTGCGTTTTGAAACCCTGTCAAAGTCAGGGACGTGATTTTTATAGCCTGTTCTGCCGTTGTCCATGTTACGCTTATCCAATTTGACTTTTTGTTATTAAAGTTCTTGGTTTTGGCTTTTATCCTTTTGACGTTCATTCATGTTAATTTTCGCCGGTTGAATTTTTGCCGTTTGACTGTAACCTTTTGACTGTCATCGCCTTCAACTTTTTGGCTGTTTGACTTTTTGAATTGGACTTCTATTCCTTTGACATAAGTCATTTGCTCCTGTCCCTTTTCGTTTTTATGTGTTTTCTGTTTTTACACTTGATTTTTATTCGGTTTGACATACTGCCATCTGAATTTCTGCGATTGGACACGTCTTTTGATTTTTTGCCTTTTGCCTTTTTGTCCCCTAGCTGAACCCTCACCAACCACTTTAAACCTTTTGCCGATAAAGTTAGCCTACCCTTCTAGCGTTCGGTACAAATGCGTTAAGATCGATCTGCAAGCCTCATCAGTCGTGAAATTGCAGTTGGCGTATAGGCCGCTCTACCGTCCCATAGATGGGACTCGAAATAGGTGCCTAAAACCATTCTGGAAAATACAGCGTTATTATGCACAAGAAAACAGCGGATATCACCCCCGCTGGTGAGCATGGCACAAAGAGCCTGGTAATTCGCAGTGCTTAGATAGGTCAGGCAAGGAATATTCACGGTTATAAGGAGACTAGAATACCATTTTCAGCTTTCGATACTGACCTCACAGGAGGTTTTGGACCTTTTGTGAGATCATTTTCTCACACTAAAAGTAATAAGTGCTTCGGTCTTCTCAATATAAATTTGGTATGTACATCACGAATTTAATTGTTTTGTTGTTAGGTCAACAAGAAACAAAAAGGTAGCATATGTTCCCTAACAGAAAAATGGTTTGGGGTGTAATAGTGAAATACATGAACCACACTCTATGCCAATGTTAGTGGTGCTAATGTTGCTAATGCTATGATGTATGTGTGATGTAGTGATGCCAATGTTAAGACGCGTCGGGAAGCCCTTAAAAATGGTTTCCGTGTCAAATCGTGTAACGAATCATGCCTGACTAAAATCCGGCTGTGTCTGTTCGTTAGGCCATTATTTTACAACAAATCTTTCAGAGCCGTATATAATGAAATTCGGTTGCACAACATTTCAAAAATTATTTCAGTCACGATTGCCTGGTCAAAACTACAGGCGCCTGTCGTACGCTGAAAACTTGAGGTCATAGGCCACCGTCAGACTGATGTCTGTCCGGCACGCGCAGACGTATGACGCCAATAAGGGACCCATTTCCATGACAGAACGGTGGGATATGAACTTTGACCTGTCGCAGACCAGAAGCCTGGAGTGTAGTCGAACGACCCGGCGGTTATGATATTCTCCTGACACGCGCCCTGACGCTTGCGTTGACGTGCAAACGGGCCGTTTGCACGGCCACACTGCCAACAGCCGTCACAGATCATTACTCACGAGGTCCTGGTGGCGCGAGGTCACGGTGTGCTGACACTGCCGTGACCTTCAATGTAGTCAACCTAACGGGTCCACCTTGCCGATACATGCTCTTAGAAAGTCGGCAAAGCCAGGCACTATTCTGCCTCGCCAACGAGGTCTGATTTCTTTCCAAGCGTTCCTTCCAACGCAATGACCATGGTGGAATAGTCGGAGATGAGAGAGAAAGAGGTAAACTCTGATATCAGACTATCTTTGCCCCTGCGTGAAATAACCGAGGTACTTCAAGTGGTTACGAACAAGCATTGATTTCTCTTTGATATGCGCCAGGCTTGAACTCGTAGAAGCCCTCAAAGCAGGTATGGTACTGCAGTTCTCCTGATGCCACGAACCAAACGCTGACTTTTAACACCGGCCAATATTCCCGACCGACTTCTGGGGTGAAAAGTAGCCATTTTGGACCAAATGCTTGACACTACCGTGGTAGTGCTGGCTGCTTTCAACAGGCGTCAACAGGCACGTCTGGCATGCACAGCAACGGACTGCCAAACTGACGAGCATGCACGGCAATATTCTGAAACGCCATGTCACGTGGTACAATGCTGCGGATAATGCATCGATGCGTAGCACATTGGGTTCAAGGTGTAATTTTGAGACTCGTTATCTGCTGGGCAAGACACACCACTGAGTAGGCACTTTATTCTTACGCATGCAGATATAGCCCATAACGTGGCTTCGTGACGGGAGAATGCCACATTCTTCGGCACGGATGTGGCCGCTGACATGACTCTATGGCGGGTGACTGCCACATCCCCCGGCACCGATATGGCCCCTGGCATGACTCCATGGCGGGTGACTGCCACATCCCCCGGCACCAATGTGGCCCCTGACATGACTCCATGGCGGATGACTGCCACATCCCCCGGCACCAAAGGTGGCCCCTGACATGACTCCATGGCGGATGACTGCCACATCTCCCGGTACCAATATGACCCCTGACAAGACTCAATGGCGGGTGACTGCCACATCTCCTGGCACCAATGTGGCCCCTGACATGACTCCATGGCGGGTAACTGCCACATCCCCCGGCACCAATATGGCTCCTGACAGCTTGTGCTGCGTTGCGTTTAAACCGCGATGATTTCTTCTTCCGTTTTAAGAGGGTAATGCTAGCTAAGTTCAGAATCACAGACGTAGCCAAGGGAAGAGTGTAGAAGCTACACCCCCCCCCCCCCGACCCCAGTCCTGTTTCTTAGTTTTTAAACCAAAGAGTGATGCTTACTGACGATTAAAACAAGGCGTAACGGGTACTCACGGAGCTCATTTTTAGCAAACCCTTGCTGCACCCTTGGCCGCAATATTTTCATCAGAAGGTCTTTTTGGTAACCTTGTAGCCTGGCGCACAAGGTATGTTCTAAAGCACATCCGCTTGTGAATGATTTGTATTTGTCGGTTTGGTATCTGGGTAGCATCTACAGAACAAATCGGGGCTTTGCCGCTTCTTTGCCGGTATTCTTGATAGGCATATGTCAGCGAAGCATCACCAAGTCGTCAGGTGGTAGCTTTCATGACTCTGTGCCGCCGTTCTGATAGTCGAGAATATTCTTTTGCGTTTTAATAAATGCATGATGTTCGTTGTTAGTGTGAATGCATTTCATCAGTTTCAATACTCCAGACGAATACAGAGCTCAATTTCACACCAAATTTGTTCAGAATGTCCTAGCTGCATGCTACTTTCCGATCAAAGGCCATTGAATTTCCGGTTTGAAATTGTTCGGATCTTGTGAGCGAGTGAGTGATTTAAGCACACTGCGTGGAGAACAGCACCATATCTTGGACTGTGCTGTGGTGAACGCAGCTGTACTCCGACAATTATGAATATTTGCTTAGGCGTCGATTCTACGATCCATATATTAAATTTGCATCGACAAAAACGGAAGACAATAGACATGTTGTCGTCTACATGACCTTCAACTAACATGATGTACAAATAGGTGACGTTCATAGAAAGTAGAATGTAAGAATGTTCAGCAAAGTCTGCGACCAGTTGTAAGACTAGCTTTGAATACAAGCTTATTTTCTTTGTGTACATTGGAACAAATATGTGCCTCCTGCCAATCATGTCATTTGCTGTCATGACAGGCATGCACTGCCCTTGCAATTGTGAATTTGCTTAGCCTTCATGTGTTTACTCAGCAATTGTGCATTTGTGCGAATGCGTTTGTGTTACTGCGTGACCTTGGAATATAAAGTTGTAATGTGCTGTTTTTTAATGCGCTGATTGTGAAATACTCCTAAATATTCCTTTTATGCTTGTTTGTGCACTAGGCTGATGCTAAAACGGACACCGATGCATCTAAGCAAGATTTGCAACTAACTTTTTCAGATTTGTGTATGATATTCGCAGTATTTACTCCCGATTTGTTGTTCAACTGAAACATCAAAGTTGAAACCCTGGATAATGAAAAGCTTAAAGCAATGTTTGTTGTAAAAATGTAAGGCACCACATCTTCATATTCCTAACTAACTTTCACAGAGCAACTGCCACTGTCTAAAAAAAGCCGCGGTTGATATAAACCATAGCGCACCCAGGCAGGATTCCGCCGTCCCCAGAGATCCATACCTGTCAGTTGATGTCGTGACAATGACTCGTGAAATGCATACTCGGTGAATGGAATAACTCGTTAACTTAGGCCCGCAGTAAAATGAACATGTCAGGTTTGTCCAGGAAGACACTACATGTTCATTGTGTGAGACAATGAACATGCCATGTAACAGTGACAAGACTGTCCGGCACCCTCACTACTGCTGGACCATGTTCATGTCAGCACCTTTCTGTTTTCACTTGCCTGTTGACCAAGGAAGTTAAACCCAGCAGGATAGCCCATAACAGTATGCTTGTTTAACGTCTGTGATGTTAACGTCACCATTACACTAGGATACGTGTTGTGTACTGGTTGGTATTCTTCGCCCAATATAATTCCATGGTGTGATGCTGGCTACCTGTCAGGATTGTCCTGCAACAGTGGCATGCCACGAGTTTTCTTGTGGCCCTTGAAATGTGCGACTCTACGTTACCTTGATGTGGATTTTGCAGTGGGGTGAATTGGTAGATTTCTGTCGTTAGGATAGCTCATTGCTGCCCCAATTAAATGTACAATTGTCGACTGCAACATGCCCTCTCATTTGCAGCCCAGTGTGGAAGTGATGTGCATATGGAAATTAGTGTTTTGTGGTACAGCTGTCTGTTTTTGTTCTAAAAGACGTCGCCACGAGTCACATTCGTTTGATTTTATGACCGAGCCACTTTGCTCAGCTCCACGGCTAAGCCAGAGGATCCAGAACCATTGAGCTGCATTCAGCTTATGATCCTTAACACTTACATTGAAAAAGACTCGTCTAGCCGGACACTCGACAGACCACGAGTTCAACGTTCGTAAAGCGTCCGATTTTGACATCCACTCACTCACTCAATACGAACTGATGGCTCTAAACGTCTTATCAAACTATGGACATTTGGAGGTAGCCTGGGCGCAATGCGGGCATACACCAGACTTCCGACACATAAGGGCAAAAGATGGGCAGCTGGAAGACACATAAGGGCAGACGATGGGCAGCTGGAAGCTGACTCTTAGTGCAATTTGCTCGCTCGTTGACAGTTTATGGACGCTTCAGTGCGCTTCGATCATTAGCCAAATTTACGGGCAAGTCAAAAAAGCGCATGCGAATATATGCACGCCAAGGCCATTCGGTGGCACGTGACGTCACACGTCGTCAGCTGTCACACGTCTGCAGCTGAGCCGACGCCCAGTGGCGTAAAGAGTCCGATGAAGCTAAATTTAAGAAAATATTCACCCTCACAGCGGTGCTTTCTGGAAGCCTTAGGGCCGCTGTAACGCCTTACACACGAACGCCAAACATAAAG
>NW_023596805.1:22071160-22088103 GCF_011947565.3 Pollicipes pollicipes | reverse complement strand
ACACGTGACATATTGCACCGCCGCCGTCATCATCGGTGGACCTGGACTGTTCGATTCAACCGTCGCGCGGTTGTTGAAGATTTAACAGATCACTCTTTCGGACCAGCTTGTTAGCGAACCTAATTTCTTTACTGATTCTCTTTTAGATCTGTGCATTGCTCAAAACCTTCACCGTGACATCGTGCGTAAATGCATTGCTTTTGTCATTTTAGTCCCATAAATTCATACGTGTGTTGGTGAACGTTTCAAAGCCTCGAGTTAGGCCTACTGCTATCTTATCCCGCTGCCTGAAACACTTTTACATTTCTTCTCTAACCATTATCTACGTCGTGTTGATTGTGGAAATTTTCCCTGCCCCAGCCATCAGCGACCAGTAAACCGTATTTTTAACACGCTTCTTACCTATTGATGATGCTCATGCCCCGCTAAAGAAACTCGCGATTCATAACCCCTCCGGCCCTCCCATCTCCGCCGCCACCCGTGGTCTCATGGTTCGCCACCGGGCAGGTTTGGCGCGTTCAGGGAGAGACTCGTGCGAATACCGTGAGCTGAACCGCGCCGTTCGATCCGCCGTCCGCAGCAATCGGCGCAGTAAGATGCAGAGGGGGATCAACGAGCAGGGCTCAGGTGAAGTGTGGCGGTGTATGAGAACGGTGGCAGTTGGGAATGCGGATAGATACTCGATTCAACCAGACGTGACTGCTTATCAGCTGCACGATATATTTTTGCAGATGGCCCTTGTGTCGCCGCCGAAATGGAGGCACAAGGACCGGTCCTTGACTTAGCGACGCGTCTCCCTCGGGTCGGGGCTTGCGGGTTTGTGGTTTCGCCTGCTGCTCGGGAGATGCTCGAGCGCATGGTCTTCGGCATGCGGGGCACAGCGACCTGGGGTTCAGGTGGCCTGTGTGTCCGCATACCTTCAGCATGCGGGGCACAGCGACCTGGGGTTCAGGTGGCCTGTGTGTCCGCATACCTTCAGCATGCGGGGCACAGCGACCTGGGGTTCAGGTGGCCTGTGTGTCCGCATACCTTCAGCATGCGGGGCACAGCGACCTGGGGTTCAGGTGGCCTGTGTGTCCGCATACCTTCAGCATACGGGCACAGAAGGTGTTAACTCCTGCCTTGCCTATTCAGATTCCCCCGACGCTGGAAATAGTCCTGATCCATCACATTTAAAAGGCCGGAAATCTGTCTGACCCATCGCATTTCCGTCCGATATCCCCCGTTCCTATCACCACCAGAGTGGTCGAGCGAGTCGGACAACGTCAGCTTTACCACTGCCTATCCTACAACATCTCCTTGCACCCCTCCAGCACGGTTTCCGTCCTCGTCACTCGACGGAAACTGCCCTAGTATCTGCCTCCGACCAAATTCTTGGCACCATTGATAGGGTGAGGTTTTACTGCTGTGCCATATTGGTTTAAGTAAATGTTTTGACGCCATTGATCACCAAATTTCGATTCAGAAGCTGCGGATGCGCGGTATTGAGACCTCCTGGTTCGCCACCGATCTTCAGGGCACACCCAGAGTGTGTACCTGGATGATATATCCGGACGCAGGGTTATGTCACATCCGCTTGTCAAAAACATGGGTGTCTTCCAAGGTTCAGCATTAGGCCCACGTCTTTTCACAGTTTTCTCGAATGCCCTCTCTTTTTACACAGAAAAGGCATGTATTTTTCAAGATGCAGGTGACACCCAGTTTGTGGTGAGCGGCGTCACCTTAGATGACTCATCTCTCGCATGGAGGCATCGCTTGCGCCACTCAGCTGCTGCTCCCACTCGCATGCCCTTAAAGTGAACGCAGCCAAAACACAACTCGTCACTTCGGACAGTCTTTAGAATTTATCCGTCTTCCGGGCTTCACCGTGAGTTTCCCTGGCGTTGCGCTGCGACCATGTGCGGAGGCAAGGAACCTGGGTGTCATCTTTGATAGCGCCCTGTCCTGGGATACGCACCTGTACGTGTTCAGCCAAAGGTGTATGGGGGTGTTGGCAGGCCTGTGCCATGCGCGGCACTGCATTCCAGATGATGTCATCAAAACTCTGGTGAAGGCGTTGGGGCTCACGCAGATCAGATATTGTCTCATGGTTTATGGCAAGGGCACAAAAAAACTTTGATAGAACCCCCCAAAAAACATAAACTTTTACAAACGTAAGTTCTGTGTTTGTAAAACTCAGCAATAAGCCGAAAGTGTTTTACAACATTCAGCGTTCCCGACTGTCTGTATTCTGAAGAAAAACCGCAGAAAAGTTTGGTCAATTGGGTTCTACGCCGCAGGTCGGTGCGCCACACCATACATCTGCGATGTAAACGTGACAGATGTAGTCCTGGCGTCAGTCCAGCTAAGTCTGGAATGTATCCACTCACCACATTCCGATCGGGTCTGAGGGTATTCGCCGTCGGGACAGGCGCAGGTGTTGGACTGGCAGACAGCCACACCGTTGGTCAGACTGCTACATTCGGAGTCTGATGTACACCAGTCGCCGAGGTAGGCTGTGAACAGGAAACACGGCGTGGCGAGATCGCCGATATCATTCTTGCTCTGGTCGTCATATCGGCTTTATGCGTGTGCAGGCTCCGTGGAGTATGCTTAGATCCGGGATCCCCGCACTGGGGCCAGCCAAAAAAGACTTCCAATTTTAGTTGCCGGCTTCTTTTGCAAAAGCCTGCTACTCTATGTAGATAAATGCAGATTTTACGACACCAATAAACAGACAAATACAAACCGACACCCTACCACATTCGCCCCATTTTCGTTGGCCCACAGCATCGAAACTCCCTTGGCCTGAAGCACTGTCGTCACCACGGCACCGCTAAAGAGTACAGACCCTCCATAGCACTGGTGTTAAAGCGAAAAACTTGTGAAACATATTGAAGTGCAAAACATGAATGGCGAACAACTTTAAGTCGTCATACGTGACAGGAAAGAACTTTCCTCTTTCGTTCACGTTCCGCTGGGAACCACCTGTAGGTTTTCGATCTTTATTGCTATCTTGAAACATAAAGGGGGTTTCGATGCGACATGTCAGCTTATCTGTCCCAGGCAGGGTGTTTCGGGGCACAGAGGCTTAGCTGCGCGTCTGAGAGACCAGACGTCTCCCCGTGGGGTCTGCCCTTCCTGCCAGGAAGAGCAGACCCCACCTTCCCACCATCATACCTCCACGCGAGAGGTACGCGACCCATATGGCCGCACAGCTAGTGAATCATAAAGCCCCAATGATGTGCTATGAAACGAATACAAAGGGTGCGCCCAAAAGGCTGAGCTCGATGCGCTGGAAAATTGACATTGAAGCAAGCAAAATGGTCATGCCATCAGAGTCACAAATAAAATGTCATCGAGAACGATGCAAACAATTTAGCTACAAACACCATTATTGTATCTCCGTTACCATATTTCTGATGCTAACCATGGACCACATCCTACCGAAGTCTCCCTAACTCAAACGTTTCGATTAGGCTTGGTGCTTTCTGGTTGCTGAACCAGCGATCGTTCACAAGCCCCCAATCTTGTCCCACTTACCACCACCACACGCTAACTGCTACCATGCATGCTATTCTTAATACACGAACTATAAACACAAACATATGTGCATCTTACATCAGCCAGGCTTTCGTGTGCTCTGGCCGTTAGAAAACACTGCTTTTATGGCTCTGCAAGGCAATGTTCAACCCTTCCAGCCTTCATATATCAAAAAGCATGTGGGGTCGGCACGAAGCGATTCTCCAACCGCCACAAGGGATGAGGGCCTTGGCCAAAACATGTGATTTGAGTTTCGTTCAGTTGCGCTGTTACTACAAAACTAAAATCATGAGGATACCGGCATTTCGTATACTTTCGTGGTCATCATATTCCTTCAAAAGGATTTTACACCCCCGCAACAAAACTGCACAGGTCCATCGCCACAAGCATTACGGATTCTGAGGCAAATACTCCACGTCTATATATATGAATACACACACACACACACACACACACACACACACACACACACACACACACACACACACACACACACACACACACACACACACACACACACCACACACACACACACACACACCACACACACACACATATATAGTATATATATATATATATATATATATATATATATATATATATATATATATACGAAGGTGACCATATATAAACATCACGTCAACACGTTTAGCCGCATCGTAACTCAGGATTTTTAGCTCAGACTGCGATTAGGTAGGCGATCCTCCCTCATTCTTTGTTTGCCTGGATGTGTAAAGAAATCATTGGACAGGAACTCGTGCAGTCCCTTGCTTTTTGCTTTCCCAGTTATATATGTACCGCTAAGCGAAAAACTGCCCTTTTAGACATAGACACCCTAAGCACACGATACTTAAAAACTACAACAAAGACATCAACTAAAAAAACGTGTACGCGGTACTGCAGTTTCTGGCTCTGATCATTCATTTAGCTTTCGCTTACTTCAAGGTCGAGCAGTCACTGAAGGAACTTCTGGTCGGTCAGTAACGTTCCAGATAACGCCAATACATTCCAGATTTCGTAGAGACTTGCTACGACTACAAGAGCCTGATACGAGCCCGGGACAGCCGTCTTGGGACAGGTCATCACCAGGTGACAATATCAGCTGCACTGCAGCCAGCAGCGCTGTCCTGGTCTGGTGCGATATTGTGCGGCAGATGTGCACCACAGAAGAAAGCCCGACTAGACGAGAGCCGAGGCGTGACTCACCCATCTGACTCCGGTACCGGAACACCACGCCGTCCCGCTGCTCCGTGGTGCCGTGGTTGCCGCGCACCGCGTTCAGCGTGCAGTTACGCATGTCCCGCTCGAAGCTGTACCCCAGGCAGTCCTCCCGCATCAGACACTTGGTCAGGCAGCTGCCTGGAGGGAGAGTCGAGATGTCTGAGGCGGAGACGTACACGGGGGGGGGGGGGGGGGCAGCACTGGAGAGGCGGGAGTGGTGCGTAGCGGGTAGACCGCCACCACGCGTGGGCTGGGCAGCTTTCTTAAGAAACACATCGTCCTGCACCGTTTTCACAGTTCAGCATCGGCTAGCCGAGAGCTGGGACGAGAACCCGTGTCTTAGCTTGGAGACCACTTTGGCCTTCAGGAGATGTAACGAAATGGCCCGGAGATAAAGCTTAAATCTGAAAAGAAACAGGTTTAAGAGAGCATGGTCAATTTTTTTTTGTTAAGCCAGACCGTTTTCATCCCCATGCCTCCACACGTGTTTGTACGATGGGGTCTAAAAGGGACTCGCTGCGGGTAAGTTCACCGGAGGACGGCAGTGGTGATGCATGCAATAAACTAGTAACCAAGGGATGCAATTCAGGCCCGTCTGGTGCTTCCGAAATCGTAAATAATTTATCATGCCAAGCGCTTTTTGGCCAATCGTGGCCGAGCGTCCCGGAATGTCCTACCTCTTGGGTCCCATGCAAGGGTACCATCTGGTATATTTCGCGTTGCGGTAAGGGGTTTTTAACTGAAATTGCCAATTTGAACATCGTTCGGCGAGGTTCAAAGTCCTGCCCTTCTTAAGACCCAAACCACTCTAGTTTCTGAACTAAATACCCGCGAAGATGGGAAAACGATTTCGGAGGACGTATTTTAAGGTAACATTGACATTTATGAGGTCATAATAATGTCATCCACATTCTGCCATTTTGGAAATCATGCAGCGATCAATGCTAGCAAAAACATAATGTTTGAGTCATTCATACCTGACTTTCGTAATACAATTTCCAGGTAAAATGACCCTCAATTGGCCCTTATTGTTGTGCGAGGTGGGGTAACACTAGCGTATCCAGGGGCATATGTAAAAAACCTAGACACTGTGTTACCTAGAGCAGTATTTTCCTGGTTAAAAAATCACCAACCGATACAAGTGAGCTTGTTTTATCACATTGGATGCCTGCTTTAATATCTTCAAATATCAAATATTTCCTTTAAACCACGCTTTTGATAGGAAGGGGGCGATGCGGCACTTTAATTTTTTTGAAAATACCTCTCCAGCATGACGTAAGACAGCATAGAAATATTTAATAGCCTCAGGAGTAGCCATTGCGTATGTCTGGGCAGCGAAAACGCCTCCCTAGAATTTGTGCTTCTGGCCTTCTGGAGTACCGACGATTTTTTTTTGGTAACAGCGCACGGCGATTTACGGCCGACGCGGCTGGCGGTGGCAGCAGGCGGTACTGTGGACCACATGAAGGACCGACACTCACACTGAAGGGCATATTTCTCAGTTGAAGTGGTTGAGGCAAGTATGAAATATGATGGAAAAGTTCACTCGTGACTATTAGTATGCGTTTAAGAGCAAACGACTGCTCTAGGGGACAAATGTTTGCTATTTCGTAGAAACGCTCATCGATGCGTACTCCTGCCAGATTAGCGGTGCCACAAACGCCACTGTAGCGGCCGGGCTGACCTACTAGTAGTGCTTGAGGGGAGTGTTCCACATTTATGTGGGATTTTGAACTGAAATTGCCGTCTTAAAGATCACTCGATCCAGTTCACAGCTCTACCCTTCTTAACACGCGCTCGGGCGGGGAATCAATTGGACCGTCCCGAATGTTTTTCCGGAACGGTTTCGGAACGGCGCAATGTAGTCCCGCAAAATTTTGCATAACTGTGTACAACTACATGGCATATTGTTTTGCATCAAAAAGTTACATGCACCTAGATAGGCTGCTGACCTACAGCAGGTCAAAGTCAGGTCATGGATTTAGCCATGGCAATGTCTAGGGATTCGCTTAATCTGATGCAGCCACAGTGTGTTAGAAGAAGCCGTACATCTCTGAGATAGTATATTAGGCAACGCAACAATCAAATTAAACTGCATTGAACTTGGGTCAATATTAAGTTGATACCAATGTCAAAATTAGCCTGTTCTATGACGCTAAAACTTTCTGTATGGGGTAGTTTCTGGTACTCATGTTAAGTTCTTGATGACAGGAGCTGCGTTATAATATTTCAAGGACATTTTAAAGGTCAGAACAGACAACTGACCTAAAATGACTCAGGTCTCTCAGGCAAACATTTTGTTTTTAGTAGCATACTGTCCAGCGTAATTTATGACGCTTATTCAGATACAAAATAAAAACAGTCTTGCATGGCTTTGGTATCCATGACATTAGAATCGTCAAACAAGGTCACTGAACTTAAATTAGCGCCAGTGATCTTTTGCTTAGAGCGAGCTTTGGACACCAAGTTGGAATTTGATCTTATTTGACCTTATTTGACTAAAGGCCATGATCCAGGAACATAAATTCTGACAGAAGTGAGTTATGTAAAAGCTAACATACCTTGCATATTTAGTATATCCAGCTCTCTTAGCTTCTGAGATCTTAGTGGGTCAAATTGTCTCCCACCCGAGCGAAAGCTACACGCCGGTAAATAAATATAGATTATTTCTTGCATCCTATTTAAATGTCACCCAGGCATCGATGACGCCATGATAACGTCTTACAAATCATATCATTCCACTGGCCATGTGGCGCACAAGGTCAATAAGAATATAATTGCTAGGTCGCTCATACTTGGCGTTTGTGAGCGCGATTTCCAAATACGTCATCCCTCAATTGGTTCCCGACCAATGCTGTGCAAGATACGCAATGTTCTAACATGATTTAAGTCTTGTGTTACGTTATACAAGAAGTTGTGCATCATATAAATTTGTACCGTAGAAAGTCTTGCAATCAAATAAGCTTAGAATGACGATATAACCGAGTACGCGAATACAAGCAAGCACCTTCATTTACGAATAAATATGCAGGAACACTGCGAAAAGAGTCAAAACACGAGCAATTAGCAATATTTGGTTCAGCACACATTCGGGACCACTGGGGGCCACCTCTCGGGACATTGAGAAGCTATATGTGAGTACTATCGTGCAAGCGTTCTATGACGTACTCATACAATGACGCATTCAGGAGCATATTTGCTAAAAAGGGGAATTTTGTTGTCTAGAGCTGTGTTTTTACTAAAAAGGACACCAACAGGTATGAGTGAGCTTATGTCATCACATCTGATGCTTGCTTCGATATCTTTCAAGGTTGTTTTACATGACAATTTATCATTACAACAATAATTCCCTTTAAACTCGTCACATGTTAACTCATTAATTCATGCGCGCGTGAAAAGAATCCTGCACGATCGTTGCATGCGCGTGTTTGGCCCATTGCCCGTGGTATTCTTGTATATTTATATGGGCTTTCTCAGTTTTGCTTCCATTGGCGTTATCGGCCATGACGACTTAAAATATATTTTGTCCATTTATTTAGTTATTCGCTAAGCTATTCGAGCCCCATCCCCAAGTTCGTTGTAACTAGTAGAACTGTCCTATCGCCTGCAGTACGCATCGAAAAACGACATCTGCATTTTCCGTGTTAAGCTTGTAGTAAGTCAGCTGTAGTTCATTGACACGGCTATTCAAGCTGGCGTGCCTAGTCATGATTCAAAAGTGGCATTCTTGAACACAGCATGGCTATAGAGTAGGTGGAATTTATCTGGCGTCTCTGTGACGTCATACTTCTCTGGGTGACTTCAAGAAAGGAGGTGCAAAACAATCCGTACAAGCTCGCGTGCACCTAGCTCAGAAACAAAGCTCTTCGAAGTCGTAAAAAGTGCGTAGCTCTGAACTGCAGGAAATTATCTTAAAAATGGCTATTTCAGCTCGAAATTCCATGCAAATGTGAAACATGTTTATTAACGAAACAATGTTTAGTTATGATTGATCTTTATTTAACAACGTTCTAAGAAACATAACTAAGAGATGCATCTAGCTCTTTTAGTCTCCTACATTCCAGGAGAGGAGGACTGACCCCTTTCCAAACTCTCACCACCCAAGTGCGCCGCATTTACCGGTCACCCGGGCGCATGGTTTGTGGTCATTGCGCCTGTGATAACAAGTCAACACATGCAAAAACAGGCACGATGCCTGAATGCCAATAGAACGCCCCGAAATTAAAAGTCATGACAGACACCAGAACAGAGCCATCTGACAACCCAACAGCTTTTCCCACCGTAATGGCGTCCCTTGCTCCCTGGTTCACTCACACTGCGAGTCGGCGATTTCAGAGCGGAGCACGTGCTCCGGGCTGGTGAGCTGGCCGTGGCTCTGCGGCAGGAACGGTGCCGACCTCAGCACGAATGTCGCCTGATCCAGGGCCGCCCTGCAGACGCCGGCGGCGAGCAGGAGTGCCACCAGCGCTACCTCCGGCGCGGGCGACGCCATGGCGAGGCGAGACTGGATTGGCGGCGGCAGTGAGGGTGCTGGCGGGCCGCAGCCGGTGGGTGCCGGGCAACCACGGCACACTCGCACGAACAGTTTGCACGTAAGACGACCGCTGGTCGAGGCGTAGCTGACTGAGTTTCGCATGCAATGGCTGCGTGACGTAACGGTTTTACGCAATACGTGTTCGAGGAGCATTATTGCTCGCTAGCCATGAGCTACCGTCCCGAAAGCCATGGTTATGATGCAAGAGACTCGTTTGGCTTGACGTCGGAGCTTACGATTGCGTTTCATGTCTTTTGTCAAGTACTTTGACATGCGAAAGCGCACTTTCACAACAAAATTATAAAAAGCATTTAAGCGGCAAACTGTAAAACATTAATTGAGATCTCTTTCTGTCATTGTATTTACGAAAGTGAACAACAAACATTCAGTTTAAACTAGCACATGCTCGTATGGAGTCAATTCAATTTCAAATGGCGAGGCGTAGCCGTACCAAAACTTGCATGACTGTGTCAAGTTGAAGAGCCAACGTTTTTGTATCAAAATATTATATTTACCTTGCAACTTTGCGTGCCTATGGAAGGTCAAAGTCAGGTGATGGCTGTCAGCAGAGGCAATCCTTATGGAATCGCTTAATCTGATGCATCAGCGGAGTGTTACACGAAACAATACATTAACGCAATTTCATAAACACATACACTGTGTGACAATTAAACAATTTAACCTAGTATGATGTGGAACTGCATTGATTTGGGGTCAAGTTTAAGGGTTATGTCGAGGTCGAAGCGAAAATTGCTTTTTTGGTAGACAAATTGAATCATAACTGATTTTTTCGATTCAGGTTTGTAGCCGAAATGCCACATCTATCTCTCGCTCTTGTTTATTCCACGAGAATAAGGCCATCACTACCGTGTTATCCATATGCAAAACGTTACTCGTACATGCACTTAAAGGCTTACAGGAAATTGTTTTTTACTGGATACCTTGCCTGGTAGAATAGCTGTTGACACTATTTCCGAATTTCTCGATCACAGAGAAGTCAACGATCCTTTAGTTTGATTTTAACCAATGCCATGTGAGATCACTGACCCAAAATCAGCACAAGTGACTTTTTGGTTAGCAGAGGCACCCAGATTAAAGGTGGTGGCATAAGGAGGTCTGAGGGAGCTTTGGACACCGATCTGGAGCTTTACCTTGCTGGGCCTAAATTGAACCGAAGGTCATAACCTCTGAGCCATAAAATTTGATACAATGGAGTTAACACACAGCTTTATTTATCCGGCGAACTTGATGGATTCATTTTCTCTAGTTTTAAGATTTAGGAGCCAGAATGACACTGCCACACCCGTTGTCTTATTTCACTGGCCACCTGGGCGCGCGTTAAGCACGCAAGATTACCCATTACCATCATAAACAAGCGATGAGGTTCTCCAAATATTTCACGGACGTGTTCTTAACATAATGACGGGTAACACATTTCATAACGAGCAGCCTTAAGCGTTGCAGATTGTATTCATGCTCGATGTTTTGAGGGTCATGATCACTGCTGGTCTCTTAGTGATGAGGACAGCTTAAAGCGTGGTGTTTTGTCAATATGGCCCAATCTTCCTTGGTAGGATCGCTTAAGCAGAACCTGCTGGCGTTATCGAAGTCGGTCAATGTCCGACAAAACCTCACAACCCTCCATGCCGCCAAACGAAGAGCCCAAGAAGCTTTTCCTTGAATCGAATAATGTCGAGTTGCCTGATGAGTTGCTGTAATAGATACGAAGAGCAGCCTTTTAAATAGATAGTGCAGAACTCATGGCTACTTTGTGCACCGTCCTGAACTTATTGATATGGCTAATTACCTCCCACTAACCGATGTTCGGCATTTCAGGTGGTGTGCATCTTGAAAACCAGAGAGACAATTGTCCTTCGTGTATCCGCGGGTTTTGAAGCTGTAGGCCAGGGGGGGAGTAAATTTCGGACGCGTAGTGAAATTATTTGATCTATCACTATTAACTTACGTCAGTTTTGAATATGCCTAAGATATAAGGTTGAGGTGGCCGTCGGCCGGTTTCTGGTGCAGTTAAAGGTAAGCAAACATATTGTTTGCGATTGGTTGAACGTTTCCCTCTCTCCGAATGTTGTTTGATCAGAAAATGTTGTTTGAATGCTGTTTGATTTTGGTGACTTGACCATGTAAAATCAAGCTGATTCTGTACAGTTTCCGTGCGGATGTTCTGACCGTCGCTCGCTGTGCTAGTTAAGCTATTATGCAGAGACAGACCAGACATCAAAACCGTTTTCCAAACTACTGATGCCTGTAGATCGGCCACATGCGATCTGCAGATCGGCTATGTATGGCCCGCAGGTCGGCTTTATATGGTCTGCAGATCGGCTTTATGTGACTCACAGATTGGCTTTATATGGTCTGGAGATCCGCTTTATATGACCTACAGATCGGCTTTATATGGTCTGCAGCTCGGATTTATATGGTCTGCAGATCGACTATGTGCCTGCGTCACTAGAACAACACCAGGCTAAGTTCATTCATCATGAGCAATCGCTTGGAAGTGGTTGGGTGAAAGTGTTGGCCATAAGCATCTTAAAGTATTGGTTTGATTTCTCCATTCAATAAATGTTACACGTCGAAATACTGCCGCCTTGCACACGTTTTATTCTGCCTTAAAATGGAAGGTGGGTGGACAAAGGTACTTCCTCTGAGTTAGATAGCTATATGCCAAGCCCCGCAAAAAAGCATTTCGCAGCGCTCAGTCAGTCAGCTATTTGGCTCCGTCGGTCCAGCCCATTAATAAGACCAGTCATCCGGTGGGATCGATTCTTGACTCCCCGGGAGTCATTCTTCTGGCCATACTCGCTAATCCCTCAGTGGGGCGTTGCCATGCTTGTTCGATATGGAGATCACAAACGTCAAATAGGAGGGAGGGGGGGGGGCAGTACTAGTTGCCCGAAACCAACATTGAAGGCATCAACCACACTGATATTATCGACTACATGGAATGGTTTACAACAGAGCCGCCACGCACAGCATCACTGGGTGTCGCAGAGCTGCAGGCTCGGGTCACGCTCTGCGTCCGCACCCAGTGCGAATATAGGCCGTGGGTCGAGGGTCGCGGCATGTCACGCGGGTGGTGTCTGCGGGAACAGCACTATGCGCGCAGCCAGGATCTTTTATGCTGGGAGAGGGGTCGCGAAGTCGCTCGTTTGGTTGACGTAATTATCCCGAGTTCTGTCTGAGTTTTTATGCTGAGTTTTGTCCTGAACTTATTGATATGGCTAACTACTCCCCAATACCCAATGTTCGGCATTTCAGTTGGTGTGCATCTTGAAAACTAGAGAGACAACTGGCCTGTGTGTATCCGCGGATTTTGAAGCTGTAGGCCGGGGGAGGGGGGGGGGGGGCCCTGTGAGGCTCCTAGGAGGACTTTATCTTTGAACGCCTTGTGCATCTACACTCCTTCATTAGGAAAATTCAAGCGTCTGCTAGGCAGCAAATGTAAAATACGCTGCGGAAACAAATCAAGCCGATGCTATACTATACATTGTAAGACATGAACCTCTTATTAGCTGGACAAGAAGTCAAAAGCCAACAAGTGAAAGGAAGAAAAAATCAAATGAGATATAGTCAACTGGCAAACAGTCCAAAAAAGGCCAAACGTAAACAAGGGAAAACGACAAAAGGTCAGAAGGGGGTAAAAGTCAGGTGGTAATAGCGAAATGGATTTAAGTCAACGGAAAAAGTAAAAAAATTAAGTCAAATGACAAAACTCAACAGAAAAAAATTAAAATCTAAATATCACAGTGGTAACAGCCAAGTGACATTATCGCGTGGAATAATCATCTTCCCCCCTTATCCCTACTTCCCTTATAACCTCCCCCACTTGTCTGTTAAGGAAACAAGACGACGCTGGGGGGTCCTTTATATGCCAAGTCAAAATAAAAGAGGTGCATGGGAGCCCTGAAGCAGATAAGCAACAAAAACCCTTATTCGTTTGCGCTGGGCACTTTCAGCTCAAATCCTGGACACTCCATGGCATCTGCACAGCAAAGAGGTCTGGGTGCCTCATTTACTTTCAGGTTGGGATTCCTTTATCTGTCAGCATCTCCCCTTACACGCCTGCCGAGGCACTTTTGTTATGGGTCCAGTCAGGGACGGCACAGCAGGGAGGGGGCTACAGGGCTGTTTCCCAAACCCATAATTTAGCTAGTAGATCCGAATTCGTGGTCGTTAGACCCATTCTGCATCAAGTCGCAATTTTGATAGATATTTTTTACACCACAGAACTCATGGAAGACCACGCAACTAAATCCACCTCAATATCTGTCCATACAATTGAAAAGACGTTATAATTTCATCGGGCAACTTGACAAAAATTTACATGCACTGTTAGTTATCAACAGACAAACTCTTTTAACAGCAACTGTTGCTTTTTACTGCTTAAACCTGTTAAATCACTAGAATGACTGCCTAATAAACAGCAAGGTAACGTGTACACATCTTTGGAGGTACCATATGTCTAAAATTGTTTTTTATTTTTTTTGTTGGTCTCAGCAAACCAACAAATGACATTACCTATTACCCGTCCTATAACCCGAAATGACCCGGAAATGTGGGACACATCTCCTGGAAATGAGGGGGGTAGGTGCACTTCTAAGGAGTTGGAGTAGAAAACGACCATCAAGTTCTGTTGTTATGCAGGTTTCCTTGTCTCTTTCCGCCAAAGCTCAAAAGGCCCATTTAATAGCGGTTTCTCAGGAGGCTACTCTGAAAGTGCTAATTTTAGCTGCAGGGCCCAAAACCTCCTGAAAAGTTCTTCGCCAACTCAAAATCCGTAGCGCCGCTGGTCAGAACAATGTTCTTTTATGGTCAAACATTTCTATGGTTGAAAGGATCTGAAGTAGATAAGCTAAAAAGTATCATACCGCGAAGACTCATCGCGCGTTAAGACTCTTATCCAGGGCTGTGGTTTCCTATTGAGGGGGAGGGTTTCATCCAGTTGTTTTGTGCTCAGCCCCTCCCTTACTTTGGGAAGAAAGTGGGCCAAATCTGGGGAGAAATCTGTTTTTTGGGGGATATTTTACAGTGGGTTGAGTCATTTTCCACTGCTCAGCCATCCCTTAGCCCATTTTGAGAAACTACTTTACTTCTCTTACCATCACGCAAGAGGACCTTTTTTGATCCAAAGCTGGGACCGCCCTATGTTCCTTTCGCGCCGTTACAGTGCCGACAAATAGCTTGTTCCTACTGGCTAAGCTTTATCTCCTCTTCTCCCTCTCTCTTAGCCCTCTCCGCGAACACCCGACCAAAGGCCCTCGGTGCGTTTTGAAACCCTGTCAAAGTCAGGGACGTGATTTTTATAGCCTGTTCTGCCGTTGTCCATGTTACGCTTATCCAATTTGACTTTTTGTTATTAAAGTTCTTGGTTTTGGCTTTTATCCTTTTGACGTTCATTCATGTTAATTTTCGCCGGTTGAATTTTTGCCGTTTGACTGTAACCTTTTGACTGTCATCGCCTTCAACTTTTTGGCTGTTTGACTTTTTGAATTGGACTTCTATTCCTTTGACATAAGTCATTTGCTCCTGTCCTTTTCGTTTTTATGTGTTTTCTGTTTTTACACTTGATTTTTATTCGGTTTGACATACTGCCATCTGAATTTCTGCGATTGGACACGTCTTTTGATTTTTTGCCTTTTGCCTTTTTGTCCCCTAGCTGAACCCTCACCAACCACTTTAAACCTTTTGCCGATAAAGTTAGCCTACCCTTCTAGCGTTCGGTACAAATGCGTTAAGATCGATCTGCAAGCCTCATCAGTCGTGAAATTGCAGTTGGCGTATAGGCCGCTCTACCGTCCCATAGATGGGACTCGAAATAGGTGCCTAAAACCATTCTGGAAAATACAGCGTTATTATGCACAAGAAAACAGCGGATATCACCCTCGCTGGTGAGCATGGCACAAAGAGCCTGGTAATTCGCAGTGCTTAGATAGGTCAGGCAAGGAATATTCACGGTTATAAGGAGACTAGAATACCATTTTCAGCTTTCGATACTGACCTCACAGGAGGTTTTGGACCTTTTGTGAGATCATTTTCTCACACTAAAAGTAATAAGTGCTTCGGTCTTCTCAATATAAATTTGGTATGCACATCACGAATTTAATTGTTTTGTTGTTAGGTCAACAAGAAACAAAAAGGTAGCATATGTTCCCTAACAGAAAAATGGTTTGGGGTGTAATAGTGAAATACATGAACCACACTCTATGCCAATGTTAGTGGTGCTAATGTTGCTAATGCTATGATGTATGTGTGATGTAGTGATGCCAATGTTAAGACGCGTCGGGAAGCCCTTAAAAATGGTTTCCGTGTCAAATCGTGTAACGAATCATGCCTGACTAAAATCCGGCTGTGTCTGTTCGTTAGGCCATTATTTTACAACAAATCTTTCAGAGCCGTATATAATGAAATTCGGTTGCACAACATTTCAAAAATTATTTCAGTCACGATGCCTGGTCAAAACTACAGGCGCCTGTCGTACGCTGAAAACTTGAGGTCATAGGCCACCGTCAGACTGATGTCTGTCCGGCACGCGCAGACGTATGACGCCAATAAGGGACCCATTTCCATGACAGAACGGTGGGATATGAACTTTGACCTGTCGCAGACCAGAAGCCTGGAGTGTAGTCGAACGACCCGGCGGTTATGATATTCTCCTGACACGCGCCCTGACGCTTGCGTTGACGTGCAAACGGGCCGTTTGCACGGCCACACTGCCAACAGCCGTCACAGATCATTACTCACGAGGTCCTGGTGGCGCGAGGTCACGGTGTGCTGACACTGCCGTGACCTTCAATGTAGTCAACCTAACGGGTCCACCTTGCCGATACATGCTCTTAGAAAGTCGGCAAAGCCAGGCACTATTCTGCCTCGCCAACGAGGTCTGATTTCTTTCCAAGCGTTCCTTCCAACGCGATGACCATGGTGGAATAGTCGGAGATGAGAGAGAAAGAGGTAAACTCTGATATCAGACTATCTTTGCCCCTGCGTGAAATAACCGAGGTACTTCAAGTGGTTACGAACAAGCATTGATTTCTCTTTGATATGCGCCAGGCTTGAACTCGTAGAAGCCCTCAAAGCAGGTATGGTGCTGCAGTTCTCCTGATGCCACGAACCAAACGCTGACTTTTAACACCGGCCAATATTCCCGACCGACTTCTGGCGTGAAAAGTAGCCATTTTGGACCAAATGCTTGACACTACCGGTAGTGCTGGCTGCTTTCAACAGGCGTCAACAGGCACGTCTGGCATGCACAGCAACGGACTACCAAACTGACGAGCATGCACGGCAATATTCCGAAACGCCATGTCACGTGGTACAATGCTGCGGATAATGCATCGATGCTTAGCACATTGGGTTCAAGGTGTAATTTTGAGACTCGTTATCTGCTGGGCAAGACACCACTGAGTAGGCACTTTATTCTTACGCATGCAGATATAGCCCATAACGTGGCTTCGTGACGGGAGAATGCCACATTCTTCGGCACGGATATGGGCCGCTGCATGACTCCATGGCGGGTGACTGCCACACCCGGCACCAATGTGGCCCCTGACATGACTCCATGGCGGATGACTGCCACATCCCCCGGCACCAAAGGTGGCCCCTGACATGACTCCATGGCGGATGACTGCCACATCTCCCGGTACCAATA